>NC_051084.1:66664470-66964470 GCF_004664715.2 Peromyscus leucopus
AAGAGACTGAGTCCAGGAGGTTAGAGGGCAAATGTACTCGCTGTTCTTGGAAGCAGCCGTTAGGATTCCAGTCAGAACAGAAGCGTGGAGATGAGTGACGAGCTAAATTCTTAAGTATGATCATCTGGAGGACCCTGGGTATACCACCGTGCTCCTCTGTCTCAGTTTCTTTGTGACAAAACATGATGCTCGTGGGTTGTTTGGGGGATGAACGTGGTGTGGCTGCCAGAAAGCAGTCCGTGTATGTTTATTTCTTTTTAGATGTAATGACTTCCCGACTTGTTCCTAACCAGCTCCAACTCACACACATAATGGACCTTTTAAATCCTGAAGGCTGGGGTCACATAGTTTTGGGCAGGGAGGCTCACCAGGTTTCGAGGCTGCTGGAAGTGGATGGTCTGTCAAGGCGGAGTTGCCTGGGTTCAGTGGCCAAGAACTAGAAAATCCAGCTAACTGTAAATATTTATTCCTTCCTGCCCGAGAGAGTGCTCCTAGACTGGCTGGAATGTTCTCCCTTGTGGGGAAACAAAGGTGTGTGTGTAGATAAGGCTTCCCCTCTTCATGGTTTTCAAGAGGAGAGAAATGACTTTCATTAGTTGAATTTCTAGGTTTTCTTTTTAACTTTCTTTTTCTTCTTTTCCCCTGCTTTTATTTTTGGCCCCTTGGGAATGCAGATAGACTTAGTGAGTGCTGTATTTGTTTTCTGATCTCTTCCTTACAATCCCTGTTCCTGGGGTCTGGGGGCTAAGAAGGGACTCCTTTTCGCCTTAGGAAGCCCTGGGTGAAGTCTGTACATTTGCATGGGAATTCAATGCTTACCAAAATTGACTGAGGTACTGACTTGTCGTGCTCTGGGATGTATAGAGCCAGGTGTGAGAGCATTGCTTAGTGGCCAAGTGCTGGAACAATCTGATAATCTGATTTGTGTGCCAACAACTTTTTATGATTTCATTTTGATTTTTCTCTTTTTTAAACTGGGTCTTGCCATGTAACTCTGGCTGTCCTAGAACTTAGGAAGCAGAGGCAGGCAGATCTCTGAGTTTGAGGCCAGCATGGTCTACACAATGAGTCCCAGGACAGTCAATGCTATAGAGAGAGATCCTGTCTTAAAACAACAACAGCAGTTTTTTGTTTTGTTTTTGTTTGTCCAGACAGGGTTTCTCTGTGTAGTCCTGGCAGTCCTGGAACTCACTCTATAGACCAGGCTGGCCTTGAACTCACAGCAATCCACCTGCCTCTGCCTCCCGAGTGCTGGGATTAAAGGGGTACGCTACCACCACCCAGTGTTTTGTTGTTGTTGTTTAAACAATAATAATGTTTTTAAAAAATGAAGGGGCTGGGGAGATGTCTCAGCATTTAACAGCCCCTGCTACTTTTGCAGAGGTCCAGCCTCAGTTCCCAGCACCTTCATGGAGGCTTATACCATCCTGTTTTACAGGGTCTTGACTTCTGTGGGCACCAGACACACATGCATACATGAAAGTACACATCCGTACACATAAAATAAAGATAACAGAAAGTTAAGTGTAGTAGAACATCCTGTGGTTCTGTTTGTTTGTTTGATCTTGCTCTATAGACCAGGCTGGCCTCGAACTCAGGGAGATCCATTTGGCTCCGCCTCCCGAGTGCTGGGATTAAATGCGTGCGCCACCACCGTCCGGCTTCATCCTGTGATTCTTAGGAGGTTGATGCAGAAGGGCTGCAAATTTGTGGGTAACCTTGGCTAACACAGCACGACTCTGTAGAAAGAGGCAAGGAAGGGGAGAGGAGGATAGAGATGAGAGAGAGAGGGGAAAGGAGAGAAGGAAGGAGGGAGGGAGAGAAGGGTGAGAGAAGCATCATGGCTTCAGCTGCTTGCTGGAGTGGTGTCGTGCAGGGCCGTTGAGCCTGGGTGCCTTCCTCTGGCCCTCTTTGCCTAGTGACGTCAGGTAGGTGAGGCTACACTGTGATTTAACAGCCACGGAACTCAGCTGATTTTGTTGTTTCTTACTTGAATGATTCCTTGTCCTTAGGGAATGCTTGGCCTTTGTAGAAGCACATAGAAGAACTAACCTTCTCGGGATCAGAGTGCCTGGCCACGCTTATCTCCCCCCCCCCCCCAATCTCCCTCCAGCCCTCCCTTCCCTGTGTCTTATATAGTAGTAGCCTTTGTGTTAGGCACTGGGTGGCGTTGCTCTAGCAGCTGGGAGAATCCCAAGTGCCAGAGGAAGACTGGGCTTCCCTTTGCTGTGGCCCCTGCTGCTCTGGCTGCTGGGGGGACCACAGCTCCCGACTTTTGCTGCCAAGCCGCAGGATGCAGCTGTCCTTATCTATGGGGCTAGCTATTTTCAGAAACGTAGTGAGCGTGAGTTGAGGCAAATACCAGCTGTACATTTCAGTTGGCTTTTTAGGGATTCGAATGAGGCTGATTTTTTGTTTGTTTGTTTGTTTTGCTTTGTTTTTATGTTGTCGTTATGGTTAGTTTTCTAGATAATAGAACGTATTGTCCTCAGGCTTGAGGACCTAAGAAGACCCGAGGTGTTGGCCAGACTTGCATGGATGTCGTCTCTGCTCTTTGCTGTGTCACTACGGCCCAGAGGGTCATTTAAGGACGTTACTTAATCACAGGGCGTGACTGTGGGCTCTGGGGAACTTCCAGGGCAGCGAGAGGAGGCCAGCGCAGAGGGATTGCTGACACATTCAGGCTCAGGTGTGGACTCAGGTATGGTGCGTGTTGCTGACTATGGAGCTCAAAGGAGCCATGTCAGTGAATAGACTTCAGACTTTTAGGGGCATGTCGGGCTGATTGACTTATTATATCTCAAAGTCTCAGCTGAACACGGTGGCTTACATCTGTCGTCCCAGCACAAGAGACTGAAATAGGAGGGTCACCAAGAGTTTGAGGCCAGCCTGGGCTCCCCAGTTTAGCCAGGATTCACAGAAAGAACCTGAAAAACAAACAAACAAATCAGCAAACAAAACTGGAACCAAAACGGCTCTCTGAAGTTTCATACAGTTATTCACACTAGCGCTGCATGCACTCGATGCTTGCCTGATACCAGGTGAAGAAGAAAGGTGGCCCCTGCCTCTCAGAGCACTCCCTCCCCAGGGTGACGGCCAATGGGCAAGGACTGGTAATCAGAATTCACTAGCATGAGCAGATGTTACACTGGCAATGTGTGTTTCAGTTTAGATCATCGGGCCGTTCTTGGTCCAAAGATGGCTAGGAAACTACAGCTGATGCTTGCTTGTGCGTTTTAGAGGACAAGGTCGTGGTTTCACCCATAACTGTGCTTTGCTCCTCTTCCCTGAGACTTCTCTTGCTGCCAGCAGGTAGCCACATCTACCTGTGCGCAGTCAGGACGTCATAACCCTTCGCCCTTGCAAACAACATGTGTTTTCTTGCATCTCATTTTACTTGGCTCGATAGCAAGCTTTATAGAAACTTTGGACAGGTCTGTAGTAAGAAAGGAACCAGAGTGAGGGTCTACTGCCCCCTCCATATCAAATGCAGGGCTTCAAAGTTTGCATAACAGGAAATGGGAATGGGTAAATCCAAGACTTGGGCTTTCTCTTGGTTAGAGTGAATTTTTTTCCTCCACCTCATTTGTGACCTTGGGAAAGTCCATTTCTGTTCCCACGCCTCAGTTTCTTCGGGACAGCTTTGTAAAGCTCGCTTAAACTGGAAGGGGTACACACCCAGTCCTGCATGTGACACGATCATAGTGGCCCTTCTACTTCCTTTTGGAACAGGGAACTCCTAACTGTGAAACAAGGTGGGGGTGAGATGGAGCAGAGCAGCCTTTGAGTGTCCGTCCATCACATTCAGAACCCTTCACATCTGTGCTCAGTGAGCAGTATACATGTCACAGTTCCTGTTACTGTTTTTCCTTGGCTCCTGGGTTGATTGTAAGATGCACCAGGGTGTGCCCCTGAAAACAAAATAAAAACGCCACCAGTCGTAGTTGAGAGATACAGTCCTGAATAGAAAGAAAAGGGTAAATGATGGGTGATGTCGTTCTGTATGCTGTGAATATGTGTTGCTCTGATTAGTTGATAAATAAAGCTGTTTGGACAATGGTGAGGCAAAATAAGGTTAGGTGGGACATTCTAACTAGAGAAAGAGAAAAAGGCAGAGAACAGAAGAGATGCTGCTGGCCACTGCCAGGAGAAGCAAGATATAAAGATACTGGTAAGCCATAAGCCACGTGGCAAAGAAGAGATTAATAATAGAAATGGGTTAATTTAAGATATAAGAGCTAGCTAACAAGAAGCCTGCCATGGCCATAGTTTAAAAATAATACAAGCCTCTGTGTGTGTTTATTCGGGACCGTAGGGCCACGGGAGCCGGGTGGACACAGGAAACTCTCACTACACGCCGTGTCTTTTCTTATGTGACTTCTGGGGGTCCAAACTCAAGTCTTCATGTTTACATTTTACTGACTGAGCTAGCCCTTCAGCCCAGAAATGGAGTCTTAATGCACCCTACGCCTAACACTCGAGTATACCCACAGGTGCCTACTTTTTATTATTATCCCCTGTGTTTATAAGAAGGACAGGTATGTGGGACAAATTTTTAGACTCTGTTCTTTGAAACTGCTATGAAGAAGATTGAAGTGGATTTTAAAAAATATCTCCCCTCCCCCTCCAGAGATAGTGACTCAATATCCCCCAAAGGATAAGTCTATTATTGATGACATTTTCCATCCTTTTAATCCATTCTCATACTGACTTCCTCCAAAAGCTCACTGGGAGGAAATCAGAATTGATATTATAGAAAAAAAATTTACAAAAGCTTGTTTTCGCCATCAATTACTAAGACTTGAGGAAACATTTTGTTTTATTTATTTATTTATTTGTTTGTTTGTTTGTTTTGAAGCCTAAACACACACAGAGGTAAACTGATGGCTTCCAGCTTGGCCAGGCTTCTCCATCCTGCATTTTGAGACTGTCCCTTGAACTGTAACAATCTCATGTCACTAGCTCATGAGGAAATCACATCCTGTCAGAAGTAGTCTTTATTGTACAGCCACTAATTTCAACGTTTTCCTTGAAGGATAGACAACATGGCTTTGATTTTCCCGTAAAAATCGTCATTGGGGAAACATCCATCCATTTACCTCCAGGAGTGAGTTAGAAAGGGCAGTATCATCCATCATTCAAATAATTCATTGTCAAAAGTGGGGGGGGGTGCTGTTTTTGTCTATTTTTTATCCCATCTGTAGGTGAGGTGCTCCTGAAAATGGCAGAGAACACAGAAGATGTAGACAAGTCTTCCTAAAAGTGGAATCATGGGTCACTTGGCATACACTTCAGCGAGTACTGCCAGATCCTTGCAGAGAACCTGTATGCAATCTTTTGAATTGTGTACAGTGTGTGATGTTCTGATCTGCACAGGATTAATTTCCTCAAAAAAAAAGTTATTTGCACAAAGTAAGAGAAAAGTCAGTTGGTATTAGAAAGGAAACTGAGGTCTTCGAATGCATGCTTAGCTTCAGGCTGACAGGGAGGAAAGGGCGTGGCATTATGCATTCTTGTGCCTTTAGGAATGCTTCCCTTCTACACACTTACATTCAGAGAGATGCAGATCCTAGAATGTGCCCTGCCAGTGATGTTTGCTATAGCAAGAGTCAAAGCCACATGAATGTCAGAACAGGTGAGGTCCGCTGTGGACATCTACACACCTATCCCAGGAGTGAGTCAGCTCCGGCTGCTAACCTCAAGAATGTGCAGGTTGAGATTGTTTGTTCCTGTTGGTACTGTGTACATATAGACCCAAGGAACAGTGTGCAAGAAATCATAATGAAGTCGGCACCTTAAGTCTCAGAGGGGTTTGATTGAAACTGTTATGATTGAAACCATGATTGAAACCGGGTGTGCTGAGGTTATAATAGCACAAACTCAATGAATTTATTAAGCAATACTAATCTGTTGAACTCAAAAAAACTAATGGAGGGCCTCTGAAGTGGCTCGGTGGGTAGAGGAGGCACCTGCTGCCCAACCTGGCTCCTTGAGTTCCATCCCTACATAGTGGAAGGAGAAATGCAACTCCACATAACTAACTGTCCTCTGACCCCCACATGATTGCTGTTGGACGTGTGTGTAGTACACACACCACCTACAATCAATCAATCAATGTAATGGTAATATATTTTAAACAAACAAATAAGGAGAAATCTAAAATCAAACAAACAAACCCAAAACTTTATGTGAGCCAGGTGTGGTGGTGCACATCTTTAATCCCAGCACTGGGGGGAGGGGGGAGAGGCAGAGGCAGGCGGATCTCTGTGAGTTCAAGGCCAGCCTGGTCTACAAAGCGAGTTCCAGGAAAGGCACAAAGCTACACAGAGAAACCCTGTCTCGAAAAATAAATAAATAAATAAAATAAAATAAAATAAAAACTTCCTAACAAAGACAAACTTGAGTCTTTTTACTTCAAGGCATTTTTTCCTGTGAAATTACTTTCTATTTTTCCTTGGGTCCTCAGGCTAGGTTTTAGAAAGTCTGTGCAGTGTGTTTTCATGGTGAGAACTGTCTAGACTGCACTGAGGGGAACCCCTGGTTTCTAACAATGTGACCTCGCAATGTCCTGATGGTGCTGAGCTTAGCAATAATATTCTAAGATGTGAGTGGGCTTCCACTGGGAACTAAGAAAGCTGGTTTACTCCCTTCCTCACTTCCTCTATTCATGAGAAAGCTAGTCAGTGAGTCAGCTCAAGGCTGCAACGTGGGTTCTGTTGCTGTTAGCGGCCAGGGACAGCTCACAGACACCAGCCCCAGCAGCTGGGCGGGGCCTTCCCTCCCTCCCTCCCTCCCTCCCTCCCTCCCTCCCTCTCTCCCTCCGGAGCCAGCTGGTTCTTACCAGCTTTGGCAGCATTTGAAGTACATCTTGTGGCTTCGTGCAGCTCTCCTCTGAGCACCCAGGAAAAGAAGAGTTCTTTTGCTTGGGGCAAAGATTGACAGATTACACTTGGAGTTAAATTTAATCTTTGGGGTTCCTTTTTGTAGCTAACTCTTGGGAATGGTCAGAATTCATGGATGCCATAGAGGTGCAACGTTACAGTAACTACCTGGTTTTAAGAAGCAATCTACCGTGGCCAATTAACTCCTGGCTAACTTATGTATACAGTCTTCAGAAAGACTCCAGCTGTAACAAAATCTTGACCGATTGTCCTGGGCCTCAACTCATCAGGGTGGGTGGAGTTGTCTCTTCAGATAATTTCCCAGGAGCTTCAGGCGTTGGCTAGCCAGGTTAACATTGAGTTTCTCTCCATGTGGGTAAATTGATGCTATAGGCTTGCATTGGTTCCCAGATTCCGTTTAGACATCCATGCTTCATCTGTGGCTTTCCCAGGGAGGCCCACCCTGGCTTGTATTCCTGTTCCTACTCCATCCCATGACCTTCAGTGACCCCAGGGAGAGGGCCTGTGCTGTCTGTTGGCCTGCTCAGTGGTGATTTCGGCTGGAAGAGTCAGCACCGTTCCTTCCTTCTGCAATAAATATGCCGCCTCACACGTCTCCGGAGGCCTGGCCTGAGCCAGAGAGGAGGGAAGAAGGAAAGATAAGAGGCTTGTCAACAATTCTTTTCATTTCAGCATACTTGCTTTATCTCTGAATATGTGGCTGTTTCCAATCCATGTTCCCATTTCTGTGACTCCAAATATCAAATAACTGACCAACTTTTCCTGAAAGCCTTGGCAATCAGCACCATGCCAGTTCCATCTAGGTACTTTTTGTCTAAAAAAAAAAAAATTGCTCAGTAAATTTAGTTTATTTCTGAGTTGGGTCCAGCAAGAATTCACACTTCCAAAGTGTGCATTTAGAAGTCATTGTCAGGGTTGGAGAGATGGTTCGGTAGTTCAGAGAGCTTATTGTTTTTGCAGAGTCCCTGAGTTTGAGTCCCAGGGCCAACATCAGGCAGCTCACAACTCTTTGTAGCTCTAGCCCCAAGGGATCTGACAACCCTCTGACCACACACACACACACACACACACACACACACACACACACACACAAATAAGTAATAATTTTTTTTAATTATTGTTTCCTCTCATTTAAAATTTAAAGGAAACCTACCCTACCTTTTAATCAAAGCAACGTGATTTTTGCTATTTCTTTTGCTTTTGAGATTTTAATATAATTACATCATTTCCCCCTTTCTTTTTCCTCCCCCCAAACCTTCCCATATACCCTTTCTTGCTCTCTCTCAATGCACAGCCTTTTTTTTTCACCAATGATTCTTAAGAAGTCATTATGGCAGCCATCTTTTAGTCTGTGAACTTAGGAATGGAATATATTCAGATAAAAAAAAATTATGATCTGGCTGCTAGCTCTCTTCCCTCCTACCTGAAATCCTGGGAGCACATAGATTTAGATTCCTTTTTAAATTTTATTTTATTTACTGTATAGGCATGTTTTGCTTGCATTTGAGTATGTGTACTTCATGCATGCCTGGTGCCTGTGGGGGTCAGAAGAAAGTACTAAGTCATCTGCAACTGGAGTCACAGAAGGTTGTGAGTCACCATGCCGTTCCTGGGAATCGAACTTCGGGTCCTTCGTAAGAGTAACAAGTACTCTTAACGACTGACATCTCTCCAGCCCTGGGTTTAACTTCTTTACTGCTTTTTTTTTTTTTTTTTTTTTTTTTTTTTTTTTTTTTTTTTTTTTTTTTTTTGTCTGAGTTCTTGTTCTCTAGCATAAGAACCAGTGAGTTCGATGGAGTCAGACATTACAAAATCCTGACCTGGCAAGGAAGACAGGGCTCAGGCTGGGATTCCTACACGAACCTGCAGATGATCTCAAATCTAATTTCATCTTTATTAATGAGCAGCTGGTCGGCAGGGGAAACAAGCTTGAGATAGCATCACACTCCCCACATAGCTGTCATTTTTTACTTATTTGTGACCATAATTCCTTTGAGATAAACCTTTAGTGGAAATTCAGTTTGTTTGTTTTTCTTAACTGGTCCATCCCTGGTCTGCCAGGATCTCAAATATTTTCAAATAGAAAACAAATTATCGGTCTCAATCAAAGTCTGTGGTGTTTACAGAATGTCTCATCCGTCCTTCTGTCCTAGGACAGCTGTCCAGCCGGAGGGTAAGACCACTATTGAGTTCCATGCCCTGGAATCTGCCCCTTCTGATCAGCCCTTCCTCCGCCGTCCAGAGGCCAGAGCATCTTCTGGTACTCCTGTACTCTTAGTGATGAGTTCACGGAGCTCAGCTTCTCTAAGTGCTACGGGTTTTTGTTCCTCAGCATGGATTCCAGATGGGCTGTACGGATTCATCTCTGCATTTTGTGAGAGCCAGCTTTCCAGCGTTTTTCTCCCCCTTCCTCTTTTCAAAGATAGGGTCTCTTAGAGTCCAGGCTCCTCTTAAATTTGACTTTGAACTTCTGACCCTCCTACCTTCAGCTCCTGAGTGCTAGGCAGGGATGTGCCATTATGCCCAGTTTTAAGTGGTGCTGAATCTCAAACCCAGGGGCTTCATGCAAGCTAGAGGAGCACACTGCCAACTGAGTTCATCCCCAGCCCTGGGTAGGACTTACTTCTTAAAGCCCTTCTTGTTTACAGGATCCAGGTGGCAAGCTATTCAACTCACAGAATAGCGATTAGTTTCAGTTGGGACTAGCAAAGGGTGCTCTTGGAAACATTACTAAAATGATATTTTCACAAGCAAACAGAGAACTCTCTTCCTTTGGGGTGTTACTTGAGACGTGGAGGGAGCATCAGGTGGGAAGGTAACTTTTGTGTATCCGACTTCCTTAGAAGCCACCAGGCGTCTGTGGCCAGTGGCTACATTGTGGAGAAGAGAGCATGGTGATATCCACGTGGGAAATGCCAGGGGCTAAGGGGTTAAGTTGAACCATTTTAACAGGCGGACAAGGAGCACCCAGGCTGCATAATTAATGCTTCATTTCGGGGGAATCACTGATGAATCAAAGTCGTTCGTTCGTTTTGTGAGTACAGATTGTGCAACCGCAGGGAAATCGTAATTGGGTAGCAGCTGACAATAACTGGTCGTCCTTAGTTGAGTGAAATAATTGGGGATAACTTGGCAAGGAGAACGGGACTTGGTCGTTGGGGGGGGGTTAAGAGAATGAAATGGCAATGATAAAGTAAGCAGCATGTGAGACAGTTTGGGTGGAAGCGACTTAGAGGTGACTAACTTACACTTTTTAGCTTAGGAATAAATAAAGAAGTCGGGTCTGACGGGGAAGTGGTTTCTCCAAGACCACACAGCTGGTGAATGGGATGTCTCCTTTGCCCCTAGCATGATTTTCTGAGACTTTGGAGGCTTTTTAATTTTACTTAATCTCTTGAGCATTTAAATGTGGAGAATAGGAAATGCATGCTGGGGGGGTGCTTAGGGGGTCAGGACAGGCACCTATTCCAGCCTGCAGAGGACACCCAGTGCTCCTGCCTGGCTGTGGGAAGAAAATTAGGCGACTCAAAACCTCCCTTGATTTCAGCACCACTCCGGATCACGAGTAAGCTGTCGAAGGGTTTTCCTTCAGTGGCCTTGGTTCACCATCCCCAGAAGCTGTGGAACACTGCCCCCTCTGAGTTGGCCTTCCTGGGAAGGCTGGCCAGGGGAGGGATTTTTTTCCCCACCTTCAGCATAGTGGTGGAGGTTTCCAGTTGAGTTGAGGACCCAGAGTGGGCCCCCTTCAGCTTGGAACTGGGCGAGTTGACAAGGACAAGATGCACCGTCACAGGCCTCAGAGTCCAGAGATGCTCAGGCCCCAGACTCTGCTGTGTTTATCAAGTCTGAGTAGATGACTCTTTGTCGTCCATGTTCCTGATGTTCTGAGAGGAAGTCACAACAGCCATGGGGTGATAGGGCTGACTCAGCTGGAAGGCAAGGGTGGCTGTTTATCTACCCTCCCTACCGGCTTTAATAAGCATCTGGAAGCACTAAGTGTACCTGTGTGGAGACTAATCAGGGGGAACACCAACGGTTCCCTGGGCCAAACAAAATACCATGTTCTGGAAGTGCACTCAATAGCCCTGTTCTCTGGCCCTTCTGCCCTCTGCCCTGTCCCGCCCCTTCCCATCTGACTCTCTGTCTCTCCCTTCTTTCTCAGATTGTCTCTCGACTATCTCACCTGACAGCTTCAAAGCAAAAGGAACCATGGTTTTCTAGTTTTTCTGGCAGAGCAACAAGTATGTGGTGGACACATTTCCTTTCTGGCCAAGGTTTGCCAGAGTCCTTCCTTCTCGGTTGCGGAGCGCGCTTCTCTTCAGTCAGATGGGGGTGTTTGAGTCCATGGACACTTCACGGAAGTACCGAGCGACTGAGCTGTGCAGAATCTCTGCCAGCACCCCTGTTTTTCAGCCCAATATAAATACAAGTTGCCACAGCCACAATAGCTTCCAATTAGCAGAAGGAAAATATACTTACCAGTAGGGATGCTTTTAAAAGTAACACGCCTTGTTTTTTCTATTATAAAATTAATATGCCCCCACAGAGAACTTGGAGAGCCTGAAGATGCTTAGGGAATCAATGAAGCTACTCTATTTTGTGATTATTTTCACAAAGCTTTTGCATAGGTTTTTAAAGACCATGAGACTCTTCTGAGGAAATCTGGCTTTCTTGTTTTGGTGTGTGCCTTCTCTGGCTGGGAATGTGGCTCAGTGGGCAGAGCCCGTGTCTAACATGCACAAAGCCCTAGGTTTGATTCCTCATCACTGCATAATCCAGACTGTAGAAGCAAGAGGATCAGGAGTTCAAGGTCATCCTCGGCTACATAGTGAGTTAGAAGCAGGGATATATGAAATTGTGTCTTTAAAAAAAAAGACAAGGTACTTACCTTCTCTTTTAAATAATATTACCATATTAATATTGATGTTCTTTGTTGCTATAAACTCAAGACACCAAATCATGAACTTTCATAATTACTAGAGTAACTGTTTCATCCCCCAGAGCCTGATGATCCAGTTTCTTGGTTAGAGATGTGCCAGGAAACGCAGTAGCTAATACAGGGTTCCAAAGCGGCTCTGGGAGCTGTTGTTAATATTGTGTGAGAGGAGGAGAGACGTTTCTATGAGTTTACAGGAAAGCGGCAAATAACTTCCAGCTCGATTCCAAATGCAACCAGCCACCCAAAGCCGGAGAGGAGGTGTTTAGAAGGATGCTTGTCACGTGGTCTGTGGCTCCAATGTGATGATGCAGAGGCATTCACTGGGGCACCTCCGTATTCACCTGGCTCTTGTTAGTTACAGTAGCATCAATCAGCTCAGGACCTTGTGCAATTCTGCTGGAAGTCTGGTGCTTACTTTCCAACATCTAGCGAAGTTGTTGGGAAAATAAAGATTGGAAGTTTGAAATGGGTGCAGGAAATAGGTGGGTGGACTTCTCTGTTGGCACTCATTTGTGGGTGGGAGGTGCTTTCTTTCTTTTCTTTCTTTCTTTTTTAAAGCAAGAACAGTGTGCTATATTGATGGGCCATGTCAACCAGTGTAATGTCCCTGAGAATCAGAATGTAGACAAGTGCTCTTTGTCAGCTGGGGGCACAAAGGGGATGTTGGCATGAATGTGTAACTGCGTGCATTTTCAGGGAACAGCACCCTATGCCGGGGCCTGTTGAATTAAAACTCAAAGCATGTGCACAACTCTTATCTGGGGATCAGAAGGGCCCCTCTGGGGATGCATGTCAACCAGCTCTGGAAGCACAGCCAGCTGTGGGCGGTGCTTTAAGGGAACATCCTGTTAGAATGTCAGCGCTGTGCAGGAATCGGTGGTCTTTGCAGATATTCAATCACTTGCAACAAATGTCTCGGTCCTTAAGAGTTGTAAAAGAGGCAGGCATGTTTGCTTCATGTCTTACATAAGTCTTTAATGTACTCCTCTGAAATCAGAGTCGTTGTTTTGCCTGGAGAGCGAGACAGCATCTCACTTGAAGGGCTTAAGAGAAGGATAAGAGTTCTCAGGGTGGTCAGCAGCAGCTTTGGGAGAGTGTATGTCATCTCCAAACACTGTCCTGTGTGACTGGCCATCTGCTTCCTGGACAGTCATCCATTCTCATTCTGGGTATATTAGTTGGGTTTTTGTTGTTGTTGTTGTTGTTGTTTTCTCCTCATTGCTGTGAACAAATACCTAACAAGAAGCAATTTAAGAAGGATTCTATTAATTTATAGTTCAAGGAGATGCAGTCCAGGCATGACATCAGGAACTCAATTACACTGGTTACACTGCCTCTATAGTCAGGAAACAGAGAAATGAATGCTAGCACTCAGCTCGCTTCTTCCTTTAAAAGATATTTACTTATGTTGTGTGTGTAAATGTGTATACCACATGTATGGGGGGTGCCTGTGAAGACCAGAAGAGGGCATTGGATCCTCTGGAGCTTCGGTTGTAAGCATTGGTGAATGCTAGGAACTGCACTCTGGTTTTCTGTAAGAGCAGCAAGTCTTCTTAACTGCCAGGCCATCTCTCGCCGCACGCAGTCCTTCTTCTCCCAGCCAGTGGAATAGTCCCTACATTTAGGGTGAGGCCTTCCACCTCAGTTAACCCAATCTACAAACACCCTCACAGGCATTCCCGGAGGCTTATCTGCTAGGTGATCCTACAGCTTGTCAACTTGACAATCAGTAATAACCATTATACCAGGAAAGCCAATAAAAGCATAAAATCAGTGGACTAGGGGATGCCGTAAGTACCTGATGGAGTTCTAAAGCACTTCTTAAAAG
Organism: Peromyscus leucopus; assembly: GCF_004664715.2. Lineage (NCBI taxonomy): Eukaryota > Metazoa > Chordata > Mammalia > Rodentia > Cricetidae > Peromyscus > Peromyscus leucopus. The sequence continues at coordinate 66,678,140 of NC_051084.1, forward strand.
TGAGGAGGTTAGATGGACTTGAACACTGGGTCTCTCAGGGTGACTGTGTGCCCTCTCTGGGCTTTGGTCTCTTCACCCACTCCCATGCCCACTGCATGTTCCTGGCATAAGCCCTGGTCATCCCTCACTGCCATACTTAGGAGTGTCCGTCCAGGTTCCTGATTTCTGGCCTCCCGGAAACCATTCTTCACAGAGCAGGGGGAGTGGTGGGAACGTACCTGTCTCCGTCGGAACTGGCTCCACTGTGGAAAGCAGGCGTCGTGGTCTCCGCAGCTTTAGGGCTGCCCCCCCTGTTCTCTGCTGTGAGTCTCTGGAAATGAAAGCCTGAGTGTGGCAGGCTTTCTTGTGGGCACCAACCAGCTCCCAAATCATGACACAGAGACTTGTTATTGGTTATATGAATGCTCGGCCTTACCTTAGCTCCTGTTCTAATCTTGTTTCTCTTGACGTTTGGCCTCGAGGCTTTTTGCCTTTCTTTTATTCTGTACGTCTTACTTTCCTGTTTCCTCCATGGCTGGCTGGCTGGCGGCTGCCTGGCTTCTGGCCAGGTGTCTCCCTTTTTTTCTCTTGTTCTCTCTTCTCCTTCATTTCTCGAGTCTAGAGTTCTCCTCCTAATTTTCTCTGCCTGCCAGCCCTGCCTATCTCTCTTCTGCCTAGCTATTGGCTGTTAAGTTTTTTGTTAGGCCAATCAAGTGCCTTAGGCAGGCAAGGTGAAACAGCAACACATCTTTACATGATTAAACAAATGCAGCATCAACGAATGAAACACGCCTCTGCGTAGTTAAAGAACTATCCCTCAACATAAGCAAATGTAACACATCTTTGCCTAGTTAAAGTAATATTCCACAGTACCTGAGGTCTGGTGTCAGTTCTGCTTCCTGCCTGTTGGACCTTCAGAAATCACTTCCATGAGGATGGAGAGATGGTTTAGTGATTAAGAGTGCTTCCCGCTCCTCCGATTTGGTTCACAGTACCTATGCCGAATCACTTACAACTATCTATAACTCCATCTCCAGGGATTCTGATGCCTTCTTATAACCTTCCTAAGCATGCACACACCTATGGCATACACACAGACACATAAATAAAAAAAAAAGAGAGAGAGAACTATTTAAAAAGAAAAGGAGGGGATAGAGAGATGGCTCAGCTGTTACAAGCACACACTCCTCTTGCAGAAGACCTGATTTTGGTTCTCAGTATGTACAATGTGTAGGTAGTTCAGGTGCTCCTCCAGCTCTGGGGTATCCAATGCCCCCTTCTGGTCTCTGTGAACACCTGCACTAGTATGAATATCCATTCCCCACCCCCCACCCCCACCCCCCCACACACACAATTTAAAAATAAAGAAGATATTTCACATTTCTAGGCTGAAGTTTGGTGGTTTGGTTTGCTTTGGTTTGGTTTTTTGTTTGTTTGTTTGTTTCTTTTGGGGGGGGTTGTTTGTTTGTTTTTTTGTTTTTTTGGAGATAGGGTTTCTATGTGTCATTTTGGTGCCTGTCCTGGATCTCGCTCTGTAGACTAGGCTGGCCTCAAACTCACAGAGATCCGCCTGGCTCTGCCTCCCAAGTGCTGGGATTAAAGGCGTGCTCCATCATCGCCTGGCCCAGGCTGAAGTTTTTACCTGTTTGGGATATAGCACTAGTTTGATTGTGAAGCATCTACCAGAGAAGACCCCTCGGAGACAGGTTCAAGCCGATGGAAAGTCTTTATCAGCTGACCAGTGACTGGGTTTGGGGACCCTTTCAGAGTAAACTTTTCAGCCCAGCTGGGTTGACACACCTCAGTTGGCAAGAGCAGTGAACCAGTGCCAGGCCTCCAGAAGGCAAGGTTAGTGCGTGTGGGGACTTTCCCCGAACTCCGGACTTGGATGGATTAGGTTTTTCTAAGTTTTGACAGGTGTTGCAGCCTATGTGCTGGGTCCATGTCCGAACGGGCCTTCCATCATGGTGTTGGTCATGCTAAGGTCTGGGGGCCTGTGACGGATTGCCGCGGCTGGGGTGACAGAACACCACAAATGGGGTGCCTCCAGCAAAGACGCTTGTTTCCTCCCTATTTTTGGAACCTTCTTGGGCCTCTCACCTTCGCTGACGACTGGTGGCTTCACGGGTCTCCCCTCGGTGTGGGTGTGGGCGTGGCTATGGGTGTGGGCGTGGTTGTGGGCGTGGTTGTGGACGTGGCTGTGTCCTCTGTCTTTAGGAAGGATGCCGTGGTGCTGGATTAGGACCCATGCTCACGACCTCTTTTTCTTCATAACTTCTTTAATGGCCTTCTCTGTAATCATCGTCTGAGGCGTGGTGTTAGGGTTACGTTGTCTTCAGCTCCTGGCAGAGGGGAACATCTGGGTACCATCTAAGACTCCTTCTGGTTGTTAGAGTTTGAGTTTAGACTGAGTTTTTTCTTACCTGTGTCCAGTTCCACGCCCCTGAGGTAACAGCTCAGTGAGTGTGGCAGTTCCTGTTGTCAACTTGACAGGGTCTAGAATCCCTCAGGAATGGGCCTCTGGACATGTCCGTGTTGACTGATGTGAGAAGACTCATCATTTCCCTTCCTCTCTTCCTCCCTCCCTCTCTCCTTCCTTCTTTTCTTCCTTCTTTTCTTCCTTCCTTCCTTCCTTCCTTCCTTCCTTCCTTCCTTCCTTCCTTTCTTCCTTCCTTTTAAAGGAGACAGCACCATGATCACACAGGGCAGCCTGAAACCCCCCAGGCCAGCCCCAAACTTACAGGTGCCATTCTGCCTCAGCCTTCCACATCGCTAGGCATGAGCCACCATGCCCCGTCTAAAGATCCACTGTAGGCAGGGCCATTCCCAAGGCTGGGTTCCTGGCTTGCACTAGACTTCCTGCCCTCATTGCTCCCTGAAGCTACTGCTGCCATGACTCCTTCGCCATGGTGGACCTTGAACTGTGAGCTGGGATAAACGCTTTCTCCCTCGAGTTGCTCTCCAGAGTATTTCATCACATCAATAAGACAAGTCACTAAAATAGCACATGCATATGTCCCCTCAGTTTTTGTTTGTATTTTTTTTTTTTTTTAGAGCAGTGCCTTGCCATGTTGCTCAGGTTGGCACTGAACTTGCCATCTCCAGAGTAGCTGGATGACATCACCTTACAGGTCTCCTCATTTTTAGTATTACACTTTCTGCTCATGTGTGCTTTTTTTGTTTGTTTGTTTTGTTGGTTGGTTTTTTTTTAAAATGATAGAATCTTGTTAGCCCAGGCTATCCTCAAACCCAAACTTGGTCTGTCACCACCACCCGTGGCTTCACATGTACTCTGAGGAGGTTGAAGAATGAGTTGGGGCATGGTGTCGTGGCGCACACCTTCATTCCCAGCACTCGGGAGGTAGAGGGAGGTGAATCTGTGAGTTCAAAGCCGGTTTGGTCTACATAGTAAGACACTGTCTAAAAGTGTGTCCGTGTTTACTGACAATGGAACGATATATCAAAAAATACACATACAAATGGGAGAATCCGAAAATATTAAATGTTAAGGGAGTGGGGGTTACTTTTATTTTATTCCTATATTATTTTGATATATATACAATAAAATTATTTTTTTTCTTTCCACAGTTGGAAACCGACAAACTGGCTCTCCCCATGAGCCCCGGTCCACTTAGCCCAAGCCCCATCCCCAGTCCTAACGTGAAGCTTGAGAATTCCACTCTCCTGACTGTAGAGCCCTCCCCTCTAGACAAAAACAAGGGCTTCTTCGTGGACGAGTCGGAACCCCTGCTGCGCTGCGACTCCACGTCCAGCGGTTCGTCGGCACTGAGCAGGAACGGCTCCTTTATTACCAAAGGTACCGGCATCCGCGGGGCCTGGGGCCTTCTCCCCGGCCACTTCCACAGCCCAGCTGTAGCCGAGCCAATCGAATGGCGGGTTCAGGACGCCCTCCAAGATAAAAGTGGCCTCAAGGAAGCCACACCACTGGTTCACATGGACACACCTAGAAAGTCTTGACAAGCCTGTCCCAGAGCCAGCGTTCGCACATACCCATTACTTCTGTCCTGAGCATGCTATCCAGTGGGTGTTTCAGGGGTCATCTGATAAACCGCACTATAGCTGGTGTTTTAAAATGACTTACCACACTTGCTAAGTCTAAGGATTAAAAGTATAACCCATCTGGGAAGTCAGAAGTCATTTTTCTGTTTTGTCTTTCGAGACAGAGTTTCTCTGTGTAGCTCTGGATGTCCCGAAACTCACTCTGTAGACCAGGCTGGCCTTGAACTCACAGAGATCCGCCTGCCTCTGCCTCCCGAGTGCTGTGATTAAAGGCGTACGCCACCACTGCCCAGCTTTTTTGTTGTTTTTTTTAATTATCACGATGCAATTGTAAAGAGACAGAAACAGAGTACCCTGGCTTGGGACTTTTGTTCCTATGCATGTCAACACTTTCCTTCTGAGTTTTAGAAGAAGACTTGGTAAATGTCACATTATCACCACATTAGGAATCCATTCAAGGAGACTAAAGAGTTCACTCAGAGGTAAACAGCGAAGACTGATTTTGCCACCTGTATTCTCTTCCCAGAAGAACCCGTATTGGGTGGCTTACAAATACCTGTAACCCCAGTTCTAGGGAATCTGATGCCTCTGGCGTCAGATAGTACCTACATCCATGTGCAAATTTGCACACAAAGACACATAAACATACACGGGATTGAAAATAAGAATAAGTCTTTTAAAAGAACCCATTCCAGCAGGTCTTTGGCTCATTTCTGTTAAGCAGATCTTTTTCTGTTGGTGTCTTTGTTTTATGAGACAGGGTCTCACGTAGCTCAGGCTGGAGGATGGTCTTGAACTCCTCTTCCTGCCTTGACATTCCAAGAGCTGGGATTCCAGACTTGGGTCACCACAGCCCTGAAAAGCTTGTTTGCTGTCCTTATGCACCAGGCCAATAAAGAGGCTTGTGTTGTTTAAAATGTCCTGGAAGGTCGCTCACTCACATTGGCGGGAACCTGCTAGGCTCAGAATGCAGGCAGCTTCTCACCTCCTCCTCTTGCCCCTCTCAACTGTCACGTTCTCTTTCCCCTGTCCCCCGCAGAAAAGAAGGACACGGTGTTGCGGCAGGTCCGCCTGGACCCCTGTGACTTGCAGCCCATCTTCGATGACATGCTGCACATCCTGAATCCCGAGGAGCTGCGGGTGATTGAAGAGATCCCCCAGGCTGAGGACAAACTGGACAGGCTCTTTGAGATCATTGGGGTCAAAAGCCAAGAAGCCAGCCAGACCCTCCTGGACTCTGTGTACAGCCATCTTCCCGACCTGTTGTAGAACACCGACCAGGGCACTGCATTCTGGAAATGGACCTTCTGGCGGGCTGGTTTCATTTTGTTTCTGACTTTTGTGTTCTGGTGTATGCGCGCGCGTATGTATGTGTTTAACAGAGTATGGCCGGTGCTTGAGTTTGGGGTTTGGGGATTTTTCTTTCCTCGTTTTTCTCTTCTTGAAAGGGAATTTATAAAGCCTTTTCGATGTATAACTGTTGGAAAATGCCCACCACTAAAGTTTTTTTAAGTTCCACAGATGCTCCATTTTTGCCTTCTTACATCTTTTCAAAACTGTTCTGTGCACTTTAAAAACTTAACGTAAATGCAGTGTGACTTTTCCCACATGCTGGGTTCTGAGACTCTTAACTTCTTAAAATCATGATGGCATCTTGTGGCTTCTATAAGCAAATACCAGTCTTTCAACAGCCGCACCTACTTTTTCTGTTTTTTTGTTTTTGTTTTTGTTTTCATTTTTTTTTCCTCTTTATCTTACTGTTCGTCCTTTCCAAGTGTTCTTAAGGACCGAGGGGATTTAAGATCCTGTTGATTACTGTAATGCAATTAGACTTCCAGTTATCTTTTTCATGTCTTGTTGTAAAGTTCATATTCATGGCTGAAACTTGACCACACTATCTATCGCCGATTGTATGGTTTTAATCTGGACACCATACACTGCTTGGTAACTTGTACTCCTCTTAATGCTAATACACTCTGGGCTGGAGAATGAAATCTTCAAGTCATCAGGACTTCGCTGTTTCAGTGGCCTGACACCTGGGCCACCAAAGAACTTGATCTTCCTCCTTTAGGGACACCTCTGCTGCATCTTGGAAAGTCAACCAAGCCAGTGGCAGCTTTTGCCCAGCTTTGCTTTGGAAGATTTTTTTTTTTCTTTTCTTTTTTAATACACATAGTCAATAGGTCCAGTTTGCCCTCAAGGCCTTGCTGGGTTTTCATCGTCAATCACTTTAATTGAAACTGGCTGCAGCTGTAAGAACTCTTGTCTGATCAATCTGCAACTACGCTCTCTCTCACTCATCAACTCACCCCCTAACGCTCAGCTGTCAGGCTCTACCGCAAAGGTGGTGCTGACTGCCTTTGTGTGGGTGGGCTGGGCGGTGAGGAACTGATAGCAGAAAAATGCCTTCAAGTATACTAATTTATTAATAAATATTAGGTGTTTGTTACTCGAGTGGTTTGAGTGTATTTACTCCTTAGCCTCCTCCTTTGGCTCTGTGCTCCAGTTCTAACCCCGTTCACCTCTCGGGAAAAGATGTATGTTCTAATAGGTAAATCATGTCGAACAGGTCCATCATGCAAATTAGCGGAAGTCCTTTTCGGAAGGTGCCTGGAGGTTCAGAGCACCGGGCTCTGGTGAGAACTACCAAGCCTTTCTCAGTCTTCCAAGTTAAACCTTAGGCGTTTATTTCCTCCGGGTAATTTGTTACTTGCCGGGTGGTCTGCAGACATCCACTCGCTTCCAGCCGAAGCCTCGGTATCCCTGCCTAACTCCAGAGGGCTTTCTCAGCAGTGAGGCAGGTGGGGTCTTGTGTTGGTGGGATATCTCATGCTCACTGCAGGTTCCCCTTAGCTTAGGGCACCCCCATCTGCAAAATTCCAATGACCAAACATTAGCAAGTTTAACTTCCTCTTTTGGCGAGAACCTGGAAGTGAGTACTCTGCACACTGTGACACCCATGTCAGCAATACGGATTCTTCTGGTTTTACCCATTTCCATGAGGCTGCTTTCTAAAGAATCCTGGCACTCCCTGGTTCTCACGATGGGTTTCTCTTCCCTCTTGTTGATAGAAGACAAGAACTCTGTCACATACACAGGCACACACACGCACACGCACACACAGAGACAGACAACAACGAGTCAGCGATTGTGGGGGAGGAAGCAAATGGTGTCAGGTTTTCATTGTTTCAGAGGATTTAGGACTCGGAGAACTACAATCCATTCATTAATTACTATTATGGTTAAGTTTATAGACTATTAGTAACTTGGGGATGCTTTTATTAATAGCCCGAGTTTATAGTTTTATATTTTATGAGGTGCTCTTTGTATTCCTTTATTGGATCTTTATATCTGTCTTGTAAAACAGGTACCTGTCATTATGCCCATTTTACAGATGAAAATAGGCTTGTAAAGCTGAGTATATTGAGCAGTTTCCTAACAGTAGAACAGAGTACCTGCGGGGAGGAAATTGCTTTAAGGGAGGAAAGATTTACCTCAGCTCATGGTTTGCGGAGTCTTAGGTCTATCTTCGGCCTGCTCTGTTGTTTTTAGATTGATGGCAAAGGAGACATATGGTTGGAAGATATTTCAACAGAGAAAGTTGTTTACCTCATGGTGGCCAGGAAGCAGATAGAGACACAGGAAGGGTCTTGGGACTTTTAACTCTTCAGTGACACAAGTCCAGTGACCTTCTAGCTAGGACCCACTACCTCATAGCCTATGCAGCCATGAACTCGTCAGTGGCCTAAAACATTGATAAAGTTAGGGCTGTCATGATCCAACATCACCCTCAGCTGAAGCCCAAGCCTTCCTCAGATGAGCCTTGGTGGGGACACTTAATATCCAAAGCATAACACCAAGGAACTTGCTTAAGACTTCACTGAAAAGTTAAAAAGATTAGGCTGGGATGTGTTGTGTCTTTGGGGGAAGTGGAAGGAATGGCCCTAATCCAAGACTGTTCATCCTCCTGAAGACCAGCAACCGGAAATCCACTGTCAGCCGGAACCATGGGCAGAATCGTGGCGGTGGAATTTGTCTGGGTCATGAGTAGAGTTCAAATGCAAGTTAACATAAGCTAAACATAAGCATCACACTGTGATCACATGGCGTGTAGTTTTTCCAGTACCATTGGCTACTTCATGAAAACACACAGAGCCAAGTGTGGGGGCACACACCTGTAACCTAGCACTCAGAGACGCAAGCTGGAAGCCTGGGGTAAACCATGTGCCACACAAGAATGAGAACCCGAGCTTGGATACCTCGCACAGTAAAACACAAGGCTCCGTGGTACACACCTAGTGGTACACACCTACTATCTCAGTGTTGACCAGACAGAAACAGAAGACTCACTGGGGCTTGCTAGCTGGCCAGCCTAGCCAAATTGTGAATTGGCAAGTACCAGGTAATGCAAGACACCCTGCCTCCAAAAAGAAGGTGTAGAACAATTGAAGAAGGCACCTAACAGCCAACTCCAACCTCCACACACACACACATGCTCATATGTGCAGAAGGGGGATACGCCACACACACACACACACACACACACACACACACACACACAGAGAGAGAGAGAGAGAGAGAGAGAGAGAGAGAGAGAGAGAGAGAGAGAGAGAGGAGTTCAAGGTCAGCCTGGGCTACACAGTAGGATTCTGTGAAGAGGTGAAGGCAGGATGATAAGAAGTTCAAAGCAATCTTTGGCTATATAGCAAGTTGGAAACCAGCCTGGGACAGGTGAGATGCTGTGAAAACCAAAACAACTGAAACAAAACAAAAACCAACCTAAAATACTAAAACTCGCAAAGTTCTGATCAAAGCCCATGAGAACACTGTTTACACCAGGGAAAGGTTCTTCTCTGCTTTGGGCTGCCTTCCTCTGAGGAATATAGAAAGTTGAACTGGAAGTCTGTCTGTGTGAGGGCGGAGGAGCAGGAGGGTAGCCAGAAGAACAGGGAATCGAAGCAACTGTTGGAAAGTCTGCCAGAGAGCCAGATGACTGTCACGCAGGCAGGAGAATGACTCGCTTCAGAAATTTGAAGGACTAAGGAAGAGACCGTTTCTTTTTCTTCAGAGAGTAATTCAGTTTCCTCTGGACTGGTACAGGCTAAACTCAATTAGATGGGGCTGCTTTTCAAGGGGAAGTGTAAGGCCGGCATTTGTGGTTCTCCGACTTCCATGTAAATCAGTGACCTGTGAGCGAGCAGCCTGCTCACTTTAAAAAGGCTGATTCCCACAACCTGACGGGGAAGGTTTGTAGTGAAGTCCGAAATGAAGCCCTTGCAGGCTTTTGGACCACACTTGGAAAATTATCCTTAGAGAATTCCCACCCCTGCCGCTGGGGATGAGACCAGCTAAGGCAAGCTGGTTCCCCTGCACTCCCGTGAGGTCTCCTGTCTGCCCTTCTAATGTGCAAATGAGACAGACACCAGGAGGTCTTGTTAAAATGCAAACTCAGTTTTCCTAGGGAAAGGGCCACTGGGCACCTGTGTTTCCCAGGCTTTGGGGTAATGTGGGCACTGCTGTTTTGTTTTGTTTTGTTCATGAAACCGGGTAACCCGAGATGATGCCTTGCCTCCAGGAAAGGGGCAGAATAAATATAGGAGACAATTACAACAATTTTGCCAGAGGGAAGAAAACAAATTCGGATGGCCTGAAGAAATGTCCAGAACCAAGCAAATCTGGTCAGAACTTGTAACTGGTTGGGGCTGGGGAGACCAATGGTAAGTGCCTGCAGCACAAGAGTGAGGATCTGAGTTCAAATCCCCGCGCCCACCTTAGAAAATAAGCCAGGTACGGTGGTGCATGCCCCATACTCCCAGAGCTGGGGTGGGGGGTGGTGGGGGGTGGTGGTGGTTGTTGACCTCTCCACTCCAGGTTCCTTGAGAGACTCCCTAAAAATAAAGTAGAAAAGCAATAAAGAAGACACTGAATGTTGAAAACACACACACACACACACACACACAAGCACACGCCGTACCTCCTCCAGTGGGGTTATAGGGGTTATATGAGCAGCAACAATTAGTGAAAGAAGACTCCTCACAGCCCAGGTATTTGGAATTAGCACAGGGATCTCCAGGGATGTAACTTCCACGGGTGGGCTTCTCCGCGGCACCCTTGCCTTTCAGTCACCCATACTTCTACAAGCAACCCAATAAACTCAACTAGACTTGAGAAGAATCGTTTCTTAATTCTATCACCAGTGTCCTATCAGAGGCAAACAGATATTTGCTTGTGTCTTCCCGGGAAAAGTCACACAACAGACCGTGAGGCTGTGTGGCAGCCTTTTGTGGTGAACAAGAAAGAAAGAGACAAGGAAGGCCAGAGTATTAATAGCCCCTAGAAAAGTGTTTCCCCAGTGACCCAGCTTCCGACTTCCTCCCACTAAGCTCCACCTAATCAAGTTTCCACTACTTCCCAATAATCAACCGGACACAAGGATTTTAACACACGCCCTCTGGGGCTCGCTTCCACACTGCAGCACTGGGTTATGAACGTTTTACTTTCCTATTGCGGAGACAAAATACCATGACCCAAAGGCAATCTCAGGCAAGAGAGTTTGAGCTTCCCGTTCCAGAGGGAGAGTCCATAACGACAGGGAAGGGTGTCAGCGGGCAGCTGGAGCGGGAAGCTGAGGCATCACATCTCCTGCCTCAGTCAAGAAGCAGAGGAAGTGACCTGGAAGCGGGTGAGACCATCAGTTCTCAAAGCGATGGCTTCCTCCAGCAAGGTTGCACCACCTCACCAAACAGTGCTACGGAGGGGCCAGGTGCTCGAACACTGGATCCTGGTTACTCTTCTGTTGCTGTGAAGAGGCACCACCACCAAGGCAACTTCCAACAGGAAGCATTTGATTTGGGACTTGCTCACAATTTCAGAGAGTCAGTCCATAATCATCGTGGTGGGAAGCATGGCGGCAGGCGGGCATAGCCGGAGCGGTAGCTGAGAGCCTACAGTTTACCTGAAAGACGGAGAGACAGAGAGTGGGGTGGGACCGGACCTGGTGTGGGCTATTGAACACTCCCTGTTACACACCTCCTACATACAACAGGGCCACATTTCCTAATCCTTTCCAAAAACAGTTCCACCAAGTGGGGACCAAGCATTCAAACATATAGGAGCCATGCTCATTCAAATCACCACAGAGCCTACAGGGGTTATTCTTGGTTTAAAACACCCTAAGATAATAGCTAGAGCTGGATGAACCAGATTTGAAGTGCTTGTCATAGCATTGTGAGAAACATTTTGGGACTCTGCCCAAGGAGTAGCTGCCTTCCCCTATCTCTCCAGGCTCTCCCTGAGGCTTGCTCCCCAACAAATACAAACAAAAGTCCAAATGGAGAGGTTTAAGCTCAACATTTAGGAAAGTAGGACACAGTAGCTATTTTCTGTCCCAAACATCTTGATTTCTTAGAACAGGAATCCCTCATAGTTAATGTCTGCAGGAAGAAAAACATGAAAGATGGCTAGAATTTTACGCAGTCCTCCAACTTTCCATTGGAGATGTGTCTGTTCTGTGTTAGCATCGTCTTCCTCCATCATCCCCTGCCTCACCCACAACATGATGCTGAATGGGAAATCTCCCAGGGAAGTGGCAGAAAGGTCATTTCCAAGGTCACATGACAGTTATTTCCCAAAGTATGGAAGAGTGATTTCACATCTCATTTTCATTCCCTTTGTTTGAATATAGGATACCCGTCTATGGAAACACAGACAGATTCATTCTTCCAGTCAGCCAGCTGTGGCGATATTTTATTTGTGCACACCAATAAAGCTTATCTGGGAATCAGAGGACAAAGCCAGCCACTATATTAAACATAGAGGTCACGCAGTGGTAGGACATGCCCTTAATCCTAGCATTTGGGAGGCAGAAATGCATCCGGATCTCTGTGAGTTCAAGGCCACACTGGAAACAGAGTGTGGTGGCACATGCCTTTAATCTCACTGCTAGTTAACCACAGAGGTCTGGAGGTCTGGACAGACAGACAGGAAGTGACAGAGCTGAGCGGAAAGAGGAAGTGATGAAGCTGGGAGGAGAGAGGAAGTAAGATGGCAGGGCACAGAAAGGTGTATAGGCGTGAGTATAGAGGAAGTAGCTCTCTCTGGAGGCTGAGGAGTTGGTAAAGTGAAGTTGGCTGCTGTGGGATGTTCTGTATGTCAAATGTGTTGCTCTGATTGGTTAATAAATAAAACAGTGATTGGCCAGTAGCCAGGCAGGAGGAAGTATAGGCAGGACAAGGAGGAGAATTCTGGCAAGTGGAAGGCTGAGTCAGAGATGCTGCCAGCCGCCACCATGACAAGCAGCATGTGAAGATACTGGTAAGCCACGAGCCACATGGCAAGGTATAGATTTATAGAAATGGGTTAATTTAAGATAGAAGAACAGTTAGCAAGAAGCCTGCCACGACCATACAATTTGTAAATAATATAAGTGTCTGTGTGCTTATTTTATAAGTGGACTATCGGACTGCTGGGGCATGGTGGGACCTGGAGAGGAAACTCTAGCTACAGTTGGCTGCAGCTTGTCCTATTCCTCTGATCTTTCAGTTTTCACCCCAATATCCGGCTCTGGGTTTTTTATTAATAAGACCATTTAGCAATTTGTCTGAGGCATCTGAAGAGCTCCCAGGTACTGAGCTAAGGGCTAGATATGTGAAGAGTTTGATAGTGTTGTGGCTGCTGATGAGGATAGAGAAGTTTTCTGTCCATTGCTCCCCACTGAACATCCAGGGCAGTGTATAGAACATGCACTCACTCTGTAGACTGAATAAGTTAGTGAGTGCAAGCTCCTGGCATCAAGGAGTTCACACCTTAGTAAGAGATGCTAAGGGAGACATTTATATGATAATGAGAAATGATGAGAAATATGGGCACAGTGATCAATTATATCCAAATATAGTGGTCCCATTTGGGGATAGAATTGGAAGAGCCAGAAACCAAATATAAAGGCAAGGAAAAGGGATACAAATTTTTCTAGTGTAAGCCTTCCTTCTTAGTTATTTCAAAGAAAATCATGTCAGGAGTCAAGAGCTGACAGGTGTGATTTTATCCCCTTGAAAGCTTTGGCTGTGATGAATAGCATGAGGCCATCTAAAATGAAGTCCGGGTAAGCTGTGGACCACATGGGAAGTGCAGGTATGTTGTGGACCACGTGACATAAGGCAAGGGTGTCGTAGTTTTTCTGCTCTGGCTGTTCCCCCATTTTCAGGCTTATCATTAACCATCATCATGAGATCTGAGGTTAGTCATGTGGCAACTTGGCAGACAACAGCCAGGCTGTGTGAAGTCCCTTGTGGAACTCATTCTCTGAGAAAGTTCGACGGCTCTGGGAGTGCTCATTGCTCAGTCTTAATCTGAAGCTTATGCTAGAGGTACTATTTCTGCTCCATTGATGAGGAAGTTGAGACATCAGCTGTGACTTCTTCAGCATTATACAGCTGGTAATGGGTGGAGCCAGGAAGAACATCTGTAGAACCGAGTGTCTCAAAGCCATAAAATAGCAAGTAAGGTGATTTGACTCCTGGAACCTTTTGTCTGGACTCAACCAAAAATCTCCTTATTAATTTTTTAAAGTCTTTTTTAAAAATGTATATGTATATATGTGTGCCTGCATGAGTTTACGTGCACCATATATGTGCAGGAGCCTGTGGAGAGTAGAAGAGGGTATCTCAAGAGACCTTCTGGAACTGTGACCTGCCTTCAGGTGCTGGGAACTGAGCCCGCATCCTCCATAAGAGCAGAAAGCACTCCTAACCACTGAACTACCTCTCCAGCCTTTTCTTATTGATAAGTTTTTAAAATTTAAATTACATTTGTTATGTGTGCATGCAAATGCATGTGCCACAGCAGGTGTGTGGAGGTCATGGACAACATGTAAGAGTTGGTTCTTCCCCTCTATCATATGGGTCCCAAGGATCAAACACAGATTGTCAAGCTTGGTAGCAAGTTGTTGGGTGATGTCGTTCTGCTTGCTGTAAATATGTGTTGCTCTGATTGGTTGATAAGTAAAGCTGTTTGGCCAATGGTGAGGCAGATATAAGGTTAAGCGGGACATTCCGACTAGAGAGAGAGGAAGGAAAAAGACAGAATAGAGGAGATGCTGCTAGTCACCACCAGGAGAAGCAAGATGTAAAGTACTGGCAAGCCACAAGCCACATGGCAAAATATAGATTTATAGAAATGGGCTAATTTAAGATATGAGCTAGCTAGTGAGAAGCCTAAACCATTAGGAAAACTTTCAGCTATAGCAAGTGGCTTTATCCACTGACCCAACTTGCTGGCCACTTAGTAAGTGTTTTGTTTTGGAGACAGAGGTTGTCCTGCTATGTAGTCAAGGCTGTCCTTGAACTCATGACATTCCTGACTCAACCTTCCCAGTGATACATGTCAGCATGTCTGACCTGGGTCATTGGATTTTTTTTCTAATTATTGAAATAAATGAATACATATAAGTTTAAAGATACTATAAACTTCACATTTTCTTTTCATCTAGTTTTCCCCAAGGAAATTAGCCTTAGCTATAATCAAAATCAGGAAATTGACTTTGTTGTAACTCCAAGCAAACTACAGACGTCATGTGGTTCACATCACTAGTTTTTGCACGTGCTTTTCCGATGTGTATTAAACTTTCTCAAATGTCTTGATTCCTGTACTAGAATCAGGAAGCAGCACCACCAAATTCCCTGAAGGACACTCTTGCTCACAGTCGTCCCTTCCCTTCCACCCATAGGTGTGGTGACTGTCCTGCACTGTTGTACTTGCCATCTGTGGAGTCTCACACACGTGAGGACTGGGGAGAACGTGCCACCAGGCAAGAGTGAGAGCCTGAGCTGGGTTCCCAGAACCCACGCGAAAAAGGTTGGTGTGGTGGCACACACTTGTAGCCTTCACCCTGTTAAGGCAGAAACAATGGGCCGCAGGGAATTGTAGGCAAGCCTGTGCTACTTCGTCTGACATTTAGCCCTACTCCAGGGACCCAGGCCTGTGAGAGATTCTTTCTCAAAACGCAAGACCTGAAATTTCGTTTCTTTGATAGATATATAGGAACGGGATTGCTGGGAATATTCATTTCTTTTACAAAACACCACAACCAATGCAACTTTTAGAAGGAAGGGTTTATTTTGGGCTTACAGTTCCAGAGGGATGAGTCCATCGCCATCGCCGTCATAGTGGGAAGCATGGCGGTAGGCAGACATGGCGGCTGGGGCAGCAGCTGAGAGCTCATGTCTTGAACCATAAACGGGAAGCAGAGAGAGAAAGCTTGAAATGGCACAAGTCTTTCTGAGATCCCAAAGCCATATCCCAGTGACGTATGTCCTCCAGCAAGGCCACATCTCCTAAATCTCCCCCACATAGTCATCAACTGGGGAAACAAGTATTGAACTGCCCAGACCATGATGGACAACTCATCCAAACCACTACACTGGATAAGGGTAATATTAATTTTAATAGACCGTTGTGCTGGTTTGAATGAGAAATGCCTCCCAGAGACTCAGTCATTGCACACTTGGTCCCCCATTGTGGGTACTGTTTGGGGAGGTTTTGGAGCTGTGGCCCTGCTGGAGGAAGTGTGTTACTGGGGAAGGGCTTTGAGAATATATAACCTCAACCCCCTTCCCGTTCGCTTTCTCTGCTTTGAGTTTGTGGTTGAAGGTGTAGTCTCTCGGCTTCCTGCTCCTGACGGCACATCTGTCACTTGCTGATGGACTCATCCTACTGGACCCACAAGCCAAAAGAAATTCTTTATGATAAGTAGCTTTTGTCACGGTATTTTATCTCAGCAACAGACAAGTAACTAATACACCCCCTTTTCCCCAGGGGAACATAAGGAGTAAGGTCTGCTGTCAACACAGGTTACCTCCAGCCTGTTGTGTTGTCTGCAAAACATGCAGAGAGATAGGAATACAGCCTTCATGACTCATCACATACTGGGATGGGTTTCTGAGTAATGCAGTTGCCTTTGAATTGTCCCTGTTCCTGTAAGCAACCCCTCACCCACGTTTCTATCAGGAATCCCAATAAACTCATTGGTTTTTTTTTTTTTCAAGGCAGACTTTGGTAGATTAGTCTCTTTGGTTTGTCATTGGTGCTCTACCTGGGCTGAGTAGATGCCTGTTCACATCTCCCCAGGAAGACTCCCATAATGGGTAAGAACCCAGTATCAAGTCTACCCTCTTATAAATCTTTCAACAGACCTGGTCTGGTTCCATTTTAGTTGCTGTGATAAAACACCCTGACTGAAGGCAACTTAGGGATGGAAGGGGGTTTGTTACGGCTTCCAGCTCCAGGTTGTAGTCAGTCACTGAGAAGAAATTAAGGTAGGAACTCAAGCACAGACACATCACATGTGAAGTAAAGGGCAGAGAGAAACAAATGTGTACATGCTTGCTGACTGACTGCTTTTAATATCCCCCTGTCATAAATAGTTTAGGGCCTCCTGCCTAGAGAATGGTGCAGCCCACAGTGGGCTGGGCCTTCCTACATCAGTTAACAATCAAGACAGTCTCTCACAGACGTACCATAGGCCAGCCTGACCTGGGTAACTTCTCAACTGAGGCTGTCTTCTCAGGTGATTCTGGGCTGTGACAAGTTGACATTTAAGGCTAACCACCACAGTACATAGTAGAACTTATTTTTCTTGTGTTACTGAAACTGATTAGTAATTCCCCATGTGTCCTTAGCGCTAGCTGGTAGGAACTATCATTGTACACTTTGTTATTACAAATTGACTATTTGTTTTGATATCTCATAACAGCTAAAAATGCAGCATTTGTCTTTCTATGACAGAGTTATTTCACTTAGCACAATGTCTTTAGAGTTCCTCTATGTTGTCATGTAGTGCAGACACTTATTCTTGATGTTTAAGGCTAAATAATTCTCACATGTGCCCCCACACACACAAACTTTGCTCATTTGATGGAGGACCACTTAGGTGTTTCCATGAGCAGACTATTGTGAAGAGATAGAGCTCCAATGGAGTATAGATATCTATTTTTGAGATTTTTGACTATTTGGGGGGGGGGGTAAATTCTTTCAGAGTACTAGATCATGTGAGAGTTCTACTTCTGATTTTTTTTAAAAAGACTTAGTTTGTGTGTATGGGTGTTTTGTGAACATATATGTGCACCACATGTGTAGAGTACGTACCTGCAGAAGTCAGAAGAGGGTGTTAAATCCCCTAGAGCTGGATTTACAGGCTGTTTTGAGCTGCCTTGAAGATGCTGAGAACCAAATGTGGGTCCTCTGGAAGAGCAGACAGCCCTCTTAATCACTTAGCCACCATCTCCCTGGCCCCATGTCTTTTTCATTTTGGAGAACCCTCGATATTCTTTTACAATGGCATATTATTTCAATTTCTGTCAGTAGTATAAAAAGCTTGCAGTTTCTCCATGTCCTCGCCAACCCTGGTTGAATTATTATTATTATTATTATTATTATTATTATTATTATTATTGTTATTATTATTATTATTTTGATAGTCCTGATGGATATGAAGCAATATTTCATGTTGGTTTTGATTTGCATCTTTCTGATGTCAGTGGCTATACACTTGTGGCCCACTCATGTGACTTCTTTGTAGAAATATTTTCTTACTCCTAGTAATTGGGAGATATGGAGCCTGAACCAGCCATCTTCTGTAGCCAGACAAGGCTTCCAGTGGAGGGACTGGGACACCAACTCAGCCCCCAAACCTTCAACCTACAATTGGTCCTGCCTGAGAAATATGCTCGGCAATGGTGGCACAGAATGGTAGCGGTGGCCAACCAATGACTGGTCCAACTTGAGGCCCATGCCATGAGAGGGAACCCATGCCTGACACAGCCTGGATGGCCAGGAACCAGAGGCAGGATATCCCAGAGATATAGGGTAGACTCAAACATGACTGGCAAAAAAAAAAAAAGTCAATGAAATGATTTCTAATGATCATCTTCTATACTGATAGATTGGTGCCCAGCCCAGCTGTCATCAGAGGGGCTTCATTCAACAACTGAAGGGAGCATATGCTGACCCCCACCTAAACATTAGGTGGAACCTGGGGAACTCCATGGAAGAAAGGGAGGAAGAATTGTAGGAGCCAGAAGGGTCAAGGACACCAGAAGACAATGGCCCACAGAATCAACTAAGCAGACTCAGGGCTCACAGAAACTGAAACAACAAACACAGCCCCTGTATGGGTCTGAGCTAGGTCCTCTGCACATACCTCATGGTTGTGTAGCTTGGTGTTCTTCTGGGACTCCCAGCAATGGAAGCGTTGGGGGGGGGGGTGCGTCTCTGACTCTTTTGCTTGCACTTGGAACTCTTTTCCTCATCCAGCCTTGATATGAAGGTCTGTGCATAGTCTTATTGAATGCTGTGTTTGGTTGATATCTGTGGGAGGCCTGCTCTTTTCTGGGGGAGAGGGGATGTAGGTGGGAGAAACTGGGAGGACAGGAGGGAGAGGAAGCTGCAGTCAGGATGTAATGTATGAAGAAGAATTAAAAAAAAGAAAAAAGTAATATTTTCTTAATTATTTTACCCATTTTTGATAGTACTAAGGGTTGAAGCCAGGCTCAGCACAGGCCAGGCAACAATATTACTTCTGAGTTGTATCACCCTATTCAATTCTTCATCTTAACAACAGGATATTGATGGGTTTTGTTGCTGTTTAAGTTTGGGCGTTTTATTAACTTGTGGGAGTTTCTTATATACTTTGATAATTAACCCCTTAGTGCAGGAGGACCTCAACTTCCTAATACTGTGATCCTTTAATATAGCCCCTCATGTTGTGGTGGCCCCCCAGCCATAAAATTATTTTCATTGCTACTTCATAACAGTAATTTTGCTGTTATGAATTGTAATGTAGACATCTGTGTTTTCTGATGGTCTTCGGTGACCCCTGTGAAAGGGTCATTTGACCCCAAAGGGGTTACGACCCCCAGATTGAGAACTGCTGTCTTGGCAACTGGATGGTTTGTAAATATCTTCTCACTTTTTCCCCCCGAGCTGTTTCTTTTTCTGCCATGTTTTCTTTTCTGGGGAGACCTTTCTTGTGTGACGATGTGTTGGTCTGAGTGAGAAACGTCCTCCATAGGCTGGGGCCTTTGAACACCTGTTCCCCGGTTGGTGGTGCTGTTTGGGGAGGTTTAGATAGTACGGGCTTGCTGGAGGAAGTCTACCCCTGGGGGCAGACTGAGAGGATACAGCCTCACACACTTCTAGTTTATTCTCTCTGCCTTGTGCTTGTGATTCAAGACGTGAGCTCTCAGCTCTTTGCTTACGCCCCCATGGCTAACTTCCTCCATGCCACCCCACCATGATGGACTCTTATCCCTCTGAAGTCATCTCCAAGAATAAGAGTCAAAAGCCTTTTACCTTCTGTTTTCCTCTAGAGTTTTATAGTTTGGGGTTGTCCCTTTAAGTATCTAATTGATTTAGAGTTTGATTCACAGTCTATTCTAAAATAAAGGTCCAGTTCCTTTTCTTTATGAGGTAGTGTTGGGGACTGAACCCAAGCCTGTACACCCTAGGGAGGTGTTAATGTATTTTGATGGTTAGGGAAACCTCAGCTAAGACCTGTTTCTCTTGCTCTGTCAAGGTTTGGTCGATGGACCTCAGGCAGCTCCTGTTTAGTATCAGAGAATGAAGTTGAACGAAGTTTATTTTACAAGGTGCTGGTTTGGGGAACTACTGGTGAGATATGCAATGGATGCCCAGAAAAATCATTTATAGGCCAATATACTTGAAAATCAACTACACCCCTGACGACCTCGACCAACTCACTGCTGGCATTTTACTAATTTTGTTTTTTATAATTGGAGGTAGGCTGTGTGAATACCACAGCAAATGTGTGGAGGCCAGGGGACAGCTTGGTGAGTCAGGTTCTCTTCTACCTTTGCCTGGGTTCTAGGAACTGAACTCAGCCTTAGGGCTTGGGCACAAGTATTTTATTTGCTTAACCATCTCACAGTCTGCATTACCAGTATTTTAATGTTCACCAGCTGTAGATTAAAGGACCCAAGCAGTCTATAATACAGTAGCCTTTTTTTTTTTTTGCAAATGACCGAGCAATCTTGTCAGTACTTTAATGTGTACGTCAGACTGAGGGAGGCAGCTACGCAGTGCGCTTCCGTGGTTCCTGCACGGTGCCTGCTCTAAAGTAGCCTTTTTAACATTGCTGAAACAGAATGTATTAAAATTGCGTGATGATTTAACACATACTAATATATACTTTCACTGAAAAATCTCTTAATTTGCTTGCTTTTACAATTGCAGTTTCTTGTCTCATGGATGAGCTATTTTCTTCAGAGTCAAATCTAAGAGACACTGAGATAGGTAAGTAATCCTGCCTCAACCAGGAAAAGCAATGATCTTAGGAGTCCAGGATCCTTGTTGCTGTTGGGTAAGTCTTTATATTTAAGCTAAGTTCAGAGTAGGAGAATATCCCAGAAGCTAGGGAGGCTTTGAGGGTTCTGAAAGACCAAAGGTCATGTGACAGACATGGTTACCATTGCCAAACCAAGTTTGGTTAGAAATCAAAGTCTGGAAATAGACTGGATACCAAAGAGAAGCAGTCAGAAGGGGATAACATGGTGCTGATAATCCAGGCAAGGCTTGGGCAGAGAGAGACATGTACTTTCTCTTAGGTTCATAGATCCATGAACCTGGTTGAGCTGTAAGGTGGACTGAGTCTGAAGGTCTGAATGGTCTCACAGCTGGTGACATGGGGGCAGACTCCAGGGATATGTGTCTCAGGGATACAGCACTCGCAGGTTGCAAGGATTGATTCCAAAGTCTCATACTTTAACATCTAAAAGTCCAAGCAGTAGCATGAGCCCAGCCTAGGCCCAGGGAGTAGATGCTGCTATAGAGCATGCTTGTAGCCTGTGTTGGACAGTCAAACCTGAAAGGCTGGGATAGGACAAAAACCCCATAGTGACAGACTGAGGGAGGGGATGTGGTGGTTCTTTAATAGGTATAGTCCCATAGACGTGTGTATTTGAATGCATGGCCCATAGGGAGTGGCACTATTAGGAGGTGTGGCCTTGTTGGAGGAGACAATGTGGCCTTATTGAAGGAAGTATGTCACTGTGGGGGTGGGCTTTGAAGTCTCATATGCTCCAGCTATGCCCAATGTGGCACACAATCTTCTCCTGCCTGTGAATCAACATGGAGAAATGCCAGCTCCTTCTCCAGCACCATGTCTGCCTGCATGCCACCATGTTTTCACTATGATGACAGTGGACAAAACCTCTGAACCTGTAAGCCAGCCACAATTAAATGTTTTCCTTTATAAGAGTTGCCATGGTCAATGATGTCTCTTCACAGAAATAGAAACTCTACGATGGGGTTAAAGACAGGGACTAGATCCCTCTGTAAAATGGGATCTAGTCCCAGAGTAAGGGGCACAGCTGTGCTTCCAGGTGAGGTAAGATTTGGGAGAACAGTCATCAAGAAAGACAACATAATTAAAGTCTAAAAATAAAATGGGCCACAAGGAGAAATACAGTTCTGTGAACCCCCGGATCAAACAGAGGTACAGATGGGTAGACATTAAATATTGCCTGGATGGAGGGGGAACTGGAGAGAGAGCATTGCTCTGTCTTGGAAGAAGACTCTTATTGAGTCCTGAAACTAAGCCTCATAAACCCAGATGAGATTGGGAATTTAAATCTTTTCAAGTGTAAAACTAAATCTAGCAGCCAAACACCTCCCTCCACCATCTAAACTAGTTCATGACTTATGGGTTAAAATTGGGTTTATTTTTAGGCCAGAAAAAAAATTTACTACAAACTTAAGTGCTTCAGATATCTGTGACCTGAAGACTGGATCATTATGTAAAAGGAAGGGACATCAGAGGTCATTTAATGACACGTCTCACTTCAGAGCTTTCTATTAACACACTTCATAGCAATTCAAAGTCATGACCCCTGAAACTGAAAACATTAACCATCGGCCTTTGAATTCTGAAACTGGTCAGGTGCAACAGGTCCAGGGCAGAGTGAAGAGTTTTCCGTGGCTAAGCACAGGCAGCAGTCAGGCCAGAGCAGTGGCACTGAGTACCCGCCCTGCCCCGACTCAGCAGGCGTCCAGTCACCCTAGCCAGACGGATTCCATTTTGATTTCTACAGATCTCGCCTCAAAAGCGTCAGCCGAGCGATTCAACAGCTCTGTGTTAGGAAATGAACCATTCTAAACATCTTTTCACAGGTACACAGCAAATCATCGTCAACCTAAGAAAAACAACCACTACAATAAAAGGGAATTATTTGCATCCACGGCACCCTCTCCTGTGGTTGTACCAAGGAAGCAAATGTGTAAAAATAATGTCTGGGCTAGTTTCTGTTTGGAAAACAGTTTCTGGGAAAGCAGGCATTTGCAAACTCAATAGTCATGCATGCCATGGACAGTATTCTTAGATGCCAGGTCAGGTCTTCATCAAGGACAAATTTGCAGGAGACTCTACACAATGCTGGTCATGGGGGAATATATTCTGTTAGGAGATGATGTCTAAGATGAAAACACCTTGGAGAATCCAGGTGGTGGAGGGGTGCCTTATAGCTGTTTCTTAGCAGAGAACCCCTTCTGTCTCCTATTAACCCTACTTCACACATCTTCCCAAAGTCCAATCAGTAGCGAGACTCAAGTCTGTTCTGGAATTAATGCCACATTATTTGCTCCTCTATCCACTCCAACGTAGTAAGCCAGCCATATGGCACATTTTTTTCTGTTCCCCAATAACCCTGGATTTCTCCTACCTCTTCTTGTCAGGGATGTTTCCTTTGCCCCAAATGTCTTTCATCCACCAACTGCTTCTATCCCCTTCTTTATTGGTTAATTCTTTCTCTCCTTCTAAGACTCATCACACCTCTGAGGTGCCTTCCTGACGACCCTCAGTCCCCACTCATCTGCTAGGTGCTCCCAGCTCACATCAGCTAAGTGAGGAGCTAAGGAAAAGGAAATTAGAAATTTACAAGAGACTGCTTTGCAAGGAGGGCAGACACTAAGAAGGAAAGACCAGAGGGTGGTAATCATATGCAGCCACATGGAGCCCAGTGTGGTGTGCAGTAAGAGGAGAACATGAATCTTGCTAACCAGGTATTCCCAACTCAAAGAAAGTTCCTAAGACAAACCCAAGACCATTAATGCCACAAAGTCCAGGCAACATATACAACATCAATGATCTGGAATAAACTGGGGCCTGGAGAGGTGGCTGACTGCATAAATCATTTACTAAAGCAAGCAGAAGGGCTGGAATTCAGAGCCTCAGCACCATGTAAGCGCCAGGTGAGCATGGCAGGTCATGTATAGTACCAATATTAGGTGGGCAGAGGCAGGGGCTCTCCGGGGCAAGGTGGCTTGCTGAACTAGCACATCAGAGAGCTCAGATTAGCTAGAGGCTCTGCTTCAGTAAAGACAGCAGAGGAAGATATCCAACATCAACCGTCTTCTCCACACACATTCACTTTTAGCATACAGTCGTAGACACCCCCACACAGGTAAACATGCACAGTCATACCACATGCACACACACACACCCCACACACACACATGTTGGGGGGGTGGAGGAAAGAATGAACTAGGCAAAGAAGAAGTTGAGAAACCATTTAAATCGGGTAGAATTGTTGCCTGTCCATCCTGGGAAACGGATGTTCCGTTCTTTCTCAGGCCCCACTCTTCATTAAAGGAAAAGTTAAATTTATGCAAACTTTTCATTTCTTTTTCAGATACCCACATCTTGAGATGATGTGGCTGCTAGAGTTTTGTCCACACTACCTCAGGTTTGGGAGTGGGGTGTGAGTGTGAGTGGGTACCAGATGAAACAAACCGAACTGTGCACTGATTCTCGCAGAGTCTGGGTGACGGATGCGCTGGGGGCTTATGAGGTCCTTCTGCTTTTGCGTGGGCTTAAAACTGTTCACACTAGGCCTTCAGAACAACTCCTCACCAGGAACTATGAGTTCTTTTCTAGTGGAGGGCATTAAAGATTAACTGAGTGTTTACACATGCCTTCATCAAGATGGAATTCGCATGTGCACTGTGTAAGACACCTTGACAAGGCACAGAGTGGTTAAGATGATGAACCCAGATTTTCCTAAGCTCTTGGCTTCAGACAACATTCTGCCTTTCCTGAACTGTGCCACTGTGCAGGAAAGATTGATGTGGGGGCAAGATCGTGAGGAGTCTCCAAAGCCCCCCAGCTGAGGACAGGAAACTCGTTTCTCATGTTGTCTCTGAAGACCTCTTGTATTCAACAGCCACCACATCTGAGAGTTCCCACCATATCCCCTTTCTTATTTTCAGAGATGAAAAACAAGGGTGATCAAAATGCTTAACTTATGGGGTCGTTGGTAGAGTAAATGTGTCAACATACAAAATTACCTAAGGTGTACTCTAGCGAGTGGTTAGTATCCAACAGCTGTGTTTTACGATCAGAGTTAGTGTTTGCTTTAGAGTTAGTCTGGGTCAGTAGTTACCTGTAGCTAACTGGTAGCTAGACTAGTATTTGGAGGCATATGAGAACAGTATAGATCAATAAAGACTATGATAGGTAGGTAGTTTATAGACAGAGAGAAGACATGATTTTCTGAGTAGGAGAGGGGGGAGGGTAGGAGAGCTAGGAGCAGAGTCTGCAAGGATGCAGTATAACTCAGGCAGGGTGTGGAGGGGAGGGAGGGATGTAGACCGTGGAGAAATGTAGGGCTGAATGGATAATGCGGGCCTGGAATGGGGCAGCGAAGTTCAGACTTGAAGCGAGAGGCCCCGTGGAGCCAGGGAGTGACCTGGTCCAGGGAGGGGTGAGATGAAAGCATACTTCAGGAGGATTAGGCTGGCACGAGGCAGAAGGTATCTTGGTGTGGGGCAGGTTCAGACCAAGGGCGAAAAGTCCCTACGGAGCTGGCAATTCCTAGGCTTCATCCAGCCTCAGTCTCCAAGCTGCCTTTCCCCCTGAGCTTGAGAATCCTGGAGTTTTCCAGGGGACTTAACAGTCCCTCTCTGTGTCTCCTATCAGCACCAGCTTCGTTTCAATGCTGTGGTTTTATGTAACACTTCCAGATTGTGTTAGCCCAAGCAAGCTGGGGTTTTCAGAGGTTCAACTCTAGAACCTACCTGGCCTGGGTGGCCTCTCCTGAAGCCAAGAGAGAATGTTTTTCCTTTTGCCCCGGTTCCTTGTAGACAAATGGCCATAGCTGACCCTGGCTTCTCTTCGGTTCACCTCCTAATACCCCTCTCCTCTCTGTAACCCTTCCCTGACCTGTTTGCACACAGGCTTACACAAACCTTCTCCGCTGCCCTCTGCTTCTTCGGGTGGAGCCGCTAAGGGAAATTCTGTTGCTAGGCCAAGGAGCAAGGTTTGGAAAGACACTGTGTGCTGCCAAGTCCAGGAAGGCAAGTTAATGAGAAGGTGAGAGGCCTTCCTCCCACTTTCTCCCATTGGTGTATTTTTTTTAGGTAACAAACAAAGCTCCGGGCAGGTGTTTGTGCCCCACTCTCAGGCAGAGCAGGAGTTGGACCCGAGCGGCAGGTCCTACTCAGCCATCTGGCAGCCCAGTCTCTGCACATGTCCAGATCTCCAGCCCAGCTGCACTGCAGTGGTTCATGCCCTTCCCTCTCTAAGCCCCTGTGAGCTCTAGCCTCCCGGGATGCCCTTCCCAGTGTCAGTGTGGGTCTAACCAGGGCTACTCAGAGAAAGAACATAAAGAAAGAGCCATGGAAGAACCAGTTCTGCTAACAACTGGCGTCCTCACAGGGGGACAAGTATGCACACACTCATATGCACTCACATGGAAGTATACACACAGGTACACACATGTGCACACATGTACACATACATGCACATACCCTTACACACATGTACATACACACACATAAACATACATGTATACACACACACACACACACACACTGCCTCCTATGATTCTATTGGATTTCATTTGCATTTACAGAATCTTAGGACTATCTCACCTGTACCGTGTCCCTAAAATACTTCTGCACCTTACTAGGGCCCTCAGTTGAGACTAAGCCTAGAGGAAATCTGCATATTTAATATGCTCCTGTGAGTCTAAAGTCCCACCCTCTTCTGGTTCTGGGGCTCTGCTCTCTGCTATTCTGTCTTCACAAGAGCCGTCGTTAGTAGGTGATGGGACAGCCTGGAACCAGTGTGCCTGCAGGGCTCATGGTGCCGTACAGATCAGTGCAGGCCAGGGTTTCAGCCTGGAGACGACAACTTTAGTCTGCTTAGGGAAGACAGGTAAGGAACCCTGCAGAGGATGGATGTGGCAGCTGCCCTGTGGGAGAGAGACTAGCAATCTTCCTAAGAGTCTTCAGAGAGCTGGGGAGCTGACAGGCTGAAGCAAGGCTCCCCCAGGACGTGTGTGCAGCTGTGTGGTGAGGATTGGGAGGTTTAAAGAGAAGGAGCCGACAGAGCTGCGATCCCGAGGGCACCTGAGCGGATAGTTGTGTGAGGAAGAAGAACTCCGTGAGCACCCTGGACTTGCCGGTCTCACACAGTGTCTCATTTGCAATAGGAGGTGATGCTGGAACTCGGGGAATGGGCATCAAGACAAGGCACGGGATAAGAAGCCAGAAAGGAGATGGGGGATGATGGCTCAGCAGTTAACATATTTATTGCTTTTCCAGAGGACCTGAGGTTTTGTTCCCAGCGCCCACATGGTGACTCACGATGTTTCTTAACTTGAGTTTCAGAGGATCTGACACCTTCTTCCAGCTCTTTAGGTGTCGGGAATGCACACAGTCCACACACATACATACAGGCAAAACATACGTGCACATAAAATAAAACCTAAAAACACAACACCAAGCAAGGAAGAAAGATCTAGGGTGTTTGTGCATCTCTTTGTGGGGTTGTTGTTTGTTTTGTTTTATTTCTCACGTTTGTTTTGAGGCAGGGTCTCACTATGCAACCCTGGCTGTCCTGGAACTCACAAAGATCCTCCCGCCTCTGCTTCCTGAGTGCTGGGATCAGAAACGTGCACCAGGGTGCCCAGCTGCTATGGATTTTATAGAAGGTTGTCAATGACTAGGATTGGGTTCTGAGTTAACATTGTCAATGAATCCAGAGCACCTTTGGGGAATGAGCATCAGTGAGAGATCATGTTGCTATGGGGGTGGGCGTGGCTTTCCTTCTGGTCCAGGTTCGTTTTCTGTCACCTCCATTGTTCTCAGTGCAATTGCTTAATGTGATGCCTGGTGGACTCTCAACATGCGTTTCCTGTGGGAAAGAGAGAACTAGCTTTCACAGATTTTTCTTTGATCTCCATATGCGTGTGTGTGTGTCTGTGTGTGTGTGTGAGAGAGAGAGAGAGAGAGAGACAGAGAGAGAGACAGAGAGAGAGAGACAGAGAGAGAGAGAGAGAGACAGAGAGAGACAGAGACAGAGAGAGACAGAGACAGAGAGAGAAGATTCCCTGGAAGTGGAAGTGGAGTTAGAGATGACTGACTGAGAGCTGCTGTGTGCGTGTTGGACACTAGACCTGGATCCTCTGGAGGAGCAGCCAGTGCTCTTAATCTTTAAGCCATCTCTCTAGCCCTAAAATAAGAACAACAACAAAATAACATTAGTGTTTTGAGATGGGTCTCAAAAACTGCAAGTTCAGTAGGTTAATTTCTCCAACCACAAAGTATTTTGGGAAGTGTTTGGGAATCTCCCGGTCCACAGCATAACACATCTATCCATCTTTCCCGACTGTCATCATGTCTTCAAATCCATCACATCCCTTTCGTTTACGTCCTTCGGTGTCCCTGGGTTCAATGTCACTTTTCCCATCTGGACTGGGTGAGCATTCCCTGGCCTGTTCTCTAGGAAGACAGATGTGTGAATAGTTAACTCAACCTCATGGTACTTCTGAATTTCATTCTTCCTAAAGATGTGTGAATAGTTAACTCAACCTCATTAATCAGTTGCTGCTTCAGCCTGAGAGCTTCAAAGCTGAGTTATTTGCCTCTGGGTCAGATCGTAAAGTTGGTTTATAGGTGGAGTATGCATGCATGTACGCTGAAGAAAATGATCTGATTTATAGACTTGAGAATATGTAAAGCATGTGAAAAGTAATGAGAGAATTTTGAAAAGATGAAGATGATTCTTACCACGTTCTAAGAGTTTCAAGTCTCATTATAGATACTAGTTTTTAACTTTTATTATTATTATGTGTGTGATATGTGTGTGTATGCCTGTGTGTATGTGTGCATGTTCCACAGTATGCACGTGGAGGTCAGAGGACAACTTTTGGGAGTTCACCTTTCACTGTGGGCTCAGAAGCTCAAATTCAGGCAGTCAGGCTTGAACAGCAAGCATCTTTACACACTGAGGGATCTTGCAAGCCTGAGTGCTTAAAAAGCCATTGTCTTTGTTCTGGTAGAAGCTCCACCTCAATCCCTGGCACCCTGGCATCCATACACCCAAAGAATCTGGAATGTTCTGGTGGAAGTCCCACCTCTCTGCCCAGACCCTACACCCCAGAAAGTCCTGCCAATGGCTCCTCCTCCAGAGGTGCTCAAGACCACTCCCCCAGAGTATTTAAACTGCACCCTAGAAAACAGACATGTGGTTTTTCGGTCTCTCTTTCCCATGTCCTCTCAGAGTTGCTGGAGAATCACCCAAGAATGCTTTACCCATTAAACTGGGGCTTTTTCTGATTCGGTCTGATTTGGTCTGATTTTGATTGCTGTGTTAGCGGAGAGGCTTATCGGGGTGCAGAAAACTTTTCAGTCTTCAAGAGCAAAGGTGACGCCATATAAGGCTTGTGCTTAGGTCAGCCAGACACAGAGAACGGTCTGTAGAGTTCCATCCAGATGACAGCAGTGTTCGATACACTTGGCCTGGAACTATGAGAGGCCCACAGATGACTAATACATAGACAATTCACCATCACTGAACTGTGTAGCCAAGGAGACAGGTGCACACAACTAAACAGTCTACAAGCTAGCAGGAAGCAGATGGAAATGCTCTGAGATTAGTGAGGTGGGAGCTGGTGCTGATTCGGCAAAGTCCCTTGTACTTCTTGAACAGTCCGTTCTCACTGCGGGAAGGCAGGAGCCTTCAGGACAAGGTGGCATTTGATTTGGTTGTGAAGGATGAAGAGACTTCAACAGGAAGAGATATTGGGGGTGAGGATGTAGGCAGTGAACGATAAGTAAAAAGGAATGTAATCTGATTTAACAGATAGCTGGAAGACACAGTGTTTTTTGTTTTTGTGTTTGTTTGTTTGTTTGTTTGTTTGTTGTTTTCCAAGACAGGGTTTCTCTGTGTAGCTTTGTGTCTTTCCTGGAACTCACTTTGTATACCAGGCTGGCTTCAAACTCACAGAGATCCGCCTGGCTCTGCCTCCCGAGTGCTGGGATTAAAGGCGTGCGCCACCACCGCCCAGCAGCACAGTGTTTTAAATTTCCATTGAGATTAACCAACAGCTCAGACTTTGGTGCATCAGTCCCATTTCCCCATGCCCCATCCCTTTTGAGACACAGTCTCATGTATTCCAGGCCTTGAACTCAATTTGTAGTTGAGAATGACTTTGAACTTGTAATCTTCCTGCCTACACTTTCCAAGTGCTGGGAAAAAGGGGTGCCTCAGGAGAGCCAGCCTTAGAAGGGAGAGAGGCAGAGAGCTCATTTCTCGATGCAGTTTGAACTGGCAGGATATCAGTCTGTAGCCTGGGAGATGTGTGAGCAGGAGGTGTGGGTCGGAGAGCTATTTGGGAAGAGGTAGTGGATGAAGATGTCAGGGAGAGTTAACACAGGGAAATGAGTGGAGGGTTGTGTGTATGAACTCAAAAAACAAAAGCAGAAAACCACCTTTGCATGGAGGGGCACTTGGCCCGATGGACAAAGGAAACGATTCAGTTCTTAAATTAAAGAAATGGTCGTGTTCAATATTGTTGTGTTTACAATCTTCAGGATGTGACAGGTGACAACTTGCAAGTTGTCAAAGAGAGAGGAAGAAACAGTTGGGTTACTGGGTGGAACGTAACAGAAGGGTGGTCAGGAAACAAGTTGGGGAGTGGGCGACATCTTCCTTCCTCAACCGTGGACTGGCAGAAATGAGGACGCAAGCATCCTTTGTGGGAGGGTTAATGGCTTGATTAGGCAGAAAGTTAGGTTTCCGTGAGTCCAGGGCGCCCAGGGGAAGGAGGCGTGTTCAGGGCAAAGACCCAAAGTGTAGCAATTCATGGCCAACAGAATGAAGGTTCTCAGCAACAGTGGGAACACTCCACCAGTCTGGTAATTTTTACTATGGCAAACTGACCTGACCTGACAGCTTACCTCATGGGTACATTAGAGGGCGATTCCAATCAGATTGGTTGTGCTTCCTCGATATAATTACTAACTAGTCTCTGCCAGCCCATTGTTTTAGCTGCTTCTTGTTGGTACCCCCTGAACTCACTAATCTCGCTGTATAGACACTTCTTTTGTATGCTCATTCTAAACAATAGCATCCCCCAAATCACTAGTGTTCACTCTTTGTTTTCATATGTTACAAGTTAAATGCACGGCGG
Source organism: Peromyscus leucopus (assembly GCF_004664715.2). Classification (NCBI taxonomy): domain Eukaryota; kingdom Metazoa; phylum Chordata; class Mammalia; order Rodentia; family Cricetidae; genus Peromyscus; species Peromyscus leucopus. Next base: position 66,708,622 of record NC_051084.1, read on the forward strand.
TTAAAATAGAAAGGGCACAGAAGAGGCCCTGGTAACTGACAACTTGATCCCAGCCTTAGCCACCATTTCTAGCTACAGCTTTGGGAGACTGACTTCATTCTCCGAGTTGCCACTTTCTCTCGGGCCAAACCACGTCACTGGATGTTTCAGCCCGTTCTTATCTTTCTCTTTTCCCGGCCTTCTCAACAGCCCTTCCTGTCTTGTTTTCTGTATAACTTGCAATGTGTCCTTCACTACTTTCACTTTTTTTCATTAAAAAACAAAACCACAAAAAAAAAAAAAACAAAAACAAAAACGTCCTGAATGCTTGCTACATGTCAGCTACCTAAGAAACACGATGTTGGAAACCCAGTTTCCACTCACCAGTCGCGAGCCTGCCTTAAAAGGCGGTGATGGGCAAATTGGCCCCTCTGTCCTCGTCTGCTTTGGAAAGCAACTGCGGCCGTAAGCAGACCTCCCAGAAGCTGTGACCCTTGAATTCAGCCTCAGGGAACAAATCTGAGTCAATTGTAGGCACGATGGGTTGATTTAGACAGAGGGGACAGGCACAGCATAAGAAGTCACCAACTTCAAGGGCACAGTGCATCCTAAGTGTCCAAGCAGTTGCCAGTGGCTGAACACAGAGCAGGGAGAGAGATTAGAGAGGGCAAGTTAAAAGCCTGGCCTATGCGTCCAGTATAGAGTTCAGTGGCCAAATGATACGGCTTTACAGGGTTCAGATCTTCTGTTATCTGTGAGTGAGTGGCTGTTTTTGGGCAAGGAACATCACTCTTCATGTTTTAGTTTCCCCGAGGTAAAATGGAGCTGAATACGGTATGACACATTTCCCTCACATAGAAGCATTCAAAACAATGTCTAGGACATGGTAACGGCTATGAAGGATTCAAGAAGGTGGTGAAGGGTGAATCCTTCAGAGAGGAGTATAAAGACAGAGGAGAGCCGTGAAAACCAGAGTAAAGGATGACAGAGAGGGAATAGTCAGTCTTTGATTAGAGAGTACTGAGATGCCCATGTGAAAGGCTGGAGAAGGAGCCACTGAACGTCATGAAGGCCCCTCAGATGAACGTAGGGGGAGTTCATTAATACTCAGGGTTCTCCTTCAAAACATGGCTTTCCAGTTGTACCCTAACTACACACATTCGTGCAAACGGGGGGGGGGGTGTTAGTTATGCCCCGGCGTTGCCCCTCCTGGCTGGTGGTTATGCCGCAGCGATGCCCCTCGTGGCTGGTCGCCGCCCGCAGCGACCATGCCGTCGGAGCAGCAGCAGCGTGCTGATTAAAACAATCATAGCCATGGTTACCTTTTTAGAGCTTTATTGGGGGGAGGGGAGAGGGGAGAAAGAGAGAGAGAGAGAGAGAGAGAGAGAGAGAGAGAGAGAGAGAGAGAAACAGAGAGAGAGAGACACAAAAAGGGGGGGAGGGGAGCCGACGAGAGGAAGGAGCGGAGAGGAGAGGGGCCAGAGAGCCCACAGAGGGCTCACCCTCTTTTTAGGCTGGGAAGCCGGTGAAGGCTGATGACGTAATTAAGGATCAAATCCTTACAGAGGGGAGGAGGGAGAAGGTCAGGGGGTGAAGGATAGAGAATAATGAGTTAAGTCATAGGCTTTGGGGACAGGGACAGGCGGGCCTAGCTGTAAAATCCTCACCTCTATTGATTTAATCATGGCCTCTCATCTATGTTATTTGACCAGGTTTGAATTTTGATATTTTTCTCCCCTCAAAAAGAAGTTGACAGACTTGGCCTGGCAGAGCTGTGAGAACTGAAAGGAGATCACGTCCTGTGTGGTACCTGCCTCTCCCATCATAGGTACTCAGGAAAATGGGGAGATGGGCGTGGGTTGAGGCCCGAGAGTGCTGGATTCCATAGGACACACCTAAGGACAAAAATATCTCCCCAAGCCCGACAAAACCATCGTAAAATGTGTCCGTCCAGCACTCGCAGGAGCTACACGAAGAACATGGAGGCTTACCAGATGTTCTTATCGAAGAACATGGAGGCTTACCAGATGTTCTTATCTTCACTGCCCCATTTCTGGGAACCTGGGACTCTTCCCTTGTTTGAACTCCGGGGCGTATGAGAATTCGCTGATGAGATGAGATGAAGCCCTGTGGAGGTGGGACAAAGACTGATACTCTGAAGAGAGGGACCGAGCTGGAAGACTAAGGGCTGGATAGGCAGACCTGTCTCTTTCTGCAGCAGAGATTCCAGGAAACCGATTATCATCCTGGGCAGTTGCTCCCTCCCCTGCTGAGGCCTATCTGAGGAGTGGGGTCTTGGTTGACATTCCAAATCTCACTCTGAAAAGTTCAAGGGATGCTCCCTGCCTAGCTGCTGAGACAAGGAAAGCAAACACCAGGCCTCAGCTGAATGGACTGCCTGCTGCTGCCGAGAAAGGTTCCAGTTGGAGACTGAGCCCTCCCAAGTGAAGAAACTCACTTCAAAAGCCACCGGTCCCGGTCTTACAACAAGCCAGTGTTTGTTAAATTGAGCTTGAGGCGACACACACCCCAAACCCATTTCCAGTTTGTGCTCAGGGGCAAGTCCTTGACCACACAAAGGGTGAGGCGCTTGGGGAATTTGTGGACTGTCCAGTTGATCAGATAAAACCGGGGAGAATCAGAAAGGAGGCTTTCAAGGTTTTACTACAAACAGCTGAAGCGCCCGCAGCTAATCTGAGCTTTCCTTTCCCTCCCCGGGTGAAGTTTGCCTTCGGTAAACACCAGCGACTTCCCTCTCTGAAGCACAAAGACACTCTTCATCTGAATTCTAGAGAAAAAAAGATCCGAAGCTAGCTTGAAAGAAGTGGATTTCAACCGGGGATGGACTGATCTGTTTCCCGTTTCTTCTGCATCTCAATAATACACACGATGTAGCCAAACCCACGCTGACCAACAAAACTTAGTTATACAGTAGATTCAAACTGAGGCCCAGCTGAGACAAGACTTGCTAGACCTCCTTGAGGCACTCTGTCATTCCTTACATGTCATCACATTTAATTATATTAATCTTTGCCACAAGTAGTGGGGGGAGGGCGCGTATTATGACTCTTTGTCTAGCAACGGGGTTCAAGGTCTCTTAGCTAATATGAAACTCTAAATGTTACCAGTTTCTAAGCCAAGGATATGTCCTTTTCTCAGACCAATGACCTCCACCGACTTTCTAAAACGTTAGTTCTCTGCCTTTTGTTCTGTGGCTAACTCAGGCCCCCACCCCATCTCCACCCCTGCACCCTAAACTATCCTGATCATACTTACATTCCCAGTCTCCCATCCCTCTGGTCCTGGATGCTTACCCCAGCTAGAAATTATATGTAGGTCTTTTAAAGAATTTTAAAAATCGTATTGCCTTTTTGCTTTTATATTTTGAATTAAAATGTTTCAAAGTTTGTGTGTAGTAGTTGTACATGTGAATGTGTGTGTGAGAGAGAGCTTATGTGCAGGTATAAGGGGTCCAGAGGTGTCTTTCTCTATGGTTCTTTACTTTATTGCCTTGAGACCCAGTCTCTCACTGAGCCTGGAGCTCCCCCATTTCATCTAGGCTGGCTGGCCAGAAAATTAGTGGGCTCTACCTGTCTTTACCCCCAAAGCTGGGGTTTACAGTCATATGTGGCAATGCCTGGCTTTTCACAGGGGGATTTGAACTCAGATCCTCATGTTTACATGGCAAGTGCTCTTCCCCTCTGAGCCATGGCCTCAGGTTCATCTTACTGTTTTGGCATTGCCTTTTTGTGTGTACAAAGTATGTGTGTGTATAACAGGGCAATAAAAGATTATCTTAACACCTGATGATCCAGGCACGGCTGGGGGAGGCAGTATCAGCAAACTCACTCAGATCTGCTGTGCATTTATGGCCGTATTCTGATCCCAACGTTGGACAAGGAAACAGTGAGAAAGGGCAGTAACTTGCTTCACGGTAGCAAAGGGTGACAACTCCTAGTTGGATGTGGTGACCCATGCCTGTATTCCCACCACTCAGGAAGCTGAGGAAGGAGGTTCCCAAATTGGAAGCTAACTTGGACTCTGTAACCAATTCCAGGATAGGCCTGGGTTATGTGGTGAGTTCTTGTTTGAAAACAAAAAACAAAAAAACTCATGTATGGGTCTAGAGCGAAGGCTCGGCATTAAATGTGCTTGCTGTGAAATCATGAAGACTGGGGTTCAAATCCCAGAACTCGTGTAAACTAGCTCTGAGGGGAGGCTGAGACAGAAAGGTTGCTGGAGCTTATTGGCTTCCGGCCTGGACAGGAAACCTTGAGCGTCAGGTTCAGGGCGAGATGCTGCCTCAGAGAAATCGGCAGAGAGTGATAAAGAAGGATGCTCCAAGCCCTCCTCTAGTTTCCCAGTGTGCGTGTGCACAGGTGTGTGAATTTGCACAGGCGAATGAGTTTCCTGTGTGCCCACTTCTCCTTTTACATACTTTTTCAAACACAGACGTACTCACAATTTTCAAATTACATCTATTTGTTTGATTGTTTCTTTGTGTATGTGCCTTGGGGCACATGCCACAGAGCAAATGCGGAGACCACAGGACAGACAGCTCGTTAGGAGTGGACTCTCTCCTTCCACCACGTGGGTATCAGGAATTGAACTTGGGGAGTTTACAGCCTTGGTGGCAAGCATCTTCACGCCAGTCCCAATGTAATGGTTTTAAAGTCATTGTCCACTGAGGCACAAAACCAAAGGGCTAAACACAGTCGAATGTCCTGCCGGCTCCTCTTCCGGAACCTGACCCTAAAGCTTTGGTCTGCTTTGCATTTGGAATATTTTATTTTATCTCAATTGCTGGCGATCAGTCCCAGGGATGTGTGTGGTTTGTGCAAAGGGAAGCAGGTCTATATAACCAGGAATGTGAAAATAACTAGTTGGCTGTTCCAAAGTAGAAATGCCATCATACCCTGCCCTGCCCTTGTGTGAAAATGCCTAAAAAATTAAGATATGTTAATATGTACATATTGTATATGTATTTCGGTGACCTTTTTCTCCCTACATTTGGTTTCTTTGAAAACCTGCTGCTGTGTGTTACATTGTGTTCTGAGACCAGCTTCTTTTTTTCCTTTTAATTGAAAATAGAGTTTTTTCCCTCACATAATACATCCTGATTACAGTTTCCCCTCTCTCTATCCCTCCCAGTTCCTCCCCACATCCCCTCCCATCCAGATCCACCACAATAAGACAAAACAAAAACTAACACACAGGACTGGGACAAAACAAAGAAGCGGAAGGAAAAGAACCCAAGAGAAGGCACAAGAAACAGAGACCCACTTGTCCCCACACTCAGGAATCCCATAAAAACACTAAACTGGAATCCATAAAATACTTGCAAAGGACCTGCAGGGTAAAAAGAGAGAAGGAAAAAAAAATACACAAACAAAATAAAAGTAATAAGATAAAATTTAAAAAACAGAACGAAGCAGGAAATCCCCGACACAGCATTGTAAGACAAATGATGATAACCATGCCATCAAGGTCATTTTCCGTTGGCATCTGGTTCTGGGCACGCGGCCGACCCTCAAGAGTAGTTTATTTCCCCTGTGAGACTCCCTTGGAGGAACTAAGTTCTCATTTGAAAGTCGTTATCAACTGGAAATTGCTTCTGGGTTGGGGATGGGGGCACGTGTCCACTTCTCCTTTCAGCTCTGGGGTCCCATCTGTGCAGATCCATGCAGGCCCTGTGCACGCTGCCTCAGTCTCTGAGTTCATGTGAGCATCCATCCTGTTGATTTGGAGGACCTTGGTTTCTTGTTTCCTTCCATCCCCTCTGACCCCCTATACTCTTCCTGCCTGTTTCCCAGCATTCCCTGAGCCCCAAGGAAGGGATTTGATGGAGAGACCCCATTTAGAGCTGAGTGTTCCAAGGTCTTTCATTCTCCACATGATAACTGGGTCTCTCTATTGGTTTCCCTCTTCTGCAGGAGAAAGTTTCTCTGATGATGACTGAGAATGGTCTATGAGTAAGTATAGCAGAATGTCATTAGGAGTCATTTTACTGCTACTTTTTGTTTGCTTGTTTAAAAACAATGGTATTTGGTTTTACCCTATGTCTCTGGGCTGTCTAGGCCCAGGTTCTTGGTCACCCAAGCAGTGTCAGGTATGGGTTCCATCTCATGGAGTGGGCCTTAAGTCAAATCAGACATTGGTTAATGACTCCCACAAGCTTTCTGCCACCATTGCCCTAGCTTACTTCGTAGGCAGAATACCACTGCAGATCAAAGGGTTTGTGACTGGGTTGGAGTTTTCCTTTCTCCTTTGGCAGTGTGCACAGTACCTTCCTGTACCAAGGAAGTCAGTGTGAAGGGGTGAAGGGTCTATGTAGGCACCAGCTCAACTTCTCCATGTTCAATGAGTTGTATAGGTGTTGTCTGCAGCAATTTTTAGGGTCACTTATAAGTACTACATATCATCTACGAATAAAGATACTTCGACTTCTTTGTTTCCAATTTGCGTACTCTTGATCTCTTTCAGTTGCCTTATTGCTCTAGTTAAGACTTCAAGTGCTATATTGAACAGGTATGAAGAAAGTGGACAGCCTTGCTTTCTCCCTGATTTTAGCTTTGAATTTCTCTCCATTCAAGTTGATAATGGTCATCGTCTTGCTATAAACTGCCTTTATTATGTTGAGGTATGTCCTTTGTATTCCTAATCACTCCAGGACTTTTATCATGAAGGGTGTTGGATTTTGTCAAAGGCCTTTTCTGCATCTAATGAAATGATCATGTGGTTTTTATATTTCAGATTGTTTATATGGTGGGTTACATTTATCCATTTACATATATTGGATCATCTCTGAATCTCTGGGATGAAGCCTACTTAATCATGGTGAATGATCTTTTTGGTGTGTTCTTGGATTCCATTTGAAAGTACTTTATTGAGAATTTTTTTGTATCTATATTCACAAGGGAAATTGGTGTATAATTTTTCTTTTTTTGAGTCTTTATGTGGTTCGGGTATCAGGGTAACTGTGGCCTCATTAAACAAGTTGGGCAATGTTCCTTCTGTTTCTATTTTGTGGAATAATTTGAGAAGTATTGGCATTGACTCTCCTTTGAATGTCTGGTAGAATTCTGTACTAAAACCATCTCGAACTGGGCTTTTTTTTTTTTGGTCCAGAGATGACTGCTTCTATTTCACTAGGGGTTTTGATCAGTTTAAATTGCTTATCTGATCTTGACTTGCCTTTGATAAATGGTATGTATAGAGAAATCTATCTATTTCTCTCAAATTTTCCAGTCTGGTGGAATATAGGTTTTTAAGGTGTGTCCTTATGACTTTGGATTTTTTTTCTGTGTCTGTTGTTATATCCCCCTTTTCTTTTCTTTCTTTCTTTCTTTCTTTCTTTCTTTCTTTCTTTCTTTCTTTCTTTCTTTCTTTCTTTCTTTCTTTCTTTCTTTCTTTCTTCTTTCTTTCTTTCTTTCTTCCTTCCTTTCTTTCTATCTTTCTTTCTTTCTTTCTTTCTTTCCTTCTTTCTCTTTTTTTTTGGTTTTTTGAGACAGGGTTTCTCTGTGTAGCTTTGGAGCCTGTCCTGGAACTCACTCTGTAGCCCAGGCTGGCTTCGGACTCACAGAGATCTGCCTGCCTCTGCCTCCCAAGCGCTGGGATTCAAGGCATGTACCACCACCACCCAGCTTCTTTACTTTTTTTAAAATAATTTTTATTTTATGGGCATTGATGTTTTGCTTGCATGTATTCCAGATCTTGGAATTACAGACAGTTATGAGTTGCCATGTGGGTGCTGGGAATTGAACCCAGGTCCTCAGGAAGTGCAGTCAGTGCCCTTAACCACTGAGTCATCTCTCCAACCCCTATATCCCCCTTTTCATTTTTAATTTTGTTAATTTAGATATTGTCTCTGCCTTTTAGTTAATTTGCATAAGAGTTTGTCAATCTTACTGATTTTCTCAAAGAACCAACTCTTTGTTTCATTGATTCTTTAGGCATTTTTTTTTGTTTGTTTGTATGTTGGTTTTTTTTTTTTGTTCTAGGGCTTTCGGGTGTGCTGTTAAGTTACTAGTATGAGATCACTCCAGTTTTTTTTTTTTTTTTTTTTTTTCTAACTTGCCTCTTAGAATTGCCTTCATTGTATCCTGTAAGTTTGGGTATGTTGTATATTCATTTCATTCAATTCTAGAAAGTCTTTCATTTCTTTCTGGACCCATTTTTCATTCCATAGTGAGTCGTTCAGTTTCTGTGACATTGTAGGGCTTTTTGTTGTTTTTGCTGTTGTTGATATCCAGTTTTAATCTGTGGTGGTCTGATACGATGCACAGAGTTATTTCAGTTTTCTTGTATCTGTTGAGAGTTGTTTTGTGTCTATGTGGTCAGTTTTGGAGAAAGTTTCATAAGGTGTTAAGAAGGTATATTATTTTTGTTTTGTTTTAATAACTTATTTATTTGTACTTTATGTGCATTGATGTTTTGCCTGCATATATATCTGTGTGAAGGTGTCGGATCCCCTGGAACAGGAGTTACAGACAGTTTTGAGCTGCCATGTGAGGGCTAGGAATTGAACGTGGGTCCTCTGGCAGAGTAGTCAGTGATCTTAACTGCTGAGCCATCTCTCCAGCCCCAAGTAAGTATATTCTTTTGTGTTATGGTGAAATGTTCTGTAAATATGTTAGGTCATTTTGGTTTATAACACCTGCTCAAGCATCTCTCTGTTTAGTTTTCTTTTATTGTTTTTTGTTTTGTTTTGTTTTTTGAAACAGGGTTTTTCTGTATAGCCCTGGCTGTCCTGGAACTTACTCTGTAGACCAGGCTGGCCTTGAATTCACAAAGATCTGCCTGCCTCTGCCTCCTGAGTGCTGGGATTAAAGTCATGAACCACCACCACCTGGATAGTTTGCATCTTTTTATTGGGTAATTGAGACTATTGATGTTGAGAGATATCAATGGGCAGTGTTTGTTGATTCCTTTTATTTTGCTGGTGTGTGTGTGTGTGTGTGTGTGTGTGTGTGTGTGTGTGTGTGTGTGTGTGTGTTTTCCTCTGTTTTGATTTGCTGGTCCAGGATTATTTATTTCTTGTATTTTCCTGAAAGTGGTTAATCTGTTTAGGTTGAGTTTACCTTCTAGCACCACCTGTAAGGCTGGATTTGTAGGTAGATATTGCTTACATTTGGTTTTATTATGGAATGTCTTATTTTTCTCCATCTATTATGATTGAAAATTTTGCTGGATGTAGTGGTCTGGGCTGGCATCTGTGGTCTCTTAGAGTCTGAAGCACATCTGTCCAGGCTCTTCTGGCTTTAGAGTCTCCACTGAGAAGCCAGGTGTAATTCCAATAGGTCTGCCTTCATATGTTACTTGGTCTTTTTCTCTTGCAGCTTTTACTATTCTTTCTTTGTTCGGAATGTTTATTGTTTTGATTATTATGTGCTGAGGGGGCTTTCTTTTCTGGTTCAGTCTATTTGATGTTCTGTAAACTTCTTGGATCTGGACAGGCACCTCCTCCTTTGGACATTTTCTTCTATGATTTTATTGAGAATATTTTCTGTACCTTTGACCTGAATTTCTTCTCCTTCTTCTGTTCCCATTATTCTTAGAGTTGGTCTTTTCATAGCAACTCAGATTTTCTGGATGTTTTGTGCCAGTTGCTTTTTTAGATTTAACGTTTTTTTTGACTGAGGTATTCATTTCTTTCATGGTGTCTTCAGTGCCTGAGATTCTCTCTTCCATTTTATTCTATTGGTGAGTCTTGCCTCAGAGGTTCCTGTTTGAGTTCCTAAATTTTTCATATCCAGACTTCTCTCAGTTTGGGTTTTCTTTATTGATTCTATTTCCATTTTCAGGTCTTGAACTGTTTGATTCATTTCTTTCCACTGTTTGTGTTTTCATGGAGTTCTTTAAGGGATTGTTCACTTCATCTTTAAGGACCCTTTATCAGATCCATGAAGGCCATTTTAAGGTCTTTTACTTGTGCTTCAGCTGTGTTGCAGTATAGTCAGGGTCTGCTGTGGTAGAGCTGCTGGGCTCGAATGGAAACCTATTTCCCTGGCTCTTATTGATTGTGTTTTGCACTCATGTCTAGGCATCTGGGTTTGGGAAGATTGTAATTCCAGGTGCTGCTATCTGCTCCTGTCTTTGTTTGGTGGGGAGGCTTTCTTGTTCCTTGGCTTCTGTTGTCCCCTCTGGTTCTTGGGAGAGTGATCTCTCTGTATTGCCTGGTAGGAAATTCTTCTGGGATCCTGACAGGTGTGGCCACTGGGAGTTCCAGGCAAAACGTGTTTCTAGGTGTTAGGAGCTCACACTTAGGAATGGGGATGGGCTAAAAGGCAGGGTGGGGCTGAGGAGGTCCTGAGGAGGAAAGGATATGGGGCCAGAGAGGAGAGTCTGCACCAGGTAGTCTACTACAGAGCTGGGAATGAGACTGGGGGAGTGGATTTGGAAGGAAGAAGAGAGAGGTGAAGATATGCAGTTAGCCTACCCGCTTCCCTCACTGGGGTGGCTTTCGGATGCCTAGGGAGAGCCTGCTGGAGTTGGGGGCTTGGATAAAACAATGGGTGTGGGGAGAGGTGGTGGTCTGCTGCAGAACTAGGGATGAAACTGGGAGATTGGATTTATAGGAGTGGAGGGACAGCTGAAGATCTGCAGTTAGTCTACCTGCTTCCATGACCACAGTGACCAGGAATTCCCTCTGAAGATGTCCTCGGCCCCTCCCCAGCTTCTTGCTTGAGTGTTCATTTTCTCTGACCTTTGTTACAGTCATGCATCTGTTTACTGGGACTGTAGCTTTTGAAGAATTTCTCTTTTTTTTTTTTTGGACAAGACCTCACTATGTAGTCCGGGCTAGCTGGGAACTCCCTGTACATCAGGCTAGCCTTGGACTCATAGAGTTCTGCCTGCCTCTGCCTCATGAGTGCTGGGGTGAAAGGCTTGCACCACCAAGTCCAGCACAATTCTATTCTTATGAATACAGGTTTTTTTTCATTGAAATCAAACAGCATAACACCCATCACGTGTGATTTCCTGTCAGTCATGTTTTGCATCCCATAATTCTTGATTTATTGATTTAACGTGTCTCTTGTACTGAACTATAAGCCCTTCTGAGTGTGAAGTTTGGGTTACCATTGAGTATTTCATCTCCAGAATCGTGGTAGGGATTTAAGTTGATACCCAGTAAGTATTGATGAGGTGTTGACTATTGAATAGGCTTAAAAATCAAACTGGTTCTGAGTTTCTGCAGTGCAATTTGTGAGCTGACTGACCTTGAACAAGTTGGTTAGCTACTCTGAGCCTTCACACCTTTGCCTAGAAAAACATGACAGAGAAGCACACCTCCTGGTTTTTTGGACATTCATGTGGCCTATAAGTCAGTTCCTGTGACATGCTGTTGTTCTCAGGTGGTGGCTACTGCACAAGACTGGGCCGTCAGCATTTCACCATGGATGTAGGGGGTGTGTATAAGACCCCACCCTTCCCTGATGTTGTAGGGGAAGCTAAGCATTGGGAAAGGGAGTCATATTCCACATTGGTATGGTCACTGGCACATTTTTCTCCTTCAAGTAAATAAACCCTACATATAATCATGTTGGTGACCCCAATTAAATGCTGGGGGTCTCTTCCCCTGCCTCTCCCCAAAGTCAGGGAAGTACAAAGGGAACTTCAGGAGGAAGGATTTGATGCATGGGGATAAAAAGACGACAATGGATGGGGATTTCATAAAACAACATTACTTATATGTATGAAATCAGCAAAGAGTAAATACACTAAATAAAAAAATAAAATCAGTTCAGTGTGTCTAACACAGAATCAGTATAAGTGCTACCAAAAATGTTGATATTTTGTAGAAAAATTAATTTTCACCAGTGTCAGGATCTAAAAATATCTCCTAAATTAAGAGCCAGTAGTAAGTAAACTGAAGAAATCATTGCAGTAACAATGTTCAAGTTTGCCCACTTGCCTTTTTCTATAGAGCTCCTGTATAGATTTCTCTTCATGAAGAAGAATGCAAATTACCAAATGAATTCATGCTAAATCTAGGGAGACTTCAGGAAGCCTGGCACAGCATGAAACTTTCATTTTGAAAGGGAATCCAGGGTGAGACTTAGTGGTCCAGTAAACCTTACAGGAGATGTACAAGACCACTGGATTTCATTCCATGTGAAAAAATGCCTTCCAAGAAAGCTATGTGCGCTGGAGAGACAGCTCAGCAGGTAAGAATGCTTGCTGCTCTTCTAGAGGACTTGAGTTTGGTTCTTGGGTAGCTGCTGTCTGTAGTTGCAGTTCCAGGAATTCTAATGCCCTCTTCTGGCCTCCCTGGGCACTGCACCCATGTGACATACACTCAAACATGAATGCATGTGTGAAAAAGAAACCATACGCTGTGAATACAAATTAAGTGGTAGATAATGGTAGGCATGCCTCAGAGTTTGGGGAAAGCGATGGTTAGTTTTCACTGTGCGCTTGACACAGCAGAGTCCCCAGGCAAGTGAGACTTGGGGCTGGATTATCCGCTTAGGTTGGCTATGGGCAAGTCTGTGAGGGGTTGTATTTGAGTTAGTAAAGGTGGGAAGACCTATTCTGATTATGGGTGGTGCTGCATGATGGTTTGGGCCCTCCCTGAATGAAAAGGAGAGTGAGCTGAGCACTGGTGAGCACGCATGAATTCACTGCTCTTTGTTCTTGACTGTGGGTGTGATATGACAACCTCTGTCAATTCCTGCTGCCTTGACTGCCCTGCAGTGATGGCTGTAGCCTAGAACTGTGAGCCAGGCACAACCCTTTTCTCTTAAGTTGATTTTTTTTTTGGGGGGTGGTGTGTTTTGAGACAGGGTTTCAATGAGTCGCCTGCTGTCCTAGAACTCACTCTGTCGACCAGCCTGGGTTTGAACTCACAGAGATCTGCCTGCCTCTGCCTCCTGAGTGCTGGAATTAAAGGCCTGTGCCACCACTACTTAGCTAAAGCAGGAATGGAGGTCTGGGATAAAGTCAGGTTTATTCAATACAGTGCACCCATGATACAGAAATGAATCAGCTACACCGCTGCTGATCTGGCTGTCATCTCTTCATTTCCAAGGGACATGGGGAAGGTCTGGAGAAGGTTGCCAAGCTGTGGCTTCAGCAAGCCCTCCACAGTCCAAGAGAAAAGAGGGAGCCTCTTCTCCCTAGCTTTTATCCAATCACATATCTCTAGAGAAGACCACACCCATTGGGCCAAGCTGCTCCAATACAATTGGCTATCAGACTGAATTCTCACAACATGTGCCCCTTTTTGTTTAAAATAAAAAGGAAGGTTCTGATCCTAGCATAATAAAAACCATATACAATAAGAACAATTATCAACTAAGAAATATATCTTAGATGTCCAAACCATAGGTAATAAGCAAAATTTTATAGAGATTACTCCAATAATTGTCCTTTCCTGGAGAATCTAAGTTTTGTACCTAATATGTCCTTAGTTAAGATTCAGGAGGATTGTATCAGCAGGAAATAGTCTAGAGAACTATGCCCAAATTCCCAAAATATTGTTTATGAATGTTTGTTTTCATTTAAGGTGAGTTGGTTATAAATTGTTATTGGTAATAGTCAATCTCTTTCTAAAGAAGAAAGGGGTATATGATATTGAAATGATGGGGGAAACAGTAGATTATTGAATCTACTTTAATCCAAAAAACAATTGTTAATCTCAAAATATTTTACATTGGTATGGATTTTAGTTTATTGATACAAACTTAAAGTCAATTTTGCTATACTATATGTATATTTCTACTCTTGTTTAAGGTATTGTGTTCATACAGCTCAATTAAAAATGTAATGAATAATTAAAAATACAGATTAATAGTTAGTCATATATAATAGTCAAACCTATAGTCATGTTAGTTAGGTTTTCTATGTGTGCAGAGATATATTCCAAATAGATAGGTTATCTTCTAACACTTCAAAGACCTATAGAATATGGCATTTAAAATGTTTTAACAACTTAGAATTCTTTTGATGTGAGGCAAGCCTGGTCTTGGCAGCACCGATGTACTCCTGAGAGGATGCTGGGCAACGGAGAATCTCCATATGGAGTTTGGTTTCTTCTTGGCAAAACTGGCCTATTGGGCAAAAAACTGCCCTTGCCTCAACTGTTGACAGTAAGTACACTGTCCAATCTGGACAAGCAGGACACAAGGAAAATTGACTTTCAACTTTGTCAAAAGAGAGTAGGACAGTCCTTTAAATTTTCTTTTGAAAAAGGTCTGTCAGATATTCTGGGCCTATAAGCCAAAGTTGGATGCCCCAACACTGCAGAGAAACCTTGGGTGACTGTCCAGGCAGCCAGCTGTTTTTGTCATTTCTTACAGTTTTTGGAAGTTACTAACTTGCACTTCCTGCTTACTCAGGTAATATTTCCTTCTTGGGTCTTTGATAGAGTTGAAGACTCCATAATTATAGTTATAGTTTCCTTAATTATGATAAAGGGTAAATTAGATATAAAACTTTAGACATACCAAGATAGGATAGACAATTGAATGTTTTCTCTGATTTTGTCAAATACAAACAGACAGGGTACTGTAACTGTAATTCTTTGTTATTTGTAATTTTACTCTGTTAAGGTTAAAACTTTCCTTTTTGATTAGACAGAAAGGGGGGAAATGTTGTGGGAGGACCCTTTTGTACACTGTGACTGTATGTCGCTCTCATTTGTTGATAATAAAAGCTGATTTGGCCTATAGCCAGACAGAATGAGGCTGGGCAGGGAAGCCAAATGGAGATACAGGGAGAAGAAAGGCAGAGTCAGGGGGAGACACAAGCCAGCTGCCCAAGGAGCAAGATGCCAAAGGACTGGTATGCCACAGGCTGTGTGGTCATGCATAGATTAATAGAAATGGGTCAATTTAAATGTAAGAGCTAGTTAGTAAGAAGCCTGAGCCACTGTCCAAACATATATAATTAATATAAGCCTCTGTGTGATAATTTGGACAGAGAAAGGCCACTGTTTACACCTGGACTTAAGTTGCTTTTTATCCCAGCATCAGGAAACAAAACTGAGCATCACTGAAATGAATCAAAATATCATTTATTTAGACATGTACTAAAGTAAGCACAGTAAAAATGCTCTTAGCCAAGTGCAGAAGTTAAGATGCCCACTTTATGCTTCTTAATGTTACAGTACATTTGAATATTTTTATAATAATATGTCGGTAGGAAAACAAAAAGAGGGATACCTTTGAGACAAGCAACACCCTGAACCAGGAAGGCTCACGCACACTGGCTCTGGGTTCATAGTGTTCAGCATCAGTATTTAATGAAGAGTTCCTGGGTCCTCTGCCAGGGCTGTAGAAGCTTCCAGCACTGTATTTGCATAATGCAGACATAGAAGATGAGGTGTTAATGCAAAAGCACGGTTCTCACCTATAGGGCCCTGGCCCCCTGTTTTGGGTAGCTGTTGCCTTGCTTGCTGACCTTGACCAGATGTCATCCCTATGCTGATTCCCTGCTGGTTTCCACCCTCCTGAATGCTTAAGGGAGGTTCCTTGTTTGTGTATCCTGCATATTGGGTGTTAACAGCTTGGATGCAAGAATGTAGAACATCAGTAGCGAACTTCTGCCCTCTGGGGCTCTCCCATTGTGCTGTAAGCCTGTATTTAAGGTGTCCTCCCTCCTTCAATAAATGGCATTCAGCATTCTGCTGAGACGAATAACCCCCTGTCTCTTGTCTCTTTTTTTTTTGATCCACAGCCTCTTGCTGGGACATGGTGAATGGGTGGTGGTAGCGTGGGCGTTACCACTACACTCACCTCAAAGCAGGTAACAAGCAGTTTATTCTGGAGCCAAATATGAGTCCACATGGGCTAGCAACACAAATTTGGGTTATCCTGCATTCCATGTTCCAATATGGTAAGACGTGGTAAAGTTTTTATGGTAACAGAACAAAGAAATCATAAATCAAGGCACTTTTCAAATACATCGTGGAGACATCAGGTAGGTGGATCATAGCAAAGCAGGAGCAACTTTGCTGTAGGCTCAGAAGCTATCTGATGGCATTTCTTAGTTCTTTGGCAGGTTGGAAACTAAGAGTGTGTTTGTACCTTCTCAGAATTTACCTAGGGCTACACAGAAGGGCAATAAATGGGTATGTAGGATCCTAAAGATGCCCCAAGATAATTTGGCTCTGGACTTGCAACATTATGATCTCTGCACATCATTTAAGTTCTCATCAGTTTGTCAACCTCTCCAGGGCTCAGTAGAAGGTGACATTCTCAGGAACTCTCCTTTCCAGAGGTCTGAGGTTAAAAAAAATACCAACAAAAAAGGATGTGTGGAGAATGGGAAGTAGAAGCAGGCTGTCCACCTGCACTTAAGAGATAACTAAGTTACTTGAACACCATGTATCCAGGGCTGCAGAGGATGATTCTGATCCCTGGTTATTAGACCTGTGGAAATATGAGGGTGCAGCTTTTTCAACCCCTGGACTACCTGGTAGAGACACATGAACAAGCTCGAATTTCCCACATGTCTTTGGGAAGATGTTTATGATGCTAACTTGGGTTTTTGTAATGTAATTATTTTCTTGCATGAAATGATAAAGAATTTATAAAATTTTAAGGAAGCTCCCTTCCAATTAGAGGTTTAGTAATATGGGCCCAGGGATGCTACATGGCTCATTGGTAGAGAGCCTCATGTATGTGTGTGTGCTTAGTGTGATCTTTAGTGCTTTGAAGGGGGGGGAGGGAGGGAAGAGAAAGGATGGAAGGAGAAAGGAAGGAGGGAGAGAGGACATCAGTTATAGGCTAAAGGTAGTTTTCAGGTTTATATATAGATGACTATGGATGTAGCCTGGCTGAAGGGTTCACAACACGCCCCCACGGTCGCCTAGCCAATTCTAGGTCAGGATAGGCATTTCCGGGTCAGGGCGTCTCTCGTAACCAGGATACCCGGCGGAACTGGACACCTCCGCCTAGCCAGTTCCGGGTCAAGATAGCCATTTCCGGGTCAAGGTGTCTCGCGTAACCAGGATCCGTGACGCTACATGGCCACGTAAGCGCGCAACGTGACCATGTGATCTACGCACACGCGTGGAGTAGTGACGTGACCTGGCCACGCCCCCAGCCAGTTTTAAAGCGGAGCGCCATATTCCCGGTTCCCTCTTCTCCACGCACGTGTCTCTCCCACAGGCCTGCGCACTCTCTATCCCTTTATCTCTAATAAAACTCTTATAAGCAGATTCTGTCGTGTTTCGTGACACTTCCTTGCAGGGTAAGAACACAACGCGGCTAAATAACTAACACTGGCAGGCTGAGAACACATAAAGAACATGTAGGACATGCAGGACATGTAGAAGGAAGTCAGAAATCAGTAGTCATGGTTTCTATATTGAGCCAAGGACCAAGTTATCGAATTAGCCTTTCACTGCCAGTTGTGAAATGTGTTTGTCTTTGTTTGTTTGTTTTTGTACAAGTGGAAACACTCTCTAGATTTTTTTTTCAAATTAAAAAAAGAACAGGTATATTAAAGAAACACTGAAAACTGGGTTAAGCTGGAAATAGTGACCATCAAGAGCATTCACAAAACTTATGAGCTGAGTAGGGAAAGAAAAATGTGCAACCTGCATGACTCCTGACTGGACCTGTGCCTAAGGCAAGGTCAGGCCTAGGTTCAGTCAGTACCCAGGGCAGCAAACAGCCTTTACCTTGGGATGGGATGTAGGACCAGCCTCATGTCTGGGTTTCTAACTGCAGAACACATAGGTGTGTACCCCAGGTCAGGTTGTGGGTGGCATGATCCTGCTGTTGTACTCAGTATAGGTCTCAGGACTCTTCTAGCATATCCCTGTGTTTATTGCAACAGCTGCTTCTGGGTATAATCTTTGAGGTGACACAGATTGGGGAAGGGGTTTTCCCTACAGTCCCTTTGTCAAGTGGATACACTATAATAATGGTGGTGAGTGTAACTACCTCCTGTGGGTGTGTCTCCTGGTCACCAATGAGGAACTCAAGTCTTAGAAGCCTGAGCCACCTTATTCAAGACTATCCCTAAACATGGGCTTCTCTTAGGAGCACCCCGTTTCCAGGTACAGGCAGGCATCTGTGACTCACACTGTACTCTGAGAGGTACCAGGTTTGGGCTCCATAGATGCCCAAGTGTTTCTCATGGGGTTTTGGAGATGGTGTGGATACTCTGTGTTGCCTGGGTCACTGCAGGAGTGAGGAGGACTCACAGGGAGGAGGGACCAATTGTCCCTCCCCGGTACAAGCAGAGAAGCTTGTGCCCTGGAAAGGTGAGCTTTGAGAGCTGTGCAAAGAATAGGCAGGGCATAGAAAACCAGGGAGGACCAGTGTGAGCAAAGGTGTAGTGTAGGGCCCTGGTCTCCTCCCATAGTGAGTAAAGCCGTTGCCTGCTTGCCGACCTTGACCAGATGTCCTCCCTATGATAATTCCCTGCCGGTATCCACCCTTCTGAATGCTTAAGGGAAGTTCCTTGTTTGTGTATCCTGCATATTGGGCGTTAACAGGTTAGATGCAAGAATGTTCCATAGCAAACTTCTGCCCTCCGGGGATCCTCCATTGTGCTGTAAGCCTATATTTAAGTTTTCCTCCCTTTTTCAATAAAAGGCATTCAGCATTCTGCTGAGGCGAATGACCTGCTGTCTTTTGTCTCTGTTTTTTAATCCGCAGCCCCTCTTTCGGACATGATGAACTGGTATCGGTAATGCGGGCGTTACCGCAACAGTGTAGTGTGAGGCTCCGCCTCAGTGACCCCAGAGCCACCTGCTCCCTGTTAACCACAGGCCTTTCTGGGATTCTGCAGACCTTCACCACAGCTACCACCACTGCCACCACCACCACCACCACTACCACCACCACCACCACCACCACCACCACCACCACCACCACCACCGCAGCCACCACCACCACAGCCACCAGCTGGAGGTACCCATCCTGTACTCCATGTGACTGTATTCAAGATTTGCATTTCTGAAGTCCTAGAAGACAATGTGGGTGGTGAGTTGACGTAAGGACCCATGAACACTGTAGACACAGGATTTAATGGAGGATTTCTGGCTTTATTGTCATAAAGCATTTCTAAAACGTTTGCAATTACATGAGAGCAGAAGGAGCTGGGAACCCCCCAACTTAGTAGCTTTAGTTACCCATTAATTAATCAATGAATTAAATTATTTATTTACTCATGATTGTGTATAGGCACATTTGTCCCACAGCACATGTGTGGAGATCAAAGGACAGATCTGTGGAGTCAGTTCTCATTTTTACCCATTGATGTGGGTTTCAGAGCTCATACATAATCAGGTTGTCAGGCACATGAGGAACGTGTTCTACCGGTCCATCCTTCTGACCCCTTAGCGGCTTGAAATAGCAACAAGTTACGACCTCATTTGGTGTCTGAGGATCAGGAATTCAGTACCCCTTAGCTGGGTGTGTCTGGCTCCAGGTCTGTCATACACCAGTAAACACACATTGGCTAGGGCTGTGCCACTTATAGTTTAACCAGTGTGGAGAGCCTTCTGGTGGTGGTCAGCTGTGCTGTGGATATCACTCTGTATGCTGTGAATGTGTTGCTCTGATTGGTTAATAAATAAAGTACTGATTGGCCAGTAGCCAGGCAGGAAGTATAGGTGGGATAAAGAAAGAAGAGAATTCTGGGAAGAGTGAGGAATTGCCAACCAGACATAGAGGAAGCAAGATATGAAGGCAGAACTGAGAAAAGGTACCAAGCCACATGGCTAAACATAAATAAGAATTATGGGTTAATTTAAGTGTAAGAGCTAGTCAGTAATAAGCCTGAGCTAATGGCAGAGCAATTTTAATTAATATGAGCCTCTGTGTGTTTACTTAGGTCCAAGCAGCTGCAGTGCTGGTGGGTAAAAGAGATTTATTCTGACATGGGCCAGCTAGGACACAGGAAAACTTCAGCTACACATCCATTCTTCAAAATGGACATCACTGTGTGGATGAATGTCCCCATGACATGGCATTTGGCCATCATTGAGATGACATACAAAAGACCAAACAGGAAACACGTTCTTTTGTGCCCAAGTCTCTAACAAACCATTACATCTGCTGCATTTCATCGACCACTGAGAATCCTTGATTCACTGCAGAAGAGGGTTGTAATAAGCAAATTAATACTGGAGGATGTACACCCCAGGGGGCTATGGTCAAGGCCACCTCATATTTTGGGAAGATTAGAGCTTTCTAAACATGAGCTGGGCACATGTTTGTAGGCTCAAGATTCAGAAGGCTGAGCAGACAAATCAGGCCTATCTCAGTTATACAAGTGAGTTGAGGTCCATCCTGGGCTACACGACACTTTGGCTGACAGCAGCAAAATATATACACATACCAGGGATGATGGAGTGAACTGGACACCCTAAAAACATTTCTCCCTTGACATACCTAAAAATACTGAATAAAACATTTTAAAGGTTTATTTTGATTTTTAAAATGTATGCCTGTGTGTATGTGTTTGTTTACCTTATGTGTGCAATACCCACAGAAAACAGAAGAGGGTGTAAGAACCCTGAACTGGAGTTCAGACAGCTGTGAGCCACTATGTGGATGCTGGGAATTAAACTCTGGTCCTCCACAAGGGCAACACAAGCTCTTAATCACTGAGCCATCTCTCTAGCCCTAATATATATATATAGTGTGTGTGTGTGTGTATTAAATTGCATCATTATGCACAGGAGAATAAGAGGTGAAACAAACACATAAGGAAATGTGGACTGAGAGAGACGAATGGGTACTTAAACTGGAGGCTCCCCTCGGCACATCCATCCACCCTCAAGTGAAGGGAAGATTGGTCGGCTTCCTTCACAGGGCTACTAACAAGGCACCAGGGCACAGCCAACAGGAGACAACATCAGGGAGGGTGTAGGGGGTCAGAGCAGAGATCCATCTACAAACACCTCACATCCCAATGGACATTCCTCAGTGAGAGTCTACACCAGGAATTTCTCTATTCCCTTTCCTCATGCAAGGAGAGAAAAGCTGTCCTGTTTGTGCCCAGGCTCTGATGGCTTGGGAAGGTCAGGGTTTATAACCAGAGGCTGGTTTTATGTGGTCTGGCACCCACACTCATGCTCTCAGCATGAGTTACAAAAACCTAGCTGATCATTTGTTTTAAAATGTGACCCAGCGTGCAGAGTGCTCTCTGTCCAGAAACAAACGGATGTCGTGAGGAAGGGACGACTGTTAACGCAGCGCCAAAGACTCCTGGGTATGCACTTCCTTTGAACTAGAGCTGACTATAAATGAAAATAAAAAGAAAGAATCACAAGACATTTGAGGAAGAAAGGCATTGTGGGAAAGAATCAGTACAACCAGCAGGTGGTAAATGGAGGTTGACCAGCATTTCAGATAGTGGGTGACTGATTATGAAATAAATTTAAGTATTACATCTTTATTGCATTGATTGATTGATTGACTGATTTTTTTTAATGTGTGTGCCACAGTGTACTTGTGGAGCTCAGAAGATAACTTTTGAGAGCTGCCATGTGGGACTTGAGGACCAAACTGGCTTAGAAAGCCTAAAGCATTAATTATCTGGCCTTTTATAGAAAAAAAAAGGCAATGTTTGTTGCAGAAGTGCCTGCATAGAAGTGCCAGTCGGCCTGGGGTTGAAATTCAGGAAAGAGCCATACACCAAACACACACACACACACACGAAACAGGAAGAACTGAACAAGGGAGACGGCAGGGTTTGGAGAGAGGGCTTGGTTGGACACATTCTTGGCCTTTGTAAAAGAAAGGGAGTCCATTTATGTATTCTGTATAGTTAGTTGGGTACCTAAAATAGCCCCAATCTGCTTCTGAGTATTGAGTGTTTAATGGATGAATGTAGGGAGTCTGGGGAGGAAGATTGGTCCAAGCCTGTAGTTACTCCCCAGTTGTGAATGGAGTTCCTTAGGCAAACAGAAAATCAAGCGGGTTAGAGAAAGGACAATTCGTTTTGAATAATAGCTCTTTGCGACACGTACCCAGGTGCTCTATCCCCAAATATGTCAAAGCTGCTTTGTGACCCTGCCTGTGCCAGGATGGGCCCCCACACTGCTTCTGAGCACCAAGTGCTAACACGCTCCCCCGAGAGCAGAGAGGAGGGTTGGAGATGGTGGCAGTGAGCTGCTGTGGTTGCTCCGGGCTGCTAACAGCAGCGCAAGCCAATTAGGGGAGTGATTTGGAGAAAGGAGACAAGAGGCACACGGAGCCTCGGGGCTCTTGTTTGAAGACAAGACACACCTGGCTTTCCTCACTCTCCCCGAGGTAAGGCTCTGCCCTTCTCCTGTTCTCCTGAATGAGTCAGCAAGGACTGGGTTGTAAAATAAGGGGCTGGGTGATGAGCAACCAACTTCTGAGGCTCTCGTGTATGCTTGTCTTTGCACATTTACCCCGTCCTTATATCACCCTCACAGAGCAGATATTGACCTCCTGTTCTGCAAATAGGGAGGATGAGGCCCAGACAGAAGTCTTAAGACTGCAAAGGGAGGGGGTCACTCCAAAACTCCGTTCTTTCCTCCTAAGCAATTCTAGCCAAGATCCACACGGGAGAGCTCAGCTCACCTTCCCTGCTAAGATCCATGACTTCCTTATTCCCCCATCCCTTCCTGAGAGTTTAAAGGCTGTTAACTGTTAGGAGATGAGCTCATGAGGCCCAGATCTTCCTGAGAATCTACAGGGAGTTAATGGTGGTGGTGTGGTGTGTGTATTTTCTTTTTCTTTCTTTCTTTCTTTCTTTCTTTCTTTCTTTCTTTCTTTCTTTCTTTCTTTCTTTCTTTCTTTCTTTCTTTCTTTCTTCCTTCCTTCCTTCCTTCCTTCCTTCCTTCCTCCCTTCCTTCCTTCCTTCCTTCCTTTCTTTCTTTCTTTCTTTCTTTCTTTCTTTCTACAGGGTTTCACTATGTAACTTTGTGCCTTTCCTGGAACTTGCTTTGTAGACCAGGCTGGCCTCGAACTCACAGAGATCTGCCTGCCTCTGCCTCCCGAGTGCTGGGATTAAAGGTGTGCGCCACCACCGCCCGACATGGATTTTCTTTAGTTGTGTGACCACTGGTAACTTTCCTGTGTTCCTATAAATAACCGGTAACCCCTGCAAAGCTGCCTGTAACAATCCTAACTAAACTTGCTGGGTAACACACATGGTGGGTGGGCATGAAGAAAGAGGGGGGCTAGGCGAGAGAAAAGGAGGGGATCAGGAGTGGGCGGGGGACAGGAGAGGATAATGGCGGGTGAATATGAAGAATATGTATTATATACATGTATGAAAACATAATGAGTCCATTATCATATATAACTAATAAACGCTTTTTACAAAAACACAGCAGAAGGAAAACTGAAGAGAAGTCCTGCTGCCCCGACGCAGAATCACGAATGGGCAAAGCAACAACTGCAGAAATCTCCATTCTCAGAAAGTTGCCATGGAAATAGTCACATGCTGGGAGTGGAGACCTGAGGTTTGCCCACTGGGCTAGATGCATTGAGTAGTTACGGCCAGGGAAAGCCAGGGGAGCCGAACCCTGATGATGCCAGGGAGCCGGTGTACACTGAGAACAGGAGGGAGGCTCACAGAGGGTGGGTGTGGGTGACCACTTCTTAATAGGAAGGTCGGGCTGGAGGCCAGTATGTGGAGACGGACGTCATTCCTGGGCCTCATGGCTGCCTCACTGAGCTCACTTTCTGCCAGCCGGGGAAAAGCGCCCTGAAGACACCAGAGGCGGGGGTAGTAAAGAGAGAAGAACATTTGTCATGGTTAGTTGTGTGTGCCAACTTGATTGGCCTGCAGGGTGCTCAGATATTTAATAGAGCATTGCTAAAGCTGTGTCTGCAGGAGTGCCTCTTGAGCTACCTGTGAACTGGGAGAATGAGGGAAAGTGGATTGCTCGCCCTAGCAGGAACGGACCTCATCCAAGCCATTGGACGTCTGTGTTGTGAAAACGGCAGAGGTAGGGGAATAGTTTCTCTCTGCCTGTCTTTGAGCTGGAACATGGATGCTCTGCCTTTGCAGGAAGATGTGGGAAGGAACTCCTATGCATTAAACTTCCCTTCCCTGCTTCTTGGATTAGGATTTGGACTGGAAGTTATCGGCTGTTCTGGGTTTGCCGTGGTGACCTGCAGGTCACCATACTCCTCAGCCTCCACACCTTTGTGAGCCAATTAGTTATAAGAAGTCCCGGGGCTGGAGACTGTGAGTCAGCAGGGAAGAATACTTACTGCTCTCTCAGAGGACCGGAGCTCAGCTCCCTGCATTGGCATCAGCTGACTCACAAACACCTGTATCTCCAGCTCCAAGGGATCAGATGTCCCCTTCTTGCCTCTGTGGGCACCCAGACATATGCACAGATATACACATAAATAAAAATGTAAAAATCCTAAAAAAGAAACCCGACCAATCAACCATCACCTATCCCGCATCCTCTTGGTTCTGCTTCTCTGGGGCACCCAGACTGCCCTCATACAAGCCTCTTCACCTCCTGCCTTCTCTCCATGCTGGGACTCGGTGTGGAAGTCGCAGGTAGGGACAAATCTGAGACAGACCAAGCAGGAGGAAGGAGCGAAGCAGGGGCTTCCAAGGAAAGTAGCTGTTAGCAACTTGGTGATGTAACAGACGGAGACAGTGGACCCAGGGCCAGATTGCTGGGCACGGGCCTGCGTGTTGACAGCACCAGGACTCAGCAGGGTCCAGACACATTTACTGTCATCCTCTGCTGCTACAGCGTTGGAATTTTCAGTACGTTTGAATGAAGGGGGAATTTACTTTCACATTGCACTGGTCCTTGCAGAGAAGGTATAGTATACTCTGTGATGCTCGCAGGGTTGCATCCCTTAGAGAAGTGGAGATGGAGTTGGGAAATGGCATTAATAGCTGTTGCCATAGCAAGGCTGGAGAGCTGTTCCCCCAGACAGTCCTAGCATCAACCTCAGCAGCCAGGAACTCTGGTTTTTTGCTTCAAACAGTTCGATGAAGGAAAGATGGAAAGTGTTGATTATACAAACTGAAAAAGTCTCCCTGTGAACTAAGCTCCAGCCCTCCCCCCCCCAGGCCTGAGTTTCACTTACCCTTTCGTAACACAGACCTTTGTCCCCAGATCTGACTAAGAAGTTAAGCAATGTCAATACTTTGCCCAGGCCTTTCTCTCCCCAGAAGAAATAAGACTTCCCTAAGGCAATAGCTGTGACTCAAGTGCACTATGGGAGAGGAGGGCATTAGCGTAGCTCTGGGAAAGGTTCTGAGACGGTCTTACTGCTGCGGGGCTGGGCTGGGCTCGACCCGACTGCTAAGTACCGAACCAAGGGCCATTCACAGCTCTGACCATCCTCCAGGGAGAATTTCAATGTGGGTGCTCAGGAGGCCCCACCCCTCTATGACTATCTATAGACAGTAATAAATGGTTGCTGGGAAAGAGAGATCTTTTCTTCAGTGGTGTAGCCCATGGTCTGGTAAATAACCCCTCACTCCTGATCCTGTGATTAATTCACCGGGACACACAACACACAACACACACAACACACACACACACACACACACACACACACACACACACCAATAACAAATCATCTAGTCTTTGTTTAGTAAGGAGAATGTATTGTGTGGTATACTTAAAATTGTTGGCAAAAATCAAGTTCATTGGCAGAGTTGATGGACGTGTCCAGAGTCTGAGTGCACTGAGGGCTTGAGAAAGTACCTAGACCCTGAAGTTACAGGCAGCCACAACAAGGGAGATAGCAAGAGTCATCGACATGAGTGCCAGCCGAGCACAGCCAGGTCCGGAGAGAACTGTGGGGTGTGTAGGGGCAGGAGGAGTGGAGGTCCAGCACAAACCGCATCTCTTTGGTATGGACTTGGTGACAATTCTAATCTCTACCATCATTAGCAGAAAAAAATGAAAATGACATTAATCTGTAAGATAAATTCAGATGTAACACGAATTTTTTTTTTTTTTTTGAGACAGGGTTTCTCTGTGTAGCTTTGTTCCTTTCCTGGATCTCACTTGGTAGTCCAGGCTGGCCTCGAACCCACAGAGATCCACCTGGCTCTGCCTCCTGAGTGCTGGGATTAAAGGCGTGCGTCACCACCCGGCCAGATGTAACACGAATCTTAAAAAGGTCTTTTTAATTAAAAAAATATCAGTGCCAGATATTGGGGTGAAAGCTGAAAGATCAGAGAAGCAGAACAAGCCACAGGCAACCTCACCTTGCCAACTCCTCATCCAATCCTGTTTCCACAAATCCTTGGACTGAAAGCCTCTGAGTCCTCACCTCGAGGCTTTCAGTTGAACTGCTTAAAAGAATCTAGTTCCTGGTCCTCATGCCTTAAGAGCACAAGTTCCTGTTTCCTCATGCCTTATATACCTTTCTGTGTCCTGCCACATTACTTCCTGAGATTAAAGGCATGTGTCCTTCCCAAGCAAAGACATGAGATCTCAAGTGCTGGAGTTAAAGGTGTGTGCCATCACTATCTGGCCTCTATGTCTAATCCCATGGCTGGCTCTGTTCTCTCATCCTCAGATATTTTTATTTATTAGAGCACAAACAAAATATCACCACATTAATTAAGTAGGGGCTAAATAAGATGACCTGCCTAATATTCAGGAAGACCAGGGTCAAGTCAGAAATGACCTAGAATAACTGGTTGTATGTGTGTGCATCTTTGTGTGTCTTGATGAAACATGATATGTGTGTGTTCATGTCTGAATGGTCTTCAGAAATGAGGTGATAATCCAGAATATCAATTCTTCCTTTCAAAAACTTAAGAATATTTCAAGGAACTGAATCATTATTTAGGGAAGAAGGTAGGTCATGTATCATACTAGAGAGATTTTAGAGCTAGCTGTACTTTATTCAAATACAATTTTGGACCAGACATGATGGTGCACACACACCTTCAATCCCAGTACTTGGAAAGCAGAGGCCGAGCAGAAGACACTCAGTGTCAGCCTCACCTACACACACACAAGCATTCACACCCCTTCACGTGCAGGCATGTTCATGTGCACACACATGCACCCCACACAGACACACACCCACATGATCATAATGAGAGCAGAGAAAAGTAGAAAGAAAAAAGTGTCTGTTATTCCTTGTATTTGTGAAAAACCTCCACTGAGGGTGTTAGGATCCTGCTGTCACTCCAGCACATGCGCAGCTTGGGGTCTGGCATCTTATGTCATCAGGGGGTGCGGGTCACTACATACCCGTCTCACCTGCCATTGGGTCACACTACCCTGCCTTAAATAGCCAGACTTGGACCCTCACCCCTCTCTCTGTGCTCTCTTCTCTGCGTTCTCTCTCTGTTCCGTGCTCTGCTCTGCTCCCTCCCCTGCCAGGCCTGACTCCTCTCCTATCCCCTATTTCTTTCTAATAAAGCTCTTTATAACTCTGGTAGTCGTGGCCGTGGCCCGTGACTTTTCTGCTGGCAACCAGCACCACCAACCAGCGCCGTTTTAACTGTCAGAGGGGTGTAAAAACAATTGTACAACATGTCAGGTACAGCAGTGCACACCCACAGTCGCAACACTTGTGTGTAGTGGTATGCACTCACAGGAAGATTGCCTAGGAGTTCAAGCAGTATTGGCTACAGAATGAATCCCATGCCAACCAAGGCGACACAGTGAGATCCTACATAAAAATAAATAAGCAAGCAAGCAAAAAGCTAGAATGGAAGGAAGGATTTTGGCCGAGGAAATAACATTCACCACTGGCAAATTTTATTATATATGATAATATTGTACTATATCTATTTCAGCATTATCTTTCACCCTCAATGTCACTGGTTTTTTCGAGGGATATGGTAAACCACCTGATTTAAGCCAAAAGCTTTCATTACTTCCTTTCACGCTTTTCTTGTGTTATTTTCTCGCCTCTCCCCGACTTATTGTAAATAATCTAGAAAGAAAACCTGTCTGCATAGAAAGAAAGGACTTTCTATCTGACAACGTAGGCTCTTAGAGGAGGGTGCTCATCTCTCTTGTGGGAGTCTTCCTCTCTGTAAAGTGAGCTGGGTAAATTAGACACATCCTAAGGTCACCCGCGGTTCTGTAACTCGATGATTCTAAAGCCTGCAGGGACGAGCACATGACCCTGCTCCCACCTCTGGTGTCAGATTCTGCACCTGCTCTCCTTACTCACCATCTTTTCTGCCCCCCACTTAACTCCGTCTGTGCACAGTCCCCGAATGAGCCAACACGGTTTTCCGGTGCTACTGTGAGATGTTCCAGAGCCTTCCTCTAAGCTCTTTCAAGGAAACCCCTGAACAGTAGATCCTTCCCCAGAGGCCAGCCTGCCCCAGGCCTTGGGAGCTGCTTTGTTTCGTTGACCTCTGCCTGGTGGAGATAAAACAAAAACCCTGTACTCGATGGCGCACGTGATCAGCATGGTGACCACCCATCTTTACTCTCAGCTCCGATGCATCCTTGCAGCACTCACTGGAGAGAGCACTGGCCGGTAAGCTCCTGAATCTGCAGCATGTGCGGCCAGTCCCCAAGCAGTAAGGCCTAATGTATGTTTGATGCTGGCCAGCGAAGGAAGTTTCTAGCAATTTTCTGAAATGGATAGATAAGGAATCAGCAATAAAACCAATGGAAGAAGCCATCTTTGCTGACTGGGGCAGCTATAAAAGGTAGGAGAGCTATTTCTGAATAGTTCAAGGAGCAGAAGAGTAAGACGGGCAGGGCTGTGCTGAGCACCGACGGATGCCTTAGAGAATTTTGTGTTGCTAACGGAATAGCATGTACTGGGCAGTTTCTAGTGACCGGGTTGAATGCCTCGTGATTCTGGAGGCCAAATGCAAGACTGAGATGCTCACATCAGGTGGAAGCCTTCCTGCTGTGTCTGATACTGTCGATCCCATCAGGAGGCAGAAGGGCAAATGGAGAGAGAAAACTCAAAGGGGTCCACGCTCATTCTTCCAGGAACCCACTCCTGCAATGGTGGTCTTTATCTCTTCTCTCCACTCCCTCAGCTGAATTGTTGTTCATCAGGCTCTGCCTCCCGACACTGTGGCCCAGGAAAGGACTTCCGATCCGTGGTTATGAGAGCACATCATCACCACAGGACTTGGCAGCTCTCAAGGAGACAGTGTGATGGAGGGGAAGGTTGTAGACATAATTAGAAGGCAGCGGGCTTGGCCAGTAAATGAAGCCAGAACTCTAAGGGGGATTGTGATGCTTACTAACTAAAGGAACGCAGGAGGGCTCCCCACTGCATGAAGGTCAGAACTCTCGAGCGCTGTAATAGGCATGCACAAGCAGCCCTGTTGGTACCCTCCTACAGGGCAGAGAGGGAGATGGGACTCATCTGAAGGAAGAGCGATTGGACTGGACCAGAACTCACTACACTTGACCCTTCGCTATTGGGGTAGCATAAGGTAAAAAGCCACGGTAAAAAATGTATAGTAGGGACTAGAGTGGTGGCTCAGCTGTCGAGGCCACTTGCTGTTCTTCCAGAGGACCCAAGTTCAGTTCCCAGCACCCACATCAGACAGCTCACAACCACCACCCACTGTTGTTACTGCTGCTTCAAGAGATCCAATGCCTTCTTTCAGCCTCTCCTCTCCCTCTCCCCTTCCCTCCCCCCCCCATAAAAATAAACCTTTAAAAATGGTATTGGGAAACGAGATATTTAAGCCCCCAAACAAATTGGAAGACATGGAAGGAAGTATACAATTATATTTAGCAAAGGAACCAAGAACATTTAATTTCTATGCCAGAGAGTCGCATTTTCCTCAAAGAGCTCCTAGGGAGAAACAATAAAACCAAGCCTAGCTCTCACTCTGTGCTAGACACTGTTAGGAGCCCTTTACATTCGCCAGCTTATTTAGTCCTTAAAGCAGATGCCATGTCAAGAGAAAGCGTGCATATTAGACGGATCAGCCATTTGAGGATTGCAGCTGATTTCATGGCAGGCCGTGAGACAGAGAGAGGAAAATGAGTTGGTCCTCAGAAACCATGAGTGCAGAAAAGTCACCACGAGACACTGCGAGACAGAAATGAGAAGAGATGGGAAGCGGCCTGGCTAACAGGCTGGCTTCATTCAATCATTCATTCTGAATTTATTGTGATGTGTTATGGGGCATGTCTGGGCTCAGCCTAGTGACAAGTTGTTTTAAATGGTGCTTGTGATTAAACTCCCAGCAGTGATACATCCAGTATCCTGTTCGTTCTCATCATTCTAACCCCTGACACTGACAGGCTTTGGTTTTTGACCTTGTACATACTTTTAAAAGATTTTTATTTCTGTTTATTTACCTGCATGAGTGCTTTGCCTGTATGTTTGTAAGTGTACCCCACGAGTGCCATGGCCACCGGAGCCAGAAGAGAGTGCCAGACCTTTTGGAACTGGAGTTACAGATGTTTGCAAGCCCGATGTGGGTGCTAGAAACTGAACCCAGGACTTCTGCAGGAGCAGCAAGTGCTCTCAACTGCTGAATCTCTCTCCAGCTCCCTTGTAAATATTTTGATAACTGAAGTCTATCTGAACCTTCATTTACATTTTTCTAATCATTCCTAGAGACCTGCACTGGTGGATATGCACAGTGATATGGAGAGCACCACATTTCACGCTGACTAGAAAGCCCGAGATAACTCAGCCTTCTACTGAGTGGGCAAACTCCTGGGACATTCATACCAGGCAATGAGGTATGGCAGAGAAACCGGATGCATTGTCATTATAAACGATAACATGGATGAGGAACTGGAGAAATGGCTCAGGGTATAAGAAAATGGACAGCTCTTGCAGAGGACCTAAGTTTCCTCCCCAGCACCATATCAGGCAGCTCACAACGGCCTGCAGCTCTAGCTCCAGAGGGGAATCCAATGCTTCTGGTCTCTGGGAGCACCTACAAATACCTCCACCCATCTATACACAGACACAGAATTAAAAATAAAAATACATCCAAGGAAGAATTCCAAAATAACAGCATGAAGAAAGACTGAGCAACAATAACAAAGGAAGTTCCAGGAGAATATTGGCCCTGCAATTAATCTTTTATAAGTTTCATTTGTCAAAATAGTAGTGC
Source organism: Peromyscus leucopus (assembly GCF_004664715.2). Taxonomy (NCBI): domain Eukaryota; kingdom Metazoa; phylum Chordata; class Mammalia; order Rodentia; family Cricetidae; genus Peromyscus; species Peromyscus leucopus. The sequence continues at coordinate 66,739,564 of NC_051084.1, forward strand.
TTAGGGGTAAACAATTTGTTGCTGTTTCAAATGAAATTTTATCAGTTTTATATGTATGCAAACGTCGATATTTTTAAAGCAAGAAAGTGAGAAAGAGAAAATTCAAGGAGGAAGATGTCTCAGTGGAGGAGGAGGATGGGAAGAAGGAGTCCACAGAAGCGAAGCTATTGACCACGTTCTCACTGGGCTGGGCGGTGGAGACATAGATACTCATTAGAAAATAATTAAACTCAAGGGAAAAAGTGGAATGAATGAGTCATGCCTGGGTGACTGCCCAAGTCGTGTCATAAGCCTGGAGTTGTGAATGTTGTCATTCTGGTATCTGCCGATCTCCTGGTGAGATATGAAACCCGAGCTGTAGATTTATTCTGAAATAACGAGTGGTCCTACGCTCTCAGTGGTGAGCTGCCTTACATGGGTGCTGGGAACCACACTTAGATTCCCTGGAAGATGGGGTGCTCTTGACTACTAAGCCGTCTCTCCAGTCCCAAGATACAGAACTCTTGATCTTCATTTTTTCCCCCATTATGTACATAATCTTCTTCTGTGCATTAAGGGCGTAATTTCTATAGCCTACTCTGGGTATCAGGCTATGGTCGGAGTGAATAAAGGGATTCTTCACTGAGGTGTTCTATAAATGAAATAGTGTCTTTGCTAATTTAACTTTTCCTTGATAATCTCTTTAAATTAATTATTAACTAGCCCCTACCAGGATGGATTTGAACATTATAGAGTTCCTGGTCAATTTAGAAATCATTCAATGTAAGTTATTAGAGGATTATTGCCCATTTTCCTTCAGCCAGATATATGACCTCATAGAAGTACATAAGTACCGTTCTTTAAATTAGCAGATGTTATTGTTTGAACGTGAAATCTCTCTTCTAAGCTCACATGATTGATTACTTGGTGCCCAGCTGTTTCAGGCACTGTTTCAGGGGGTTGTACGGGCATGAAACCTCATTCACAGATGTTGGGCAGTAGGGATGAAACTTGAGGGTTATGGGCTGGCTCTGATTCTGGCTTGGTTGCTCTGTTTCCTGATCCAGTCAGATGTGAATAAATGGTCTCAAACTCCCACTGCCATGGGGGACTGGTCCTGCCTTCATGTTTTTCCCACAGATGTGATGGGCTTTATCCTCTGAACCGTGCACCAACGCACACCCTTCACCATTCAAGTCGGCCGCCTTAGTGTTTGGTTATAGTTATGAGAAAAGTAGGTTCACCTGTTAATATTTGTGCCTCACTGTCAATTTCTATTGATCTAATACTGATTATCAACTGCTGTTGAATACAGTCAATAAACATTTCTGCTCATGCTTTTTATAGAAATGAATGAAGTGATGTGGGTACGGCATGTTGTACTCAGACAGCCATCGACGTAATTATTAATCATTGAGTGCAATTGAGACCTTTCTTAGACACTTTGCCACTGACCCCAGTTTCCCCGGGTTTTACGAGCTTCCCCAACCCAGCCTTGTTCTTTTTTTCTGTAATTTTTATTTTATTTATCTACTCCTGGAAAATTCACACATGTATGCAATGCATTAATCATATCCATTCCCACCCTTCCCCTCCAACTTATCCCAGACCCCACCCAACCATATCTCTTTGAAATGACATATCTTCTTCTTTTCGTTCTTTATAACCTAGTGAGTCCTGTCAGCCCTGTCCATAGGGCACAGGCACAGGCATAGGGCCGTCCACTGGAGCATGGACAACCTATGAGAGGCCACATTCCTGAAGAAAACCCTCTTTTCCCCAGTGGACATCAACTGCCAGTAACTCTCAGTGTCAGGGACTCTTGAGCCCCTCGCTCAACCATGCTGGAGTGGTGACGGGCTTAAATCTATGCGGCTCCTGTGCAGGCAGCCATGGCTACTGTGAGTACACGAGCGTAATGGCCCTGTCCTACCCAGAAGACACTGGGTCATCGTAGTCCCTCCCCACCTTGACCTCTGGCCCTCACAGTCTTTCAGCCCTCTCATGAAGTTCCCTGGGAGGGGCATGGTGTAGATGTCCTGTTTGGGGCCAAGCACCTAGTCATTCCACACTTGTTCTTAAATAGAAAAAAATATGAAATACAATAAGATGAAAGAAGTCAGCTGGACTTCAGCCTAGTTTAGGGGACTATACAGGAGGAAGAAAAAAGATGTCCTTGAGAATTCGTTGAAAATGAAGACCATTTCCCTCCCAATTCTCTTTGTTACAAATGACTCAACTATTACACACACTCGTTACTCTAGGAAAGTAATCATCTACTGATACAGGTACAGATGTCTCCAAAGAGTTCTTTTCAGTTGTTTGGAGATGTTTATATTGATTATTTACAAGACTGTTATAGCCATTTCTTTCCTTATGTGTCAGCATTTCGTAAGAGGTAGTCAACGCAGCCACACCCAGGACAGGGGTCCTGGAACTGATATCATCAGCAGGAAGCCAGACAAGTGACACAGGATCACCTAAACCAGGGTCTGTGCACAGCAGGATGTCACCAAGTCTAGAGGGTAACTGCCATATCACCCAGCAACCTATCACCTGTAAGAGGAAGTCAAAAAATGCTCAGCTAGCTCCCAGAATGTTTTTCCCACCTACGACAAGAGGAGCGCGGTGGCTACCAAGGGCCTGACCCAGGGACCACGGTCTGCTGCACTTGCGCTGTGCCTGCCTCCCACACCCTGATCCACTTTACAGCCCCCTGCAGCTCTGTCCTGCATACTTTCCCACGTGAAGTTATTTATCTTTCTTAGGAGCCAACTCGATTTCTTCCAAGAGAATGCTCCCCCAGCTCTGCTGGTAACCTATTCCTGCGCTAAATTGCCATTGTAAGCAAAAGTCCTAAAATAGCTCATGTTTTCTTCTGCAGCTGCAGTCACCTCTGTCTGGAACCTTTCCAGGTCTCCACATTGCTTTGGGGTTAGTGTCACTCTGTTCTGTTGGGAACCCCACCCCAGCTGGCTCTCCCTGCTTCTCCAGACTCATTTGGGGATCTTGTACACCCCCAATCCACTACTTTCCTGGCAAAGCGCCAGCATATTTCCTCTTCCTGGAATAACCCACCTCCTCCTCAGCTCCATGTGGCTGTTTTCCTCTTCTGCTCCTTTCTTAACCGCCTTCATCAGGCAGGACATTCTCCTTTAACCTCGAGACTCGATAAGATTTCTCATCCTAGGTACCACACCATGGACATTTTGACCTTTATGTACATATATATTTGTTTCATGTCTGCACAATGTCTGACACAGATTAGGAAATCACTGGATTTTTTAATTGATCTCTATCTGGAGTTGAAGGTTGATAATAAGTTTTTTTTTTTTTTTTTAATGTATTATCTATAACCCTGAAGCCATCTCTCATGCAAGGGCTTATTTATTTTTTAACTTTTGAGATAATCAGGTTCACATGCAGTTTTAATACACGATTCAGAGGGGCTAAAGAAATAGTGGTTAATTTCTCTCTACTGCCCTTGCGGAGGACTGGAGTTCTGTGATGGCTAGTCTTGGTCGTCAACAGACTACATCTGGAATCAACTAAAACTCAAGCTGCTGGGTATGCCTGTGAGGGATTTTCTTATAGTTTGGGTTGTGAACCTAGCCTTTAATGACTGAGTCATCATATCTCCAGCCTGTGACGGATTTTCTTAATCAGATTATTTGAAGCAGGAAGACACATTCTAAATCTGACGCCATCTTCTGATGACAGCCAGAAGGAGACTTGTCTTTCTGCCTGCTTGTCCCACCACACTCGCACCAGCCTCTACCCTGTTGCTGAGACAGACAGTCCTTCACCACAGTCAGGATTCCAACAAAGACTGAACAGCAGCAGCTCTCCGGGAATCCCTCCAGGTCTCCAGTGCCAGGTGAGGACTGCTGAGATATCCAACTTTGTGAGCTGAATAACTACCAGACTGGATTCTTGGCCTTTCCATCATGAGACAGCCATTGTTGAACTACCTGGACTATATCTTGTAAGTCAGGCACACACACACACACACACACACACACACACACACACACTTACTACTACTAGACAGTAAAGAATTGATATACATACTGGTTTTTAGTAGTTGACAACAGTTTCTGTAACTACAACATACTTTCACTACCAGAAAATTGGCATAGATAGACCCTATGAATCTTATTCAGGTTTAATAGTTTTTACTGTGCTTATAGATAGATATTTTTATCCACTAATTGACAGATTGGTTGCCACACTAGGAATTGAATCTATACATGCTAAGCAAGTGCTCTACCACTGAGATGTATTCCCAGCCTTCTGTTTACTTTTGACTCTGAGACAATCTCACTAAGTTGCCCAGTGTAGCTGTGAATCCAATCTATAACACAGGCCTGCCTTGAACTTGCAATCTTTCTGCCTCAGCCTCCTGTGTAGTTGAGATTACAGGCCTGGGCTACCCAGCCTGTAACTTCAGTATATGGAGAGATTCGTGTGCCTCTATGTGAGACACACCATACAAAAGTTTGAAATTTCCCTCCCAGCATGATTCTCTTGATATCCGCCTAAGTTGTTGCTTCTATGAATAGTTTTCTAGTTTTATTGGGGGTATTATTGGGTGTTGATTTGGCTCTGTTTGTCCAATTACTCACACATTGTAGGATGTTTGGGTTATTTCTGGTGATTGCAAATCAATCTGCTATGAAAATTCATATGTAGAATTTTCCATTTTCACTTCTCTGGGAATAAATGCCATGAAGAATATGTTTCCTGGGTCATATAGTAGGCGGATGTTTGACTTTCTGAAGACATTGCTGCCCTGTTTTCAGAGTGGCTGTCCCATTTTACATTCCCAGGAGCAGTGTATGAGTCTCAATATCCTTGTCAACATTTGCTGACGTCCTTAAAATTTCTAAGCCATTCTGATAGTAGTGTAGGATCTTTACATTACTTCATTTATGTGTGTGAGTGCAGGCATGTATGCGTGAGTGAGCCTGGGAGGCCAGAAGAGGACACCAGACCCCTCAGGGCTGCAGTTACAGGCAATTGTGAACCTCTTGACATGGGTGCTGGGAATCGAACCCAGTTCCTCTGAAAGCGTAGTATGTGCCCTTAACCACCGAGTGATCGCTCAGCTCCTTAGTGTACCTTCTGCTGATTTAGTGTGTGTTTCTCTGATGGTGTATGGTGTTGAATCTCTTTTCACACACTCCTTTGCCATTTGTTTATCTTATTTAGTGGAAGATCTGTCTTTTCTAATTTTCTACTCTAATTTTTCAATCTCTGGGTTTTGAGGCTCTTTGTATATCGTAGGTACCACTAGCCTCCCTCCCTTATTTCTAGATGAACTGAAGGTCAGTGGGGTTGAAAGACTTTTTCAGTCATTTAGCAACTGAGAAAAGGAAGGTTGAAACTGTGAAACTGTCTCCCCAATCTAGGCTACCTTCCCACAGCTCACCCCAGTTCTCCCCGACTCAGCAAACTACCCTCATTTTAACCTACATAGTTTCCCCAAACCAAACACCCCGCTTCTGGATCCACAGCCTGTTGGGTGGGAACTATCTAAAGTTTGCGTCCTAAAGGTTCTCGCCTGCGTTAGACATTGCGTCTCCCTACATAATCAAGAGAGAAGGTGGTGGCGGTGGGACACGACACCTAAGTCCCCCTTTAGCACCGAAGGACTCTCTTCCCACAGATGCAGAAAGTGGTACTGTCCACGGTGCCTTAGGTTGTCACCTCTCTTCAACACTGTTTGAAGAGGGTCACTAGCCCGAATTCAAGTCCTCCTCGCCAGATTAGAATATAGCAGGTGAGGAGTTATCATGAAGTCAGTCTCAGAGCTAAAGTGGGCAAAGTGCTTGATGTCTCCTTTTCAGATTCTCCCCTGGTCACCAGGCCAAATCCTAAGGATATATTCCCACAGCTTGGCAGCTGACTGAGCTTGGTGTGGTAAGGAAAGAAGTTGTAGGCCTCAAGAAGTACCACCAATCCTACCAAAGCCAGGAGACTGTAAGTGGGACTGGATTGTGTAAGGATTGCCTAGAGGGTGGCGTTATTCAAGTTAGACGATGGAGGATCTGTTTCTTGGGGCATATTCTTCTTGGATACAGGAGTTATCCTATCAAGGCAGCTGTGGATGGCATGAATATGATAGGAGATGATTTAGAACTTAAATGAAGAATGGAAAAAGCCTACCACAAAGTAAAATGGTGATACATTGTTGTCCATATCGTTATGGACACTTTCTAGGCAATAAGAGACAATGGTAGATGACATATGGCTAAAAGACTCACTGGATAACTGTTGTTATGATGTTATTAAGCAAAGCATTTATATACGGACTGATAAGGTGAGTTCCAGCATAATTAAGAAATTCAGTGGTGAGTAGCTTCTGAAAGGTTGTGTCTGATCAGAGAGGTCATTGCAGAAATTGCCAGTGGATTTGGGCACAGAAAGGAGGAGCCCAACACAACTGCTGCAGGGGTTCCATTTAATACTTAGAAGCCAGGTGGTAGCATTTGCCAAGAGGAAGGTTGAGAGCAAAGGACTGATCAGGAGATCTGGCTTACAGATAAGGATGGAGATTGTTAACACAACTTCATAGCACTTGGGACAAAAGAGATGGCAGACAACAAGCAAACCATTCAGCCTCTCAGACCAAAGGGAGCCAAGAATGCATGGCCAAGATTCTAAAGGCAGGATTTCTCAACAGCGTGTCCTACCATCCTGGTTCAGACAAGGCCAGTTTTCAAGTACAGAGCCCAATGACGGAGTGATCAGGTTTCCTGGAAAAGGGTTTCTTCAAAACTGTGGTGACCTGACACTTCCCTAAAGCAGTCTGCAAACAGGAGCTCGGTTAACCATATGCTACAGAACCACTGAGTCCAGGCATGCCAAGGTTGTTGAAGTCAAGGTCAACCTGACACAGGTACACAGACCAGGAGCATGTGACACCTGGCAATGCCTGGAAGCTGACGACAGTTTCAGGATTGCAGTGTGTCTACAGAGTCTGTAGACTTACTCAGTGGTCCTTTCTCCTGTCCCAGAATGAAAAATTAAAGAAGATGCATTTGGCAGTGGACCCAACTTGGATTCCTTGACCTGTGGATGAAAGTTAAGGAGGTGGGGGAAGGATGGGAAGAAGTATCTGAAACTACACAGCTGTGCTGGGAATACATGTGCACATCACCATATCCAGCTTTTCGTGGGTTCTGGAGTCTACACTCAGGCCCTCTTGCTTGTACAACAGGCCTTCTGCTCAGTGAGCCATTTCCCTACCCTGAAATCTTTCCTGAGTGAGCACTCACTATTGTGACTCCATCTTATATAAGGTTCTTGCTACAGCTCAGCAGATCAGAACTGCGTTTCCCAAGGTCACATGCTCTCCTCCATAGCAGCCTACATTCAAAGATGATAGAAGACGTCATCAACGAATGCTGTCATCTTATTGGTCGCTGTGTCTTCTAAACAAAGGAAGTCCTTTGCTTGTGGTAATTCATTAATGCATTTCTGAAATCTGGTAAAGAATGATTGGCTGCAAAGATGGCTCAGTGGTTAAGAGCATTGATCACTCTCACAGAGGACCCGAGTTAGGTTCCCAGCACCTATACGGCTGTAACTCCAGGCCCAGGGGATCCGATGCCTTCTCTGACATCCTTGGGCACCAGGCATGCACATGGTACACAGACATGCGTGCAGGTAAAACACTCACACACATAAAATAAAATCTATAAATCTATAAAAACAAGGCTAAGGTAAAAAAAAAAAAGGAATGAATATCTAAAAGCTTTAAGATAAGATAAACAATACAGGGAGGAACCAGCTTGGTGGGAAATCCTCCAGTCATAGAATCCTGCTTGGGAAGGGGTAGTTTGAGCTAAGGAATCTAATGAACAGAAGTAAGGTTGTATCAGCATTGAGATGACTCCCCTGGCAAGTGACATCAGATATGGAACATCTTAATTGGATATCATTTCATTTTGCTCGTTCACATTTCATCTGTGATCATATTTTTTCATCAAATGTGCATTCAAGCTGAAAATACATTTTTAACCTCTTCTGTTTTTCTTTCTTTTAAAAAATATGTAATTTTTATTTCTCGTTAGGTATATGTGTATGTGAATATATGCCATGTAATTGTGGGCCCGAAGAGGCCAGAAAAGGGCATCAGATCCCGTGGGACTGGAGACGCAGGCAGTCATGGGCTGACCAATGTGGGTGCTGGGAATGAAACTCCAGTCCTTTGCAAGAGCAGCAACTTAACTTTTAACTGCTGAGCCACCTCTAACCTCTGAAACCCATTTTCTGAAACAGCCAGCACAGTGCCGGTGCTTGTAACAGGTGCACTTGCTAATCAGTTGATGTCTAACCCAGTGAGTTAATCCCCGGTGTGCGGCAGAAGTAGGCACCCATCTACTTCCTTGGTTTAACTGCAGTGCTGGAATTGAACCTAGGACCTCAAGCATGCTAGGTAATAGAGCACCTTTCTCCACATTTAAAAAGAACTTTCCCAATTATAAATGTTTTACTTTTGCTAACAATGTACACTATTTAAAACTGAATTCAAACCTTGGGTTCTGAGCAGCCGTTCACTGTACATTTTGCACTAACTCCAGGTGATTCACTAACAGTACATCTTGCACTAATTCTGGGTATTGCACTAACAGTACATTTTGCACTAATTCCAGGTGTTGCACTAACAGTACATTTTGTAATAACTCCGGGTGTTGCACTAACAGTACATTTTGCACTAACTCCAGGTGATGCACTAACAGTACATTTTGCACTAACTCCGGGTGATGCACTAACAGTACATTTTGCACTAACTCCGGGTGTTGCACTAACAGTACATTTTGCACTAACTCCGGGTGGTGCACTAACAGTACATTTTGCACTAACTCCGGGTGTTGCACTAGCAGTACATTTTGCACTAACTCCGGGTGGTGCACTTCTTGTAGGATTGGGCCTTGTGCTTCAGTTGGTAACCTTTGTAGACTTATTTAAATGAAACCATTCAGATAAACCAAACTTGCTTTTGTTGGGAAAAAAAGAAAGAATGCTAGGTAAATACTCCACCACTGAACATAATGTTCAGTGTGCACACTCCCCCACCCCCTCAGACTCTCTCTCTCTCTCTCTCTCTCTCTCTCTCTCTCTCTCTCTCTCTCTCACACACACACACACACACACACACACACTAAATAAAAATGTAATTTTGAAAATTCTTGTTTTAGGTGTGTATGGTGGGATATGCCTGAAATCTCAGCACTTAGGAGGTAGGGGCAGGAGGATTGGGAACTCAAGGACAGCCTTGTCTAATTGAGCTCCAGGCCAGTCTGGGCTACATGCAACCCTTTCTAAATGAAAAAGCATCAAAAACAAACGAATGAATAAGAAGTTCCTAGTTTATGCAAATTGGGGTGATACTCAGGGAATTTAGGGAATAGAAATCTGGAATTCCCTGTGTTTTCTAGTCATAGACTATTAGGTTATAGTGCTTTTTTAATTTTTTATTATTTTTAGGCTTGTGAAATGATAAACCATTAATAAGGCCTTAGAAACCAGGACTTTGCTTTCCTTCCCTGTCTTGGACTTTTATTTTGAGTGATGAGGGCCCACAAAGAGGGGGTGCTAAACATTCACCTTGCCTCTGTATGACTGTTTTTTACTCTCTAAATGACTGAAGGGCTGACTGATGTGCGTACTGCATCAGTCTACAAGCCGAGGAATTGTGCCTGTCTGGGACCAGTCAACGGACTGTGTGTTAGGATTCTGCTGCCGCTCCAGCTGCCTGACGGCAGGAACGAAGTTCAGGAGCTAAGCAAGGGGTCCTGCGTCTTACATCATCCATGTGCTGTGTGATTGCCCAAATGCGGGCAGCGCAGTCATACAATCAGCGCATGCGTGGTGTAGCTCTGTGAGCCTACCTGCGCATGTGTACAGGAATCCTTAAAAAGCCAGACACAGACTCCTCCACTCTCCTCTGCTCTCTCCTCCCCCTTCTCTCTCTCTCTCTCTCTCTCTCTCTCTCTCTCTCTCTCTCTCTCTCTCTCTCTCTCTTTCTCTCTCTCCACGTGCTTCTTCCCCAGGCCTGGTTCTTTTGTCTCCCCCCTCCCCCCAATAAAGGTCTCAGAGGGGATTTTGTCATGTCTCATGACCTTTTCTCCCGGTAACTAGCGCCACCACTTACTATTTATTTTATTTTATTTCATTTTATTGGTTTTACAAGACAGGGTTTCTCTGTCTTTGCACCTTCCCTGGAACTCACTCTGTAGCCCAGGCTGGCCTCGAACTCATAGAGATCCACCTGCCTCTGCCTCCTGAGTGCTGGGATTAAAAGCATGTGCCAACACTGCCTGGCCTGTTTATTCTTTTTAAAACAACACTGTGCACCTCTGGGACAAGACAGGAAAAATAACAAACAAAAACCCTCCTGTTTTCTGGTTGAAGGAAGTAATCAGAAAGTAGGCATAGATTTAGCCATGCCTCGGAGAGATTGCCTTTATCCAGGGCTATTTCCTCATTCTGTCTGGCAGAAGGAATAACTTCTCCTAGGAGGTCTCAACAGGTGCTTCCCAGATTACTGTCCATCAAAGCTTGCCTCTCCAAGCATGGCTGATGGAGACAGATGGTGTCTTTATCTCACCCTGCATGGTAAGGCCACCCTGGGATGAAGGCTGTTTCCTGAGAAATCTATCTGGTGGTGTCTCTGTAAGGAATATGAGAACGAAGACCAGGGAGAGGACTCAGTGAGGAAAAGTACTTACTGTGAAGGCAGACAGACCCGGGTTGAGGTTCCCAGAAGGTAGACAGAGTAGGGCCCATCTCCAATACCAGCATTCCTACAAAGAGGTGAGAGGCTGAATCAGGAGAATTTCTAGAAGCTTGTGGGCTAGACAGTCTGACAGGCCAGAGAACAGGAAACTGTTTCCACAAATGGACATTGAGAACTGACACTCAAGGTCCTCTAACCTCCACACATGCACTGTGGCATGCGCATGCTTGTGTACACGTGCATGCACACACACACACAAACACACATACACACACAAATATATAAAGAGTATTCAGATTAATGGGGCGATTATACCTGAATCTCTAGGCATGTCATCTAAGGAAATCATTTTTATGGATGGTTAAGTGAAACATACCAGGAAGAAGCAGAAACATTTGTTAGTTTTCTAAAGACCCCAGTGTAAAATATTAACACTCAGGCTTTGAAAGGATGCAATATTAATTTAACTCTGTTTTGTTACACTTCTTGGGTATTCCAAGAAGGCAGCTCCCCTCCATCTCTTCCATCTTACCAGGAAAAGAGCTTTGACATAAGACAATTCTGGGTGTAAAGGATACTTTAGATAAACTACCCATTTCTTCATTTTATTGTTCTTCCAAAAGACCTGGGTTGGATTCCAGCACCCACACGGTGGTTCACAACTTTCTGTAACTCCGGTTCCAGAGCTTCTGGTACAATCTTCTAATGTCTGTGGCAGCAGGTGTGCAAACAAGTGCACAGACATACATGCAGGCACAATACCCGTACACAGAGAGGAAAGTGTTTTAAAAATTAAAAGTGTGTGTGTGTGTGTGTGTGCGTGTGTGTGTGTGTTGGTGTGCATGTCCCATATGAAGCATGTGGAGGTCAAAGGGCAACTTTGGGAGTAGGTTTCTGCCCCACTGCATACTCCAGCCATCTGATTCTCCTGTCCTCACCTACCATCTCACTTGCGGAGCGCTGAGGTAACAGATGGGCACCGTCACACCTGCCTTTTTACGTGGCTTCTGGGGACTGAACTCAGACTTGTACGTTAAGAGCTTTTACCTGTCTCATAATCAATTATGAGTTGACTCTGTTCATTCTTTTTTTTTTCTTTTTATTATTTACCCAGACATGTGTATGTGTCCTATCCAGCCTCCTGCTATATCTCACATGTGTGCTGGGACTTGAACCCAGGTCCTCTGGAAGAGCAGCAGGTGCTCTTAACCACTAAGCCATTTACTCGGGAGGCAGAAGCAGGCAGATCTCTATGAGTTTGAGGCTAGCCTGGTCTACAGAGTGAGATCCAGGAAAGGAGCAAAGCTACACAGAGAAACCCTGTCTAGAAAAAAAAAAAAAAAAGAGCTTTTACCTGTGGAGCTGTCTCCCTGACCCCATTTCTTTCTTAGGGATGCTGTTTAAAAAGGAATCACTTACCTTAGTGTTGCGCCGACCAGCAACAAAAAAATCCTACCGTACTTTCTACTGTGTCCCCAGCTGCCCCTATTCCCAGTGTCCTAACCCACCCAGGGGGAAGATTCCAGAGAGAGAATCTTCATTCCGAGGAACCCTGGGATTTGCACTCTGGAGGCAACACAGGTCCTCTCAGCCTCCCTAGCACTCAGAGGAGACAGGATGGAATTGGTGAAACCCAGTACAGCTCTGTGCAAGGGAATAACCAATGCCTGTGATCAGAAATGTTGACCTTAGAACACCAGCCCTAGGTAGACAGTTGGGGAAACAGTGTGATCTTCACTTGGAAGACCACAAACAGGTCTGTCATCAACCTTGCTTGGGGTAGCCTTGTTCTTTCTGCACTGTGAGGTAGATTGATTGCCCTAGGGCAGACACCAAGAAAGGGTGGGAGGAGACAGATGCAGAAAGAGTGTGGTAAAAGTTTATTTGAACTTCTTTGGGATCAAGAAGGCTGGAGTCATACTTATCCCTAAATGGGACAACTCTGTCATCCTCTCCAAGGCTCAGGGAGGAGGGTACAGAAAGAATGTCAGAGTCAGAAGCTGAGAAATGTGCAGCAAAAAGATGTCTTCTGGCCATGACACAGCCGTTGCTGCTGTGGGGTGGTCTCTCTGTACGCTGTGAATATGTGTTACTACCACTGGTTAATAAAGAAGCTGCTTCGACCTATGGCAAGACAGGAGACAGCCAGCAGGAAACCCAAGAGGGACTCAGGGAGACGAAAGGCAGAGTCAGTGGAAATGCTGCGAGCTGCCTCCTGAAAAGCAAGATGTAATAGAACTCAGGTAAAGCCACAAGACACGTGGCGATACATGGATTAATAGAAATGGATTAATTTAAGATGAGCGAGCTAGTTAGTAATAAGCCTAGACCATAAACCAAACAGCTTATAATTAATATAAGCCTCTGTGTGTTTATTTGGGAATGAACGGCTGCAGGACAGAGGAAAACTCCTATCTACACACTGCCTTCATGTGGTTACCTGAACAAGAGCTGCTGGAGATCAGGCCTGTCAATATTCATCAAGTGTGTGGGAGGGGCCCATGAGGTCCCACCCTTCCCTGCAGGACTAATGGAAGTGAATGGTCACCCGGGGAGTTGCTACCATCATCTGTAATAGTGCAGCCACTGACAAGTTGTCTCTGCTTCAGGAAATAACCTTCTACCCATGCCCATGCAAACAACTCTAATTAGACTGAGTGGCTCACACACAAAGGAAGACCCAGAAGTAGGAGGGGCTTTTGTTGGGGAGAAGAAGGGTTTCAGTGGGAGGAGGATAAGATGACTAAAAGTAATCATGCACATGTATGAAACTGCCAGAGAATCAAATAATGAAAAGCAGCATCCGCCACTAACAGGAGCGAGTCAGAGGTGGCTGGCAAGCATGCAGGAACCTGGCTCTCACCTCCAGGGAAGGCAGACACCAGACACCTGACAGCAATGTTCTCTTTCTTCCTCTAAATGATTTCTATAGTTTGCATGTTGATTTGGGGGAAAAACGCCAAAATATTATTATGATACTATCACTTTTTTCTATTTTTATTTTTAATTATGTATGTTTGCATGCCTATATGTGCCTGAGTGTGCAAGTGCCCACAGAGGCTAGAAGGGGCTGTTGGGTATCTTGGAAATGGAATTACAGATGGTTATATGATACCACATAGATGAGAGGAATCAAACCTTGGTCTTCTGGAAGAGCAGCCAGTGGTCTTGGCCACAGAGCTGTCCCTCCAGCCCCATCAACTTGTCCGGTTTTTTAATAAAGCTTTAATTTTTATTTTAATTGTGTGTATATATGCATGTGTTTGTGCACATAGGTGCAGTGCTCAAAGAGACCAGAAGAGGGCACTAGATCCCCTAGAGCTGGAGTTAGAGGCAGGTGTGAGCTGCCTGATTAGCCATTGGAATCCAAACTCAGGTCTTCTAGTAGAGTATGAACTCTGGACTGAGCCATCTCACCAGCCCTCACCTGGCTTTTTAGCATCCATTGAAGTCTTGGCATCCAGTCTTTCTGTAACCATTGCGGTATAATTCACAAGTCACACATGGTCATACAAGCCTTTTTACAGAAAAGTATTCATTTAGAACCCCAGCTGTTTTCTGTGACTAGGACCTGCTGGAAAAATAAGAAAGACAAAGCCCCAAAGCCAGCAACAAGAAATCCACACACACAAAAGCCGAGAAAAACAAAACAAGCCCCCCAGCCCTGACTGTTCAAGACAAAAAAGAGAAACACCCAGCTCCTACCTGCAGTGAGTGCTTGGTGAGAAATAAAAGTCTTTTTTCTTCTCAGTCTTTCTTTTGTGACCATATAAATAACGGGGAGATGGAGCATTTGCTAGTGGGCATTCCCCTGCAGTGAGCTGAGAAGCAATCATGTTTCCTGTGGGTACTACCCAGCCTTTCCTTTCTGTCCCTCCCCGGGAATGAAGTGATTGATGGCTTCCCCTTCCCACTTAACCTACTTTCTTCTCCGCTCACTCTCTGAACTTGTCAAGGCTGTGCTGGAAAATTCAAAGGTCAGCCTCCTTCTGCCTTCAGACTTCCATCCAAAGTAAAGTTTCTGTGGTGGTTGCTGCTGCCCTCAGATCCGGGCTCGGTCTTGGCAGCAGGTTGACATTTGACACCTGTCTGGAGCGGGTGACAAGGCAACATTATGACCTCACTTCTGCAATTCCCCGAGGGCAGCCTCCTTGGGGCACAGCAGACGAGGTCACAGGTCCTGAGATGGGCATTTTGGGGGGAGGTTGGGAGGGACCTTGAGTTTATTTGAGGCCTGGCAGGGTGATGAGAGGCAGCCCACCACCTTCTGTAGCAAAAATCATTTCCTCAGACACCTCCTTAGACTCAGATGTGCCAGGTTGACCAAGTGTGCCAACTAGCAACTGCCATGCCTGCTCCCTTCCAGCAACACCCCTGCCCCCACGCCCATCTCTTTTCCATGATTCCCTCTGCCCATCGCAGGGACAGTCTTGCTACCAAGTTCCTCCAAACAAGGCTTCTGTTACTAATTTTACTCCAAAAGGCACCACAGCGATTGACTTATGCATCCCCAGGGATGCTTTGGCTCTGTCTGGGGTCAGGGTGGGGCTGACTGGATTTCTTTATTAAGGGTGGTGGGAACCCTCTTTTGAGCTTTGAAGCCTTTTTTTTTTTAAGTACAAAGGGAGAGGAAGTCTCTTTTCATTCCTCCTGGGCTTGCCGGTCTCCTGGGGAATGGAAAATGTACATGTTGTTAGCCCCCCAACCCTGGGGCCAGGGCTCTGCTGGGTTGTTTTTACATCCCAGCAAAAACATCTGTGTGCAGAAGAACAGCTGGTCTGCTGTTGCCAGGAGCAGGTTCACAGTACCAGGGGAAGCGCCTTCCTTAGAGGCAGCCCCAAGGCGCGGTCTATGTTTGGAGGAGAGATGCTCCAAAAATATTAAGTGGGGGTTTGAAGGCCTTTCTTCAGCTGCTCTGCCGCACACTAACCTAGTGCACTGGTTCTCAGAATTGGGGTTCACTGGCAGGTTGCCCCCAGAATTCCTGACCCAGGAAACCAAAAGGGTGATGAGAGGCTCAAGAATCTGTATTTGTAAGTCCTGAGGTCGGGCACTGATGTCACTGATGTCGCTGATTTTAGGACTGCAACTTGGGAACTGCTAAATTTGTATATTTTTCCTCTGCCCTGTTATTGGCTGCAGGCTGTAATACAGGGATCATTACCAGAGAGACAGGGTTGGTAAGCTTGTTGCAATTCCTTCTTACTGGTGTCTCAACTTAACCTTGCTGGGGCCCAGTTCCCTCACGTGTGTCCATAATCCTTTCCTTGGAGATCATTTGTATCAGGCCTCTAAGCATGTTTGGTAGATGGCACATGTTTATAAAATATTGACCTCTCTCATGCAATCCTTTTCTCTTGTTGCCATTTAAAGAGTCAGTTCACGGGCTGGCAAGTTGGCTCAGTGTGTGGAAGGGTGTAATCCCTGATGATGGGAGTACAATCCTTGGGACCCACACCGTGGAAGGAGAGAACTGACTCTCTGCTCTCCATGAATGTAAATTGGCATATGTGTCCTCCCCCTCAAAGTTTACACACACACACACACACACACACACATACACACACACCATACACATTTTAAAAATAAGGTCAATTCAAGGGAGAAGGCAAGGTTAGACAATGTTGGGAATGAGATCAGACTCAAGGATCTCTCTCTCTCACTTTGCACTGAGTGGGTGACTGTGGGGGGCCCTGGCTACTGGAACTTCTCAGAGCCAGTGGAACACTGTGAGCCGCGGCTCTCAACCCTCCAGTAAATCTCACAGTCACCTCTGAGGAGCAGCTTTTCTTCAGCGAGTCCAGGGCTTCCTAACTCTCTGCAGTCAGAAGACTGTGGGCAGTCTGTCTGCCTCCTGGGTGCTGGCTCTTTTTTCACCTCCCATCAGATAAACTCCTGTCCTGTTTCTTCAGATTTCAATCTGTTTTCCATTTCCTTGGGGAAGCTTTGAAATAGGTGGCTGGGTCCGGATGTTATACACGCTTACGGAATTCTGCTCTTTATATGATTGTAATTTAATTAATGTAAGTATCCTTCCTGAATGATAAGGTATGTGAAGGCAAATTTCATGCTTAATCTCTTCCCTATACTGGGTGAAGTAGGCATTTATTGTAGACATCTAGCCTTCTAGAATGATTTTTATTAAATTTTGACTTTGCATGGGGCCACATCCAGAGCCATCCACTAGAAATGTATGAGTCATAAGTGTGTGAGATAAAAATATAGCAGGTGCTATGAAGAAGCTATCTACAGTAGGATTTCTGGAATTATAGCAAAATAACCAAGGCTAGGTAACTTATAAGAAAGAAATGGAATTATTTAGATTATAATTTGGGAGCTGAAAGTCCAAATAACAACAGTATTATTTCTGGTAAGGACTTTATTGTGGGTGACATTGTGGTGGGAATTTGTTGCTTCCTGTGTGTGTGTGTTTATGTGTGTGTATGTGTGTGCATTTTAATATGTGTAAATGTCTAGGATGTTTTGTATAGGGTGTGTGTGGGGGGGGGTATCTATGTGTGGGATGTGTATGTGTGTGGGGTGTTTGTGTATGTGTGCTGTGTATGTGGGAGTTATGCGTGTGTATGTATAGTATATGTGTATGTGATGTCTGTGTAAATGTGTACGGTGTGTGTATGTGTACATGTGAGGGTATCTCTGTGTGGGATGTACGTGTATGTGTGTGTTGTATGTGTGTATGTATGTGGGGTGTTTGTGTATGTGTGCTGTGTGTATGGAGGTTGTGTGTATGTGTGTGTGTAGGAGGAGTGTGTGTGAAAGAAAAAAAGAGACAGAGGTAGGGAGAGGAAGCCAAGGCCAGACCTATATGGGGACAGTAATGACCTCCCTACTTAACCCTACCTCTTAAGGGTTATGTCATTGTTGCCCTGGGACCTAGCTCCGCATACACATGCTCTGGTGGGGGTGGGGTGGGGGGATACATTCAAATCATACCCAATACACAGTACCATCTTGTGGCCAAAATACTGGTAAAGCCATTCAAATGCTAGAGGAAAGTGGTGGATGGTTCTGGCACTGTTGGTGTAGAATGGCATGCTGCCCTGAAGTTGCCCTGTGATTCGATGGAAAATTCTTTCCAGATTAGTAACCACTAAGCCAGGTTCTCTATCCCTTATAGATGGTGAGAATTATAACATACAGTATTAACGACCCAGTTCTTGTTAGTGAGGATGGGCTTGTAAGTAAGAAAGCTGGCAAGCACACCAGCCCACTGGACCCCGGTAAAAAGCGCACAACAGGAGCTCCTCAGTGGTGTTTGAATGAAGTAGTTTTTTATATCCTTCCTGTCGACCCACACGAAAGCCCAGGAAGCCATGTGGTTCTCACCTGTCCTCACAGCCTGGCTCACGTCACTCACCCTGGTGGACTCTACAGCCCTGGGAGGACTCCATTTCTCTGCCCAGTAACACAGGCTCAGGCACGTCCTGCTTTGACCAGTGAGTCTGAGCAGAAGCTCTCAGACAGAAGTTTGAAGAGCCAGCATGTGACCATCCATGTCCTTTTCCCTTGTTTTCTCAATGATCACATTGCATGACAAAGTCACAGGCCATCGGGTACTGATACTTGTTTTCACGGTGTAACTGAATCTGTCCTAAGAGCTACACTTCTTCACCTTCTTCTCCTTCTCCTCTCCTCCTCCTTCTTCCCTTTCCCTCCCTCCTCCTTCTTTTTCTCCTCCTTCTCCTCCTTCTTCCTTCTTCTCTTAATGAAAATAAGAAGCAACTGAGGCAGGATTTGCATCTAGACATGGTTACTATAGCATTTATCACTTTTTAACCACATGCTATCCATCACCCACATTAATCAAGTAGAGAAAAAAACTGACCAGGCATGTTGGGGGCACACATGTAAACCCAGCACTTGGGAGGTGGAGGCAGGGGGATACAGAGTTCAAGGTCAGCCTTGGATACTACAGAGGAAATTTAAAGTCAGCTTGGGTTATGTATGATCCTGTCCCAAAAATGGATGGGGGAGCTGGAGATGGCTCAGGGGTTAAGAGGGCTTCCTATTTCGAGGAGAATTTGAGTTTGGTTCCTAGTAACCACATTGGGTGGCTCACAACTGCCTGTAACTTCATGCATATTCTCCTCTCTCTCTCTCTCTCTCTCTCTCTCTCTCTCTCTCTCTCTCTCTCTCTCTCTCTCTCATTCTCATGTGCACACACACGTTTGCGAACTCACACACATTCATAGACAGAAATAAAAATAAAACAAACCTTTCAAAAAAGGAAGACAATAGCTTGGGTGTTTAGCCCAGTAGTAGAGCGCTTGTTTATCAAGCACAATGCCCTGGTTTTGATCCTCAAGAAGAAAAAAGGAAACAGAATTCACCTAATCATCTTTAGAATTGCAAATGGGAAATTTGAAGGAACTATACATTCTGAGCTATTTAAAGAACAATTAAGCAGCACCTTGCAAAGTGATATGCAAATGAACTTGAATGCTTAGATGAGAGACAATTATTATTATTATGATTACTCCTAGTATTAACATTGAGATAGAGTCTCACTGTGTAGTCCTGGCTGGTCTAGACCTTACTATGTCGACCATGCTGGCCTTGAGCTCACCGAGATACACTTGTCACCACCTCCCAGATGCTAACTTGAAAGGTGTATTCCACCATGTGAGAAAAACTAATTTTAAGAAAATATAAGTTAATGAATTTAATCTCAGGAGATATAAAGATACAAAATGAACCAACCACCACAGAAACACTTGAAGAGACTCTTAAAGTTTACATTGAAATGCCTACTTCACTGACTCCTGATAAAAATGTCAGGTTTCAAGGATGAATAATTACAAACCTCTAACTTTGTGTGTTGTGTGTGTGAGTTGTGTATGTCTGTGTGTGTGTGTGTGTTGTGTGGGTGCTTCTGTGTGTATGTATGTATGTATGTATGTATATGTGTATGTATGTATGTCTGTGTGTTTGTGACTGTGTGTGTGTGTGACTGTATGTTTGTGACTGTGTGTGTGTGTGACTGTGTGTGTGTGTGACTGTGTGTGTGTGTGTGATTGTGTGTCTGTGTGTGTGTGTGACAGAGAGGCAGCCACCCTGGGGCCAGGTTCCTAACGGGATCACTGACAATGCTGATGCTTTGGGATGGCTCCTGAGGCCTGGGAAAGATAGGAAGCTTTCTGGTTATTTTTAGAAAGCCAACATAACATTGTTCCAAAATCTTATAAAGATAGCATTGAAACAAGAAAACCAACATCAGACCTCTTTGAAGGAGTAACAAATCCTAAATTATTAAAAAAAATAATGTAAGTCATCAAAACAATAAAATATAGCAAGTGAAATCTGCTTTTGAAAATCAAGCACAGCCCCTTACCAGACTCACTTAGGATTGTGTACCACATTAAAATAGGTCCAAGGAGGAAAGAGTCTGCTGTCTCAGCAAAGTGACCCAGGAGCCCGTGCTGGTTCCTTTTTTGTCAACTTGACACAAGCTAGCATCATCTGGGAAGAGGGCACAATGTCTGGTGAGAACTTGCCTCCATCAGGGTTGACGGGCAGACAAGTCGGTGAGGGCATTTTCTTGGTTACTTGTTGATGTGGAGGCCCACCCACCCACCATAGGGGCTGCCACCACTGAGCACATGGTCCTGGGTTGTATCATTCAGGAACCTGAACATGAGCCTGGGGAGCAAGCCGGAAGCAGCGCTCCTCCATGGCCCCTTCGTCAGTTCCCGCTTTGAGTTTCTAACCTGAGTCCCCTTCAGGATGGACCATTTGCTGTAAGGTGGAATAAACCCGTTCCTCCTCAAGTTGTTCTTAGCCACGGCGTTTATCTCAAGAGTAGGAAGCCAAGTGGGAGGCGACATTTAATGAAACCTAGTCACTAGTGTGACACAACCCAGTTCAACTCTCAGAGATGGCTACTTCCTTTTCCAAAGAACAATAAACTCTGTATTTCCAACTCAGAGTCAGAACTGGCTCAGGGAGAAAGCGAAAGAACCCAGAAGTCAAGGTTCCCTGGGATCAGCTCTGTTCTGATACACTGTGTGCCAGGCACAGTCTCAGATAACATGAAAATATGGCTTAAAAGATACATGTCATAAAGAAGAAAACTAAAGAAAATAAGTTGGAAAAGTATTAAAATAGCAAGAAATCTCAAATATGTATCAAGTTTTACAAACTAGGGACAAGCACACAAAGACATAGACAGACAGACAGACACACACACACACATATATACACACACATAGAGACAGTATAAAATAATAAGCACTGAATTTGTCCTCCTCACTGAAACATTAAAAAAAGAAAAATATGATCAAATGCTTGAAACAACAGGTCTTTTGTTGTTTGAGACAGGGTTTCACAAAACGTAGTCGAGGCTGTCCTCCAACTCATGCCACTCCTGACTCAGTTTCCCAAGTGCTGGGATTTCAGGCATTCTGCCCCCTTGTCCCAGAGAAATAATAATTTCTGAGACAATGGTCGTTATTCAGTGAGGGACAGTGGACTTGAGTGATGGAGATGAAGAAGGTGAGCATGTGGCTGCCCAGCTTACTGCTATCCAACAGCTCCCAGCCCGTGGCTCAGGACTGTGGTTTGAAATGTCTCCCACTGGCTCATGTGTTTGAACAGTTGGACTCCAGCTGCAGGCGTGTGCAAAGCCTCGAGTTCAGTCCTCATTACTACAGAATTAGTGGATTTTTCCACTTAAATGCATTAGACAACATCTGACCAGGTTTTTTAGTCTAGAGTTTGCAATCATTCATCCCTACACTTTCCTATTGCTGAGGAAAATTTTGAACTGGGGGTAGCTGGAGTTTTCTCTCCGGGTCCCGATGAGCCCTGGCAGTCCGACAGCCCACTTATAAAATAAACACACAGATATTTATATTATTTACAAACTGTATGACCAGGCTTCTTGCTAACTGTTCTTATATCTTAAATTAACCCATTTCTATAAATTTATACCTTGCCACGTGGCTCGTGGTTTACCAACATCTTCACATGCTGCTGGTCATGGGGGCGGCTGGCAGTGTCTCCCTGACTCAGCCTTCCACTTCCCAGAATTCTCCTCTCTCCTTGCCCTGCCTACTTCCTGCCTGGCCAATCAGTCTTTTATTTATACAGAATGATATCCACAGCAACTGGGAAAGTTACTGTCCTCATACAACATGCCAGCAGACTGGTAAAGCCACAACCACATGGCAAAATATAGATTAATAGAAATGGGTTGTTATAATAGCTAGCTAGCAAGAAGCCTGAATTATAAGCCATACAGTTGGTAATTAATATAAGCCTATGTGTGTTTACTTGGAACCAAGTGGTTGTGAGATGCAGGTGGGGGAGATTCATCCTGACTGTGGGGCCAGGTGGGACCAGAGAAACTTCCAACTACACACTAAGACTGAACTGGTTTTGTTAATGAATGACCAGCTGGTCACTTCTGCCATGGAGAGACAGTGTCCTCCAATCACAATTCCTTTACATATTTACAATGGAGATTGATTCATTTGTGATATTATTGGGTTTCCACAACTTCCCAGTTCACAGATTGCAAATAACAGCCAATTATTCTTAAATCTCAATTTGTTGAAAAAATTTTGATAGTATTGACACATCTCCAGAGCCACTCAATGGTAGCGTGAGTGTAGTTAAAGAAAGAAAAGACAGAAGTGCCTAAGCTTAACCATAGACGACACCAGTTCCTTGTTTTTTTTAAGACAGGATTTCTCTGTGTAGCTTTGGTGCCTGTCCTGGATCTCGCTCTGTAGACCAGGCTAGCTTCAAACTCACAAAGATTCACCTGCCTCTGCCTCCCAAGTGCTGGGATTAAAGGTGTGTTCCACCACCGCCTGGCTCAGTTCTTTTGCATTTGTTTGTGCATGTATGTGGGCATGCACATACCATGAAACATGTGTAGATATCAGAGGACAGCTTAGTTCTGTTCTTGAACCATGTGGGATTATGGTAATTCAACTCATGTCATTAGGCTTGGTGACAAGTGCCTTTGCCTACGGAGTCATTTTATCAGCCCATACAAACTAGCTCTTATCCCACAGATGTGTGTAAGATACAAAAGCTAAGGACATGACTTAATACATGGACATGGTATATATCCAAATGCTTGGCTCACTGTGGGATTTTCCTCTGTCATCTTATCCCTCTCACTGGATTTTCAGGATCTTTTTCTGAAGACATGAAGTTGGTAGAGAACCCTACTGTGAAGCCGAGAACATCTCTTCAACACATCACCATTTTTGAGTAGTGGCAGTTGAAAATGAAGGAAATTGTTGTAAGGTTTGGAGTTGTTTGAACTCACTTTCAAAAAAGCACCAAAACCTGCCAGGGAGATGGCTTATCCCGTAAAGCACTTGGGTTGTCGGTCTGATGACCTGAGATGCATCTCTGGGGGCCTCAGAAACAGCTGGATGCAGAAAGCCAGATGTGGTGGCAGGAATCTGTAGTCTGAGTACCTGGGTACTCCTATGGTGAGAGAGAAAACCAGGGAATGGCATGAAGTTTAAAGGCTGGCTGTGGTATGTGCAGCATAGCCACATAAACCAGAGAGACTCTGCCTCAAAACAAAGGGAGACAAGAACTGACTGACACACAGGTGTTTGTGAGCAGACAGACAGACAGACAGACAGACACACACACACACACACACACACACACACACACACACACACCATTAAAGCTGATAACACTTATTAGACTACATAGAAGAATAGGGAGATGACTGTAGCTGACAAAACCCAGTTCCCAATTTACTAGCTCCGTTCCCTGTCTGCAAAGTGCTAAGTTCAAGAGGGGAGAACGTCCTCCACCCAGTGTGCATATAAAACACCTGTCTATTGCTCCCGATAGTAATTTTCAAAAATGAACTAAACTCAGAAGATGTTCTGCTTTCCTTCCCTTAAATATTCAGAGACATCTTTTAAAATTGGTTTTTTGAGACAGGGTTTTATGTAACCCAAGTTAACCTCAAACTTCTGATCTTACTTCCTCTCCTTCCCAAGTGCTAAGATTACAAATATGTGCTACCACACATGGCTGGTTTATGCATTGCTTGGGAAGGAACATAGAACTCTGTGATGCTAGGCAAGTGCTCTACCAATTGTGGTGTAACCTCAGCCCTCAGGTGACCTTTTATACTGCTAAGCTTTCTATGAAAGAGAGTTTACAATACCGACTTCCAGATCAAGCTAAACAAAGAGTTCTGGTCTCTTCCTAGTGTGGGTATGGATGTTCCAGGACGAAAGGATACAGTCAGAGGAAGGGACTCAACTTTTGTGAAGGTCTCACTGCGCATCAAGTTTGCTGCTGTGACTCTTGTCCTGTGGGATAATCTTATCCCTGTCACCCAATTTTATAAACCTGTAACACAAATCTTAAAAGGTCTTATTAATAGAAAAAAAAAAAAACCCTCTAGCCAGATGTTGTTGTGAAAGATCAGAGAAACAGAACAAGCCACAACCAACTTCACCTCACCAATTCCTCAGCCAATCCTGTTTCCACTAATCCTCAGACTGAAAGCCTCTGAATCCTCACCCCTGAGGGTCTCCGTTGAACATTTTGGCACTCAACGTGGTAGCAAGAGCAAGAATTTCCACCCAAAACCTGAGAAAACTTTAAGAAGGGGTTCTAAAATAGAGCCAAGAGCAGCTTCTTAATTGTGTCTCTCAGGCAAGAGATGGCACAGCATGCAGGCTTGAGCTACAGTATAGCAGATTCCTGCCACAGTACAGAGGTGCCTTCAATCCGTACAGCACACTGCATGGTGGATTTAGCTTTGCTAGTAGAGAAGAAACAAAAACAAAAACACGGTTTCTGAGCTACATGCTGCTTGCTGGAGGTATAGATTTGCTCTTTCCCGGAGTTGGCAATAGGCTTACCTCTGCCATATTGGGAAGCTGAGGTGGGTGGTGTCAGTAGCCAAAGCTGCCGCTTCAGTCCTTGCCATGCTGCAGTTTAAAGCAATGATCAACAAAGGATTAGAGATACACAAAAGACAGATTCAGATTGAGTAAACCTCTAAATGGTTTACAGTGTATGTAAAAGGTACGTAGACTTGAGAGAGAGAAGAGAAAAGGTATAGATAGTCACATAAATAAAATAAAGTCTAAAAAAATATATAAAAAATAAGCCACATAAAGATGGATATTACACACAGAATCTGGATTATATTGTCTTTGGGATTTTTAACTACAGAAAGACATTTGATTATAAAGGCTGCTGAGCTAAACCAATATATATGTATTTTAAAGGTATTTTGAGTTCAAAATTTGGATTTAAGGATATGTTGATTTGGAGCAGGAAGCAAGAGGCTATGGGTTTGTTCCAGGTTAAGATGGATCAGATTTGATCAAGCCAGACCTCCTGAACCTTAACAGGTGGTACCTATCAACAAGGGTTATAGCCAGTCTTCCCAGGACTTGACAATTATCTTAAATTTTCTCAGGATCCCCATAAGCTTGCCAGTGGCCCCAGTCAGCAGGAAGTAGTATGAGAAGCTATGCCCAAATTCCCCCAAATAATGTTTATAAATATTTATTTTTATTTAAAGGGGGTTGTTTATAAATGTAATCTCTTTCTAAAGAAGAAAAGGGGATAATATAGATATGATAGGCTAAAAGAGTAGATTATTTAATCTACTTTTAAAGAGCAACAGGTGGTTTAAAATGTTTTACATTGCTATGCATTTTAGTTTATTGATACACTTTTTTTTTGAGACAGGGTTTCTCTGTGTAGTTTTGTGCCTGTCCTTGAACTCTCTCTGTAGACCAGGCTGGCCTCGAACTCACAGAGATCCGCCTGCCTCTGCCTCCCAAGTGCTGGTATTAAAGGCGCGCGCCATCACTGCCTGGCTTGATACAAATTTAAAGTTAATTTTGTTATACTGTATACATTTCTACTCCTGTTTCAGGTATTATGTTTATGCAATTTATTTAAAATTGTAATATATAATTAAGAAATATAAATTAATAGTTATCTAGGATAATCAAACTTATAGTCATATTGGTTAAGTTTTTAGGTACATAAAAGTATATTTCAACTAAGTAGGTAATCTTCAAACACTTCAAAGACCTACAGAATATGGCATTTAAAATGTTTTTAAAAACTTAAACTTTCCTGGACAGTGAGACACGTTTGCTCCTGGCAGCACCGATTTACTTCAAAGAGAAAGATGGGCATTGAAGACCCTTTATACGGAGTTTATCTTCTTCTTAGCAGAACTGGCCATTTGGGCAAGAAATTGTTCTTGCCTGGACTGCTTGACAAAATGTTGGGTAGACTGGACATGCAGGACCCATGGAAAAATGACTACTAAATTTTTCCAAAACAAGGTGAGATGATCCTTCAGGTTCCTGCTTTGCAGAGGAGATTGCCAGACATTCTGCAGGACACAGGGAGAAGAGACTGAGAAACTCTAGACCTACAGGCTGAAGATGAATGCCTCAACATTGCAGAGGAACTTTGAGTGACTGTCCAGGCAGCCAGCTGTCTCTGTCATTCTAGACTTTTGGAAGTTGCTCACAATGCACTTCCTGTTTACTTAGATAATATAATATCCTTCTGGGATCTTTGATGTAGTTGAAGACTAAATAGTTATAATTATAATTTTCCTTGGTTATGATAAGAGATAAATAAGATATAAAACTTAGACTCACAAATATAAGATAGATAAAATATATTCTTTAATTTTGCCAAATACAAATAAAGTAGATATTGTTACTGTAATTCTTGCTTGATGACTGTTCTATTATTTGTAATTTTACTTTGTTAAAGTTAAAAACTTCCTTTTTGATTAGATAGAAAAGGGGAAGTGCTATGGGATGTCTTTCTGTAAACTGTGAATATATGTTCCTATGACTGGTTAATAAAAAAGATGCTCTGGCCTATGGTGAGTCAGGTTATAGCCAGGCAGGAAATCAAAGAGAGAGACATGAAAAAGAAAAACAGAGGCCAGAGAGATGCCAGCTGCCGCCCAAGGAGCAACATGCCAGCAGACTGGTAATGCCACACCCATGCGGCAAAAGATAGATTAATAGAAATGGGTTAATTTAAGACGATAGAGCTAGTTATCAAGAAACTTAAGTCATCGGCCATACAGTTTATAATTAATATAAGCCTCTGAGTGATTATTTTATAAGCAGCTGTGGGACCATGGGGCTGGGTGGAACCAGAGAAACTTCCGGCTACACAAACCAGATATCAAATCATTGTAATGGGATGTGCAAGGCAACTGGCAGTTGGACTCCTAAGTTGCTTTTTGTTACAACTGGCCTGTTTCTCATCTTTGAATCCTTTCTGTAGCTCTCCTTCTGTTTCACCTTTTGTCTTCTAGTTTTGTGGTCCACATCCCCTAGAAAGCCACCTTTGGAGTTCTTTCTGCGCCTCACTCCCACATTCTCCCTTTGGATTATTTGCAGTGTTTAGTGCCTTCTCTTGGGACAGCTATGGACCTTCTTGAAAAGTTTTCTCTCTTCTCTGAACTCTCAAGATGTGTAGGCTTTACTTACTAGTTATCTGGGGGTTCATGTTTTGCTCTCTCTTTCATGCAGTTCCTAAGTAGATGATTATATGTCAAACAGGGATGTCTCTTGAGCCCTTTTGAAAGTCTCTGCTACAAGCATAGATCTTGCAAAGAGTAGGTGTACAATCAACTCTTGTTAAATCCATGCATGAATGAAACTCTTCCCATGGTTTTCCCAGTCTACTGTCTTTACCACTAAAATGGAAACCACCGAATCTCATTTCTTCACAATCCCTTCAAAAGGGGAACTTCTACTAAGTGTGAAATTTCCAAGACTTGAATTAGTAACCAAGTTCTGATGTAGTCAACATTCCCAGAATCAACATTTGGCTTTTCCACAGGGGTCTGTATTTTTCTTTTCCACAAATATGTAGGGATTATAGGGCAGGCAGACAGAGAAATATATTAGTTAATTTTCTGTTGCTGTGATGAAGCACCATGACCAAGGCAATGTACAAAATAAAAGGTTTGTTTGGGAGTATGGTGCCAGAAGATGAGAGTCCACACGTGGAATGAAGGCAGCAGGTTGTAGGCCCCTGGAGAAGAAACTGAGGGCTCACATACCCAGCCGCAAGCAGGCAACAGAGAGCAATGGTGTGAGGTATTACAACCTCAAAGCCCTGTCCCAGGCCATAGCTCCTATACCACCCACACAGTGCCACCAACTGGGGACCATGTATTCCAACGTCTGAGTCTGTGGAGGGCATTCTCATTCACACCACCACAAAGAACTGTTTTATTCTGTACACCGTTCTTATGGAGGAGGCCCGACCAGTACCACTGTTTCCACCCCTGCACACAGTAGGGCTGCCATAAATAATGTGACCATACTCACTACCTACTTTCCATCTTTTTCCCCTTCTTCCACACCTCATGGTGTCTTCTTCACAGTTTGCTCCTGCTCCTTGCTGTAAAATGGGGTTCCGTTGGTCTCTCTATGTGTGAGTGTCTCACTGTGCATCAGGCTCAGTGCCATATGTCTTATCCTTCCTTGAGCCTCCTTCCCCAACCCATTTCAGAAGTCACTGTATTGAGCACAACCTAGTAACTCTGGATTCTTCTTTCCAGAACATTCTGAGCAGCACAGCTCCAAGCTGACTTGGCCTTTGCTCTACGTGCCTGCAATGATGACTGGCTGGATGCAGAAGCTCTGGGTATCTTCCCACCACAGCTTCTCAGGATGACTCCATCCAACCCAGGCCAGCCTCTGTCATCCAGACAATCCACTTCATTAACTGTAATTAGGTTCCCATCATTTCCAATAAGTCTCTTCCCAAAACACCACTTGTG
Source organism: Peromyscus leucopus (assembly GCF_004664715.2). Classification (NCBI taxonomy): domain Eukaryota; kingdom Metazoa; phylum Chordata; class Mammalia; order Rodentia; family Cricetidae; genus Peromyscus; species Peromyscus leucopus. Next base: position 66,768,099 of record NC_051084.1, read on the forward strand.
GACACATAGCTTCCTATCAGTTAAAAACATTTTTTTTTCGTCTGTTTAGTTCCAGGAACTGAATTTACTCAGAGATGTCATTGCCCAACTTCATGTCTAAATGTTTTAAACTAAATCTTTTCAATCTGACCTGACGAGCTGCAGGATGAAGTCCTAATTTTCCCTGTAGAGGATGAAAGATGAAGATGCCTGTGCAAACAGGATGCTTGGGCTCCCCGCCCCACCCCCCGAGTGGGAATATTAGTGACTGAACCTCATGGCTTCTACTTCTGGGATCAGCCCCTTCCTTACCAACAGCTTTGTTAATTAGGCTGAGAGCCTTGCACTTTTATATGTCAAACCATTCATCAATGCAAGTCATTTTGTCTTTGTGAAGCCATGTAGTGATGTTGGAAGAATTTGGCAGTGAAGTGACATTAAGTCTTTGACTTATATAAGAGGAAGAAGAAAGCCAGGAGTTTCATAGTGATCCTTTGGGGAGGATACATCTTTAAGAAATTATGAGAGAGAATAGTTTCATTTAGAAAGCATTTAAGTTTTTTTTTCCCTGACATGTCATGGTTTAATATCAGTTATCCAATTTTCTTTGTGCTACCCTCAGAATTCTTTCTGAGATGTTGGCTTTAATCTTCTGCTTTGTTTCAAAGCCTGAGTTAGATTAAACCTCTTTCTCTCTCTCTCTCTCTCCCTTTTTGTTTGTTTCATTTAGGAATGACTAATTAGCTAGCAGAATTTAAATTTAAAATTTGAACTTCTCTGCATAGAGTTTCTCAAGACCCCAGACCTCTGGGTACTTTTCATGGACTCTCTCCTACAGAGGCTTTGCCTTCAAGAGGGTTGTATTGGGTGCCACAGCAGCTTGAGCAGCAGACTGGCATTAGAAGTTGTTCTCTGGTTCCTTTAGGGAGACACTGTGAAGTTCTGAAATGCATAGTATTGGAAAGAGGGTGAGAAACCTTCACATCCAGAGAACAAAGTGAATACTGCTGGTAACTGTAGAACTGAAGACCACACAGCTCCAGTTATATGCCTGAATGTCTTCATTTCATTTACTGATTTATTTTGTGTATGTTTGTGTAGTGTGTACGTGGTATGTTCATTTATGTGTGTGGGTGCACATTCAGGTGCGTGAATTCAAGTGCTTGAGTGTTACTCCACACATACGTAGGTCAGAGGACAACCTTGGGTGTTGCTCATTGCTTTTACCTTGTCCTGTGCTCTCCTCCCACCCTACCCCCACCCCTCCCTGATGCATACACTGGGCTGGTTGGCTCAGGACCTTCTGGGAATTCTCCTGTCTCTGCCTCCCCATCACTATAGGAGACTGGTGCCACAGACGTGCTGTGGCTGGCTTTACATGGCGTCTAGGAATGTGAACCCAGGTCCTTGTGCTTATGAGGCAAGTGCCTTACCCACTGAGCCATTGCCTCAGCCTATTTCATTTAAAGCGATGTCCACAAGTCTGACTCTGCTCCCTGCTATGCTTTCTACAATGCCCCCTCCCCTGTTGATGCAGGCACAGGGGTGTGTGGTCAGGGGTCATCCAGCTTGTTCTCAATGGCAGTTCATTGCTCCTTCTTAGGAAGCATTCCAATGTTTCTCAATACCAGTTTATTGTTTTCTGACTTCTGTTTTCTTCCCACCTTTCATTTTATTTCCCTCTGACAGCATTTGCTTATTGAAAATGCTGATGTTTGTGCTACTTGAGGACTGAGCACTTTTGGGGGCTGTATTCCCATCCCTTCCCTTCCAAGTTTCTCTGTAGTTGGATTTTTCTTTGGGCTGCCAGCTCCCAAATAACAATATGGAGTCTTATTATTAATTATAAAAGCTTGGCCTTAGCTTAGGCTTGTCCCACTACCTCTTATAACTTAACCTATATTTTTATTAATCTATATTCTACCACCTGGCTTTTGCCTCTCTCCCATTTGGTGTGTTCAACTCATTCTGCTTCTCCATGGCATCTTCCGAGAGTCTAGATTCCTCTTCTACTTCCTCTCTCTCTGCCCGGAAGTCCCACCTATACCTCCTGCCTAGCTATTGGCCATTCACATCTTTATTAAACCAATCACAGCAATAGATCTTCACACAGTGCACAAATATGCCACAACATTTCTCCTCCATATCTTTGCATTAATTGAGACAGACACCTTTAGGGACAAAGTCTCATGACTTCCTGGAGGGGAAGGCTGCAGTCCCTTTAAAAGATTGTTAACGTACATCCAAAGTTGGTGTTTCTTTTGTCCTAGCTACCGATCTTTGGAGAATCTTAGAGGAAGCAGTCAAGGCTATTGAATCAGTCTGTCCTAGGTGAGCAAGAGTAAATTTGGCTAATTAGAATTTGAGCTGAGGGCCTCAGAGGTTAAGGCACGTGTTCTTGGAGAGGACCCAGGTTCAGTTCCCATCACGCATGTCTGACAGCTCACAAGTGCCTGTAACTCCAGTTCCAGGGCATCTATCACCTTCTCTGACCTCCAAGGTCACTTCATGCACACAATGCACATACGGGCAAGCAGGTACACATGCATAAATAAAAATGAATTAAAATTCTAAGTATGAACTAAGCATGCCCAGAAGTGATCATGTCTACTAGCTTTCCCTTTTGAACATGAGCTCTGTCATCTTAAACTGGGTAGGCTCACAAATACGGCCACTGCTCCATCTATTTCCTAGATGAATATGTATTGACTCCTGGGGCGGGGTAAAAAACCCCAAGCTTCCTTTGTTTGGGGAGAGCAAGTCTATGATTGTCCCTGGTATTCTCCTTACTTGCTGCAAGTTTTCTTTCTCCCGTCTTTTCTCTGCCTGTTGTGCTCATTGGTTTCATACTCACCAAGAGGAGACCTGATTAGATTCAGTGACAGATTCACCCACATCTCTCAGGTTGAACCTACTTGGTTATTGGTCTAAGAAAACAAGGCCTTCCCACCCTTTCCACCAGCAGAAATGAGTAAAAGAATCAAACACTGATGCTCTTTGCTCTATATAGATTTAGATAAAATGTTTGCCTTACACATGAAATACGTTTCAAAAACCAGTTGGTTCTGCCCCCCTCCCCCCCAAAGCAAGGGTTATCTAAGAGGAAACAAAGCAATACTTTTAGGGATGATCACAATGATAACAGTACCTTGTATTCCTAGCATTCTTTCTTTCAAAGCTCCTTTAATGTTTCATCTCAGTTCACCATTTGGGAGATGAGTTAGGTCAATGTTATTTTTGCCATTTATATGTGAGTTGAGGCTTAGGTACATTTATCCATGTGCACAAGGATCCCATGCCAGGAAAAGACAGGAAATCAGCTCCCAAATCTTTGTTTCAGGACTCTGAGCCCTGGACTCTACTGTTCAATCATAATGGAACATTGTTCATTCATAAACGGAGTCAAAAGTCTCCCATTCCCTGGCAGTAGAAGGCAGTTAACCTATCACAAGGCCATGGGGTAATCAAACTATCACAAAGGTCTGGGATAAATAAACATGGGACTAGATTTCTACAGGAACCTATCCAGTGGAGGGTTTACCTGAAGGCAGCTTTGGAGTTAGTCCCTAAAGCATACTAAAACCAGAAGATAGTTTGGCAATAGGAATCCAAGACTTTAACAAGACATGAGTCACACTAGTTTCCAGCAAATGACTCAGTGTCTCTAAAGTTACTTTCCTTGTCTGTAAATAATAGGGTGCAAGGGAGGATTAAATGGTGCATTGTAAACTGCCCACCCGGCACAGGGCACATTCAGTAAATATTGCCAGTGATTTCAGAATCACAGTGATAATATTTTCCCTTGCAAGAGGAAATAAATGAGTGCATAGATTTAGCAACAAAGATATCTTTTGTCATGCTTTTAGAAGTCACAGTGAAAAGTTGGAACCAACACGATGTCTGGCAAGAGGAAAGTGCAGAATTGGGTCTTCTGGTATACCTAGATGCTAGATCTTTAGCTAGCCATGCAAAAGGAAATAAATGTTAATGCCCAACAAGATGGTCACGGACTTTTAAGTATATTTTTACTAATTCTTTGAGAATTTCATACTTGTCTACAGTGTATTTTTACTATATTTACCCCCTATTCCTCTCTCCAACTCATTTCAGATCTCCCTACAATTCTTTATCAACTTTGAGTACTATTTAATTTTATATATATAAAATGCATGGAGTCCAATGAGTACTGTCTATGTATGGGTGTGGAGTCATGTGTTGACTTACCAAAGGCCACACTCTTAAACAAAATGGACTCTCCCTGATCCAGGAGTCATTAACTGTCATTAGTTCCTCAGCAAGGGCTGGAGACTCCTGAGCCCCCTCTCCCTCTAATCGGGACGACGTTGACTTGGTCTTATGTAGGCAACCATAGCTGCTGTGAGTTCATGAGGGCAGTTATGGGGAAAGAGGGTGCTATAGATGTATGGTTTGTGGTCGAGGATTCCACAAACACTTGTTCTCTGTGCTCGGTCATGAGTTTTTAACTTTCAAGATTACTTAGAAAATATTAAATCCTTATTTTTAAGTTGGTGCTTTTTTGCCATTGTCCTTAAACACATTTTATGTATGAATACAGAAATAACTGTAAAAACCCAGATGAATTTGTAGCACTATGTCAACAAAATTGACCTTTCAGGGGAGAATTAAGAATTTTTTTAAACTTTTGACTCTTTTCATTTAATCTATTTCAACAACAAAGGCAAACAGCATGTAAAATAAAATGGTATTCATGTTTCAAATTTCTGGCTTTCTTATCTCCTGTTCTTTTCTTCAGTTTATCAGGTCTGTGCTATAGGGTATCATAAAGAGACAGAATTCACTAAAGGGTTGACTAACAGCATTTCTTGAGTGTTGCTTGTTGCCAAGTCCCTGTTCTGAGCACTTGATGCGCGGGTAAGCCAGATGGACAACAATGCTCTTCAAAAGCTTGAATGTCGGGGCTGGAGAAATGGCTGAGCAGTTAAGAGCACAGGCTGCTGTTAGGATCCGGCCCTCACTCCTGCACATGCGCATCTCGGGGTCTTGCATCTTAGTCATCGGGGGCGCTGGCGACTACTTACTCGTGGAGAGGTCACACAATCTGCGCCTTAAAAGCTGGATGCAGACCTCACCCTCTTTCTCTATGCTCTGCCCCCCTGTCTCTCCAGGCCTGGTTCCCCTCTTCTCCCTCACTTCCCTCCTAATAAAGCTCTGAAAACTAACACTGGGTTCTGTCGTAAACGTGACCTTTCCACTCGGTAACTAGCGCCACACGCCCAAACCAGCACCGCCACCAGCGCCGATTATTATCTTTTCAGCTGTTCTCGCAAAGAACCCAGGTTTGACTCCCAACACCCACATGGCAGTTTACAACCATCTGTAGCTCCCATTCCAGGAGATCTGACACCCTCCTTTGGCCTCTGTGGGCATCAGGCACACATGTGGTAAATATACATATGTGCAAGCAAAACACATACACATAAAAAGTAATAATTTTTTAAGGTTAAATTTGCAGCTAGGCACAAAGGTGTATGCCTGTAATCCTGGAGGCTTGAGTTCAGCATGGGCTACCTAGTGAGGGCCTTTCTTGATTAAAACAAAACCACTCGTTTAGTGAAGTGGACAGCACTAACACAGGGAAGGAGAGTAGATCCCACATGCAGTCAAGGTGGGAAATTTCTAGCTCATCTACCCCCTCTTACCAGCACTCGGTCCCTCTTCCTCCCCTGAGATCCCCTGCAGACTGAGCTCCAGCGTCATCTATTTGGACAGAGGCTGCATGTCTGGCAAAGGGCACAGACTGCTCAGAGGCAACCTGCTGTGTCAATATTGGTGATTTGTACTTCACGGTGAGTCATGACCAGAGACCAGATTACCTACCCTTGAAGGGAAAGGGGCCGGGAGTGGAAGTGGGCCGAAGAAGGGACACAGGTGCTCAGCTTCCTGCCCATGCAAAGCATGGGCTGGGGTGCGCTGGAGCCCCAAAGAGCCGCAGACTCTCAAGCGGAGGATGAGCAGACAGCGGGCTCAGACCTCACGTCTTTTGAAGTGGTTCTAGGTCTGGGAACACAGGCTGCTCTCCGTCCTCTCTATTTTCTTTCTCTCTCCTTCAGCTTTCACTTCTATAGCTCAGAAGCAAACCCACCCTTTGACTCATTTTAATGTGACCTCTCTCTTACAGCTTGATCCTCCTCACGCCACACCCCATTTCACCCCAATGTTGAGGAAGTTCTCTGGATTCTGACCTCCATATCGTGTGACATTTCTCTATGTTATTCCTATGCAATGATTCACTTTTACATTATGCTGGAGCACCCCACCTGTCTTGCAAGAGTAGGTGATCATTAAGGTCTGGTCTCTATCTGTAGGTCTTGGTATGGCTTAAAAGCATGAAGCAGCTGGGCAGTGGTGGCGCAGGCCTTTAATCCCAGCACTTGGGAGGCAGAGCCAGGAGGGTCTCTGTGAGTTCGAGGCCAGCCTGGTCTACAGAGCGAGATCCAGGACAGGCACCAAAACAACAGGGAGAAACCCTGTCTTGAAAAATCCAAAACAAACAAACAAAAACCAACATGAAGCAGACATAAAAAAAATGATCAGTATTTGGCTGGAGAGATTGCTCAGTCATTAACGACACTAGCTGCTCTTCCAGAGGGTTCTATGCTGGGTTCTAGTCTGAGCCTACATGGCAGCTAACTACTGTCTGTACCTCCATTTCCAGGGGATCCAAGGACATGTTCTGGCCTCTGTGAACACTGTACACACACAGTACACAGACACATGTACAGGCAGACACCCACACACACAAAATAATAAAATACAACATTTTAAAAAGATGTTCACGGTGGCACAGTCTGGCTAACTTTAAGTGTTCAGTAAGTATCTGTTAGCTGAACTGAAGGAATGAATAAGGAAGAGCAAACTCCACATGGTTTCTTTTGGCGATCCAAACGGACGGCCAGAACAGGTAGATCAGATCTCCTGCCACTGCGGTGTCCCACTCCGCTCTTCTGGGTCTCCTGATGGTGTAGTGTTGTCGTGTGTGTGTGTGTGTGTGTGTGTGTGTGTGTGTGTGTCCGTCCCCTCTTCCCCTCTTCTTCCCCCTGGGCCACAGGACTTGGGCAGAGGTGTTGTCCTGGATCTGAAAGAACTCGAGACACTGGAATAGTATTTAATTAAGCAATAGCAACAGAGTTTCAGCTTGGTGATCTGACTGGCTGGACCAGGCTGGTGTTACAGTTGTGTCAATTCTCTGGTGATATCAACATAACCTTTGGTTTCCTGAGGGCAGGGGAGAACCCGGAGAGAGAGAGAGCTATGCCCGGATGGTAGATGCTCCAGATACTGGCTGAGTGTTTACCAGCGAATTGAGTTCGGGTTTCACTGTACACCCAGTGAAGCCAGTTCTTCCCAGCCAGACTCAACAGTCTTTGGAGGCTTCTGGACTCCAGCGGAGAGACCGTTTTGAGCCCCTAGCATGTCTATTTATAGACCCCCGGATACATGAGAGCTGACATTATAATTGCTGAAGTGTATTTTCTCACTTCCTATAACCTAAATAAACTCCACCCACGGTGTGGGTTTCCTAATCCCTTCCTCATCCTTGTACCCACCGCCCTTTCTAGTTTCCCTGGCGACAACACACCATGGGGAGCAGGAGAGAGGGCTAAACAAAAGAGAGCAGCAGTAAACAAAGGACTGAGCCACAGCTGGGCTGCAGAGGGGCCAGCTCTCAAGTTCACTGCCGAAGTCCTCCAGACTGCTGCTCTGCCAGTATCCGGGCTGCGCGGTCCTCGCGACTGTCTGTCTGTCTGCACTAGTGATGTCCTCACATCTGTCTGCACTAGTGCTGTCCTCACATCTGTCTGCACTAGTGCGGTCCTCACATCTGTCTGCACTAGTGCGGTCCTCACATCTGTCTGTCTGCACTAGTGTTCTCCTCACATCTGTCTGTCTGCACTAGTGCTGTCCTCACATCTGTCTGTCTGCACTAGTGTTCTCCTCACATCTGTCTGTCTGCACTAGTGCTGTCCTCACATCTGTCTGTCTGCACTAGTGCTGTCCTCACATCTGTCTGCACTAGTGCGGTCCTCACATCTGTCTGCACTGGCAGATAGAGTGAACACCAGTCATTTCTGAATTTTTAGAAAGCCGTCGGAAGGAAGAGCAAAGAGCTAAGACAATCCCCAACCAGGAGATCCGACCTCAGTTATTGTTTGGGTTGTCTGCATTTGTGTCCTGTTGTTATCATTGTTTATTCCCTGTATTGTAGGAGTCCAGCCACTCCAGGCACCATTCCCAGAGAAAGTGGCAAATGCTATCATCTAAAGCGCCGGTTCTAAATACCCCGCAGCTGTGTGGTCCCCAGTCAAAGAGCATCTTCGCCCCTCTGCCACTCTCTAACTCTGTCCCACATGGAGACGTTGTCTCCTTCCTGGCGCTCTTATTGTTGTTTAGCTTCTCGTGAAGAGGGATAAATAAAACAGAGGCTGCACACCTTTGGAGTGCTATGTGATTCGCTTGTTTTGTTTTTGAGACAGGGTCTCACTATTTAGAGAAGGCTGGCTTTGAATTTCTCCCAAATGCCGGGATTAAAGGTTTGCACCCACATGCCCCACCTCATGTACTGATTTTTGGTAATTACAAAAAAAAAAGAAGAAAAAAAAAACACAAAAGAAAACCTTTCTCCAGCCATTCAGCATCTATTGTATTCAGCACTGGTCTGGGCTTTGGAAATACTTGAGCAAAGAGATGAGAACGCAGCACACTTCTGGCTGGGGTCTTCGCAGGCAGGGGTACATTTTCATAGTTATTTGGTCAATTGCAACTCTCACTGTGATTTTGTGATAAAAAAGCAAAACCCAGGAAGTTATTTGTGAAATGATTATTCCTGGTGTTTATTTGACTTACCTTATCTGTGTTTAAAGATTGGTGGGGACACTCTGAGCTGTTTGTACTTGGCCAGATTCCCCAATTCAGAAAGCAGGGCTTTGACTTGGCAGGTTTCCTCCTTCGCCCTCCAAGTGGTTGGCCCTGTAAAGAATAATTTGTACCTTTTGGCCCCACACATATTAAGTACAATTAAAGAGAAGAACAGGTCATCTCACTGACTCTTGAGGCATTGGAAGCTGTTAAGGAATGTCTCGAACAATCTGGACAACCCTGGGCCTTGGGCACACAGTGGTTTATCTAGCATCATTCACTCCAGAAAAAATGGAGGTGTGACCCACTACAACCTCTGAGTCTTGAGGTGGAGACTCTAAGGTAGCTGCCAGTATTTCTTATAATGGCTTCCTAACATGCCCTCCCTTTTTTCTCTTCTCTTTTCTTTCCTTTCCTTTTCGTGTGTGTGTGTGTGTGTGTGTGTGTGTGTGTGTGTGTGTGTGTAAGCCAGAGATGGCATCAGCTCCCCCTGGAGCCAGAGTTACAGACGGTTGTGAGCTACTCTATGTTGGTGCTGAAAACCAAATCCAGGTTCTCCGGAAGAGGAAAACTCACTCTTAACTGTTCAGTCATCTCTACAGACCAACTGTTTTTTGTTTTTCTCTTCTCTTCTCTTCTCTTCTCTTCTCTTCTCTTCTCTTCTCTTCTCTTCTCTTCTCTTCTTTTCTTTTCTTTTCTTTTCTTTTAGAGAGGGTCTCTGAGGCACAGGCTTGCTGGGTAGTCTAGGCTAGCTGGCCAGCAAGCCTTAGGAATGCAAGCATGTGCCACTGTATCTGATTTTTCCTCTCTTTGTTTGCCATTGCGGGTATGAAGAAGTAGAGACGAGAATCATCACAGTTAGTTCCTACCTTTGTCCTGTGACAAGAGTTCTCCCCAGTCACCCCTGCTCTGTTCACAACATTCGTATCTCAGGAAAGGAAGGGGCATTCCTCTATATTCAGAGTTGTACGGTGGTTGTTATCCCATTGCAGATACAGAGAGGGGGGTAATGTGTTATCTATTTCCTACATAAAAATAGCTCCAGTGAGCTTCAAAGTGTTTGGCATTCATCCAGAGAAACTACAAATCCTTATTGCAGAGCCTTGGAAAGGAAGACAGAAATATCCAGAGATGACTTCCGACCACCTGTTCCGCTCAATAGTAGTCCCAGAGTGAAGCTTTTTGTCTCCTCAGCTACAAGCTAGACTTTTGTGTTTTTGTATGGTTGGGTTGTTTGTTTGTTTGTTTTAAGACGGGGTCTTACTATGTAGTTCTGGCTATTCTAGAACTCAGTATGTAGACCAGGCTGGACTCGAACTCATGGAGATCTGCTTGCCTCTGGCTTTTGTACTTTAATATCATGTTTTATTTTGTGCTCTGTCTCCTGCACTAAAGTGTAAGTGTATCTCAGAGTTGTTTTGATTTGCATTACCCTGCTGATTAAAGATGTTGAGCAATTCCTTAAATGTCTTTCAGCCATTTGAGTTTCCTTTGTTGAGAATTCTCTGTTTAATTCTATAGCCCATATCTTAATTGGACTGTTGGTTGTTTTGATGTCTAATTTCTTGAGTTCCTTATGTATTCTGGATATCAGTCCTCTGTCAGATGTGGGGTTGGTGAAGACCTTTTCCCATTCTGTAGGCTGTCGCTTTGCCTTGTTGACGGTATCCTTTGCTCTACAAAAGCTTCTCAGTTTCAAGAGGTCCCATAAAGTGTAAGTGTAAATGAGTCTCTCAGTTCACTTCCCACAGTACAAGAATTTCTCAAGCAAGGCAGGCACACCATACTCATGATGGCAGTGCCCACTCCTCTTCTGGGTGCCACTTACTCTCCTCCAAATTTCCCAAAGCCTCGCAGATAGCACTCTGCCAGTTCAGGCTGTTCAGTGTTCCGACCAATGCTGGTCCCCACTGAGGTCCTACTTGACATTGTTTGGAATTGTGCCACCACTGGACTCTTTTCTATACAAGTCATTGGTGATGCGCTTGAAAAGCTTCCCCTGGATGATCGTGGAGCTCTGTGCTCACACCTGTGCCCTTTGGAGAGATGCTTCAGCTGCTGGGACCAAGGCAAGTGGTTGTCTTAAAACCTGCTCCTTGGGGACCTGATAGGGTGAGTCATCCCTGCTCTCAGGGTCCTGACACCATAGGCACTCATTGCTACGTGATCTCTCTGCGCATGTGCCGTGTCTCCTCGCAAAAGGTGGGGCCGACCCACTTCCTTTTGCCTTATTCCCACGAGGTCGCGTCTGCACCTCCTCTCTGCCCCGTTTCCTGTCTCTTTTTTCTCTTCTTCCTCTTCTCTCCTCAGCTCCCTTCTCTCCCCGCCAATAAAACTCGACGTGAGTGCGGTCTGCGTGGTGCATCTCTTCCCACCCTCCGGGACCGCCGCATGCCATTTCTAAAGACGACACTCAGAACGTGTGTCTTCCCCTTGTACTTAGGAGCTAGCACGCTGGCTTTGCCTCTCGGTTGTCTCACACCTGCAGCATTTCCTTTTCTTTGCCTCTTCGACAAATTACTGGAGCAACTTGCCCTCGACTTTTTTTTTTTAATTTATTCCCTCAGCTCTCTCTTTATTCTTTGTTCCAATTTCATTTCCTTTTTTGTCATTAATTAAGAGAAACTAAAGACTTGATTTAGCCACTCACCCATTTTTCTGGGCGTATTCCTTTGGGACTAAAGGGAAATTAGACTGTGCCCCTAAAGGTAAGCTGGCTTTTAGGGCTCCTGCCATTCATTCATCTATTGTCTCAACTGGTCTGCTGAATGTTTGAACTATGACTGTAGGTAGGACATGGTTGATTTTGGCTCCAGTGTTCACGCGTGAACTAGTCTGTTCGTTATTGGCCCGGCTTTCAGATTCCACAACCCTTTGGTTTCTCTGACATAAAAACATAAACATTATATGTACTTATGGAGAACCATGTGGTGTTTCAATAATATTGACATAGTTCGACCTCAGCTCTGCACTTAATTCTTTTAGAACCCCAATTAGAGAGGCAGAACTGTCCCGCATTCATTCCTCTTGGTTATCTTGTCTGCTATAACAAAACATCTCAGGCTCGTTCATTTATGAAGAATAGAAACTCGGCTTGGCTCAGTGAACAGACACCAAGGATTCCAAGATGGCCTCGTCTGTACCAGTGAAGGAGAAAGAAACTCGAGCGTGTTAAGGAGGGGGAGCTAGCAAGCTGGATATTGATGGGGGGGGGTAGCATTTCAGAGGCTGCCACTGGATTATAGGCACATCCACGTGATGAGAGGGAGCCCTGCTCGGCCTTTCAGTTACTATTGTTTGTAGGACGCAAATGTGAGCAGCAACGCACGTACCAACGCACGTACCACTGAAGAGGGGCCGACGTGGCAGGCACTCTGCACTCCTGAACACGACAGTCCGCACGGCTTCCATCTGTGGAGAACTCATTTAAGGCTCAGTTTCTTCACTTCCTGACTAAGCACTATTACCCAGTAAAAGGTGGCAGGCATGTGTGGAAAGAGGAGACAGGAAGAAGTGAATTCAATAGGAGATAATCGTATTGCACCAGTCTGAGAAAATCAGACATGTCACCTTTTCTCCTCCTGGAGGTTCTAGATTTCATATGAACATATAAAATTGTGTGTGTGTGTGTGTGTGTGTGTGTGTGTGTGTGTGTGTGTGTGTACAACATGGAAGTAGAAGTGAGATTGTTTAGTGGGACAAAGGGAGCTCACAGGAAGGGGAAAGATGAGAAAAGGGAGCATAGACTCAGTATACAAATATATACTTCTACAAAAACTTTAACAAATACATTTTAAAGATAGAAATGTGTTTCTCCAAGCTCTAGAGGCCCGGACATCCGAGGCTAGAGTGTGAGCAGAAGCAGGGTCTGGTTGTGCCGGCGAATCTTGGTTGTCAGCTTGACACACTTGGGAAGAGGGCATCTCAGCTGCACAGCTGCCTCCATCTGATTGGCCTGTGAGCATGTCGGGGCAGGGGGCATTTTCCTCACTGATGACTGAAGGAGGAGGGCCACTGTGGGCAACACAATCCACAGGCAGGGAGGCCTGGGCCATAGAAGAAAAGGAGCTGAGCAAGCCAGAGGGAGCAAGTCGGTAAGCAAACCGCCTCATTGGTCTTAAGTTCCTGCCTTGTGTTCCTGCCTTGTTGATGGACTATGAGCTGAAAGATGAAATAAACCTTTCCTCCCCAAGCTGCTTTTGGTCATGGTCTTGATCACTGAAACCGGAAGCAAATTAGAACAGTAAAGGGCAGTTCCTCATACCTGGCCCCTTCTGTGAGTTCTGACCTGGCGGAAGGAAATCAGTGGCTAGAGCTGCCTTCCCTTAGGGAATTAGTCTCACTCATGAGAGCACAGACCTCATGGCCTCAGCTCCCAAACGCCCCCTTGTGATAGGTCCCAGCACATGAATCTTGAAGGAACACTGAGAGTGGGACCCACAAATGACAGTCAGCAAGTAGGCATGCGGTGTGACATGTTCATCTGCAGAGCAGATGCTGGCTCTTCTGTTGTTATCAGCAGCAGAAACTTACACCAACAACATGAATCTATACAGCCTCTTCCACTGTGTTCCCAGTTTATAATATTGTTTGGCATAACTTTTCTGAGTTTCAACTAAATACCCCTTGGTCTAGAAAGAGCCCCACAGTATCTAATTTGAGTCCCAGGCTTGCCCATACCTAGAAAAAGCCCCACAGTATCTAATTTGAGTCCCAGGCTTGCCCATACCCTGCATGAAGTCAGGCGAACACTCAACATTCTCTTACACTCTGTAGGAGCTGCAGTTGGGACACCATAGTTAGAGAGCAATTAGTGATCTTCAGTTCTGTAAGATAAGATATTTGGGACAAATGATCCACATCACCTCTTAGGATACTGAGTGATGGTCAACTCATTATTCTTTTTTTCTGCAGTTGATATAAGATTTATTAATAGCATTAAATGACCATATATTTCTTATAATTATTTCTGAAGAAAAAAGATTTAAGTGGAGGAAAATTATTTTTTCAATGATAAAAATTATTTTTCAATGAAAAGAAAGTCTGAAATAAAATAATCTTAAAGTTTGTCATACCTGTATTTTTCATAGATTTCTAACAGATCAGTCAGTCATCAATATAGTCATTAAGACTACAGACTTTTAGCCCCAAGTGTCTGAGTTCCAAACCTTATTGGACCAGTTGGGTGTCCAGTGGAATTACCTGATATTTCTCCTCTGGAAGATGGAGATAATGATAAGTAATTTGCAAGATGTTAGACGAGATTTATTTATTTATTTTTTAACTATCCCAGAACTTTATTTGAATACATTTTCTTGAATACATTTTATATAGAAAGTTTGGACTCTTTATGCTGGGCGCCCCTGGTAAATCTCATGGAGGCACTGAACCATAAGAGTGCCAATCCAGAGACATCAGAAATGGAAACCGGGAGCTCCGTTTTAGGACTGCTCTTTAAGATTTGTCTCCAGTCAAATCAAGCCACTCCCTTAAAAACTGCGTGAGGTGTTAGAGCATCTCCGTGAAAACAGCTGACATGAGGGAGGGCATTTAGATTCTTGTGTTGAATACTTAAATACTTGGAAATAAAAATATTCAGCTTTGAAGTCTTCAACACTGGAAAACTTTCAAGCCTAGGGTTTATAGCCAGGAAGGCTGCATCGTGTTCCTTAAATTGGACTGATTTCCACAAGGCTGGTCTTCAGCTTTGGCCTCCATTTCTACTGCATCACCATCTCCATCTACTTCTGTGTTTTCTCTCTCAAGCCGTTCCAGCTGCCTGCAAGTTCGGTCTCACCTGTATCTGTGACCACTTTGGGCTTCATCTGCACATTGACCACACCCCTCTTCTCCTCCGTCTTCCCTTTGATGGCTGCCACAGCCTGGTTGAGAACAGAGAGGCCTTCTGTTCTCGCTAATATTTTTGTTGTCATACATACCTGGGTGGAGCTGTTAGGTTACTCTTGATGAGCATGGTTTCTGTAGAACAGTTCAAACCTGCTCTCAGGGCTTCTTTTACAGCATCAATTCCCTCATAACCGTAGCAAGCTACTTCAATATCTGATTGAATTTTGACAGCTTGTGGGGTCAAACACCCATTGATAGTGTTAATGAGTACTTCTCGTTCATTTTCATTCAAATCTAAACTATTCAAGATAGATGGATCTGAGACTGCACGCTTAAAGGCATCGTAAGCACCATACCCAGGTTTCTTGGACTTGTCATCACAGACCCAGGCAGTCCTCTGGAACAGTCTTTTCAGTTGCTCATCCTTGGTGTATTCTAGTACCTCAGCAACATGGTGAAGTGTGCTATAAACAGTTTTGGATTTTGTGAATGTGTCTTCACATCTGATTGCTTCCTCTGGAGAAACTCTTCTTTTTGACAAATCAATATAGCCTTTTTCTTTGTCTGCTCTAATTACAACTACACACTCATTTCTGTCGATGCGGATCAGTTTGTTTATAGAACAGATACGTCTTCTGGACAATTCACTAAGAAGAATCATGCCTTCAATGCTATTGTATTCCAACAAGCTGACATAAACCTCCATTTCAGCAATGGATCTTATGTTCACCATCACTACATCTTCCAGCTCAGGGAAATTGTGTTGATAAAATCTACAACTTAGACCCAGCATTCTGAGCTGTATGTGTGAATCTCAAACTGTGGTCCCATGCCATGCTCCTTAATGCCAATGAAGAGACTCAGTACACCAGTACTGGACGCTGAACCTCCTCAGTGTGCACTTTGCTCAACCCTGACAGGATTTATTAATGGTCACAGAAAGGGAAAAAGCAATAGCCATCTTGAGAGACACTTCTCCCACCCTCCTCTAAAGGTATTTACTGATCAGCAGTTTTAGAACTGACCAGAAGTTGAACTCATGGGAAGATAAGGCTGAAACAATAAATCTATGTATTCTGGACTTGGTAAAACAGGATATGAGGAGTAATGTCTTGAGTTTACATGTCCTCTATGTTAAGGAATACGAATTAATACTAGTCATCTGGCTATCCATATACCTGTTTAAAGCATAAACTGTTAATTTTTATTTAATTATAAGTTATTAAAAAAATAAATAAAACAGAACCCAAGAGGTCCATTTGACTAATATATCTACAGGATAACAAATTGGTCTGGTTATTGTTACCTCACTTAGAGATGTTTTCAAGTCAGGCCTAGATTTGTTTGGCTCAGACATATTTAATAGATAATGGTCCTCAAACCCGGCAAAGATCTGATGAATATGGTGTTTAAATTATTTAATAAAAAGCTTACACTAACAAACAGAGACGCCCAGCTTCCATCATTAACTCCCAAGGTTTCCAAGGAAGATATGGAACAATGACAAGACGATGCCTAGACTCAGCACCTGCTGCCAGGGATCTGGCCCAGAATGGACAAATGAGACACTGACAAGATAAGATTAATCTCTCCCAAAGTTACTTCTACACAGGGAGAAGTTTAACATTATGGGCCCGGCAGCCAAGACTGATGCTGTTCTGACACCTGTCCTGCCAATGCTATGAAGACTACAGGAGCCTGGGATGATGGCGGTCTAGGCAATGGATAATATCTGTCATTTTTTAATAGATTGGGAAGTCTGCACTCAGGTAAAATTTATCCTTCTCAGATCTCTGATGGCATAGGTTGGGGTAGCTGTAGATTGGTTTGTCAGCTTAGAAACATCAGGTAACCAGAGTCTTCCACGAGGTTGCAGTCACCTTATCAATTCATTGATCAATGCATTAATTAACTGTCATTGCATTAAAACTTAAAACTTTCAGAATTTAACATTAATAGAATTCTGACAAGCTAATAGAGCAATGACTGCTTATTGTTTGGATTGTGAGCTCAAGATTTTAGATTTCTTTTGGTTATCTTCTGAATATAGATTTATAGACAGATACGTATTACCTGCTTTTTCTACAATATGTATTTCACTACTGATTGATAACACTAATATATTTACTAAGGCTGTGGGCCTAAAAATTCCAAATAAGTTAACTTTTGTCTCTAGTCTATACTGTTTCAGTGGGCTTCCATTTGGCTGGCAGACACATCCAGGCATTGGCTATTGACTTCAACCTGTGACACATGGACTTGCTGAAAGCTGATATGGACCTTCTTCAGCTGATCAATGAACCAGACGCTTCTAAATCCCCTCCTGTTTTTGACTAACATTCTGGCTTTCTAGGGCCCTGAAAACAACGTCCCAACATCAGCAGGAAGTAATTACAGAAACAAAAATGTCGCTCTTATTCCTTTCTGGAATGTTAGATCAAAAAAAAAAAAAAATTCTTGTCATAGGGAACCTGAGATAACTGGTCCCTATTCTCATTTTCAAGTTCCTTCAGGATAAGGACTTTTGGCCCTTCTGCTAATTACTGTTGGCTCTTATGTCATCGATGCTTTAACTAAATAATAATTCCTGTTTGGATACCACTAAACTGATGATACTAGAATCCCTCACCTCGATTTCTGAGGTTATGTTACAGAATAGGCTAGGATCAGACCTCCAATTCTTACAACAAGAGGGACTACGTGCAGTCCTGGGAGAGAAATGATGTTTTTATATAGATCATTCCAGGCTGGTTAAGGACTCTTTGGCCAAAGTAAGAGAAGGCCTCAACCAGTGAAAAGGGGACAGGGAAGCTGGCCAGGAATGGTTTGAATCTTGGTATAATAGTTCCCCCTGGCTAACAACTCTAATCTCCACTCTTTTGAGACCCCTACTGTTACTAGCCCTCATATTAACCTTTGGACATCACCTCTTAAACAAGTTGATGCAATTCATCAGAGAAAGCTTGGGGACCATCCAATTAATAGTGCAAAGGACTCAAACTCAATATGAGATCCTCAACCAAGATATAAAAATGTGCTGTCTGACTCGGGGTAGGTATTGACAACCCATGATTGGGTGTTCTTGAGATACTAAGAGAGGAGGGAATGAAAGGAAAAAGCAGTAGCCATCTTGAGAGATGCCCTCCCCCCAACTCCCCTCTAAAGGTATTTGCTGATCGGCTGTTTTAGAACTGACCAGAAGTTGAACTCATGGGATGATAAGGGTGAAACAATAAATCTATATATCCTGGACTTGGTAAAACAGGATATGGGGAGTAATTGACTCAACTGACCAGATATTAAACTCATGGGAAAATAGGACTGGAACAATAAATCTGAATGTAATATATCCTGGGTTCAGCAAAAGCAGGACATAGGGAGTAAAAAATTTATGTCTCTGTAGATACCCTGAATCCTGTTAGCCATCAGTAACCTCATGCTTATAGTTTAACCAGTAACTTCAAAGAACTACCTCACCCCAGCCCCCTCATCCAATCCCAAGATATGTAACCCTCTACATGTAAACCTTTCCTATATAAACCCCTTCAAGTGAGTGCTCAGACCATCCTCCTGCACCCACTATATGGAGTGTTTGGAATACAGACCAAGCCCTGGGCTTGCTTTGTTATTAAAAAACCTCTGTGTGCTTGCATCAGATATTGGCTCTGTGGTGGTCTTGCCTGGGGGTCTTTCAACTCAGGAGCAACCACCACCACCTCTTGAGCAAATGCTGCTGCTACATTTTTTTCTGTTGTTAGCCATGTAACTTCAACAACAATCCCAAGAGAATTGTTAATGTATGCAAATCCACCCATGTGTAAAAGCCTTTAAGACAGCTTGGCCCTTCCACCACTTAGTGAAATCTACCTAATAGTCCGTGTCTGTAAAGATTTAGGAGACACAGTGAAGACAGCATGGCTTTGGGTTGAAATAAGCAGTTCCACAGGAGGGGGGCTATTTCAATAGAAGACAATCACCATAAATCTTTGTTAAGAAGTGAGTTCACTGGAATTTGTCAACAAGTGCCTGCCAAGTGAAGTCAGCAGGAGAGCTGTAGCTTAAGGCTGTAATTAAAGAGTAAATGTAAAACAATGGAGATTAGGTGGTGCAAAGAGGCCATGAGGCCACCATAAATACTAACTCACATCCCACATCTCAGTGAGATCTAAAAAGTGCCTGGCGTTCAGATGGCAAAGAAGCAGAGAGCATTGTGTTTGTGGCCACGGTGTGAAGAAGGCAGGCTAAAACCCAAGTGAGGAGAGGATTTGGATCAAGCAAAGAGGTGGAAGCTCGTGGCCAGCTAGGAAACCAAGAAAAGGCTGGAAAATGGAAAAGTCTGTAATTCTTCTTGAACATACAAAAGACACGAGGTCACGGGCAAAGTGCTGCCCTTTAAGTTAGGAAACAGACCAGAGAGGGCTGGGGAAGTGGCTCCGTGGGCAAACGGTTTATAGCAAGTTTGAGGAGCAGTTTGGATCCCCAGAACTTACATGAGTGTCCAGGCAGGTGTGGAGACCTCCTGCAATCCCAGTTTGTGGGAGGCAGACAGAATGCCTCCAGGGCAAGTTGGTAGCTGTTCTAGCCAGAATTAGTGAACTCCAGGTTCAGTGAGAGACTCTGACTGAATAAATATAGAGCTCAAGGGAAGACAATGTTAAGCCTCTGGTCTCCACACACATATGCATTCATGTCCATCCACACATCTTACATATGTACGCATACAGTGTTAGTTATTTAGCGGCGCTCTTACTCCGCAAGGAAATGTCACGAAACACAACAGAATCCACTAACAAGAGTTTTATTAAGATGAAAGAGACAGATGAGTGCTCAAGGCTGCGGAGAGATATGTGTGTGGAGAAAAAGAAGGAGGAGGAAGCTGGGAATATGGCGCAGGCTTATAAAGGCTGGGTGGCGCACGCGTACACAGGTCGACGTGGCTACTCCACGCATGCGCTCTTACACAACCATGCAAAGCCACAGGGTCCTGGACATGCGAGACGCCTTGACCCGGAAATGACTATTTTGACCTGGAACTGGCTAGGAGGAAGTGTCTAGGTCCACCGGGCATGCGAAAACATGCCCCAACTGTGGGGGCGTGTTATGAATCCATCACAAAGGAAGGGGGAAAGATGAATAGATGGTAGACAATCACAATTTCTGGGGACAGAAAACTTCATGGCACAGAAATAGGCAGCTAGGTAGGCAAACTATCTTAAGAAGTTGTCAGCTGGCTCAGGGAAGGATGGATATAAAATTTAGTTGATGAATTGCTAGAAGCTATGTGACAGCTTTATGAGTTGACTCCAGGAGACATACACGGTCATGAGGAACTGGAGGCCCAGACAGTTAGGAGATCTCATGTGGATCCTGGGAATTGAACCCGGGTCCTCTGTAAGAGCAACAAGTACTGTTAACTGTGGAACCATCTCCCCAGCACCTTGAGACATACTTCTAGAACTCACCCTCCAGAAGAGCAGGCTCATTCAGAACTCATCACAGGACCATGGAGTGCCATCTTTTTTTACACTTTACCTCAATAAAGGCCTATTTTTTAGGAGTTCCCTTGCCTGGTACCTCATGTTTGACAGCCAGAAAAGTATATGGCATGCTAAAAGAAGAGGGGAAAAAAAATCACACTTTGAAGAAATAGAGTGAGTCTGAGAACGGGATTCAGATAGAACAGGGATGTTGGGGTTCAGATTGGAGATTTAAAATTATGATGACTGATACGATGATCTCCAATCCCATTCAATGTACAGAAAAAAATAGGATTTTAAATGTATTTGTCTGTTCATACCCATCTAGGCTGACTCTGTAACTTTGCTATTGTGAATAGTGATGCAATGGAAATTGATGGGGAGCAGGCATCTCTCATGTCTATGATACATGAATTTAGACTCCTTCAGGTAGATAGCCAGATCACATGTGACTTGTTATTTTTTTTCTTTTTCTTAGGAACCTCAGTGCTGATTTACATATTGACTGAATGATTTCACAGGCCCAGAAGCAGTTTGTGGCATCTCCCTTGTCCTGTACCCTTGCTGGCTTTTAAGCTTGTCTTATAATTCTTTGAGAATTGGTTTGTTGTTTTTCAATTGATAGCCAGCAGACTGGGTTAAGAGAGCTAAAGATGTTGTATGTTAGCCCATTTATTTATGTTTTTTTAAAGTTCATGATATATTCTAAATATTAAACTGTCAGATGTTTAGCTAGCAAAGATTTCCTTCCATTACATAGGCTATCTCTTCAGTTGGAGGTCTCTTTGCTGTGCATAGTATTTTGATTTTCTACAACCACATTAGTCTGTTTTTGGCATTATTTCCTGAGTGGTTGGAAAGATTTATGTTTCTCCCCCTTTTCCTCTACTAGTTTCAGTTTCAAATCCACGTCAGGGTCTTACATCCATTTTGAATTGATTTTTATACAAGGTGAAAAGAAGGAAACCTAATTTCATCCTTCTACATGTGAATATTCAGTTTTTCTGGCACTGTTTGCTAAAGCATCTGACTTTTCTCTAATGTAATTTTTATAACTTTGTCAAAATGTAGGTGGGCATAGATGTATGGGTTTGCTTCTAGGTTCTCTATTTCTTTCCTTGGATCTATTTATGTGATATATTGCACTTACTGATTTGACTATGTTGAACTGTCTTTGTACTCCTGGAACTAAACCAACTTTGTCATGGTGATTGTGGTGATTCGAATAGGAATGGCCTCCATAGCCTCATGTATTTGAATGCTTGGCCCATAGGGAGTAGCACTATTAGAAAGTGTGGCCTTGTTGGAGTAGGTGTGACCTTGTTGGAGGAAGTGTGTCAGTGTGGGAGTGGGTTTTGAGGTCTCATATGCTCAAGCTACACCCAGTGTGGCACACAGTCTCCTTCTGCTACCTGTGGATCAAGATCTAGAACTCTCAGCTCCTTCTCTAGCACCATGTCTACCTGCATGCCGCCATGTTCTACCATGATGATAACGAACTAAACCTCTGAAACTGTAAACCAGTCCCAATTAAATGTTTTCCTTTTTAAGAGTTGCCATTGTCATGGTGTCTCTTCATAGCAATAGAAACCCTAACTAAGATAGTGATTTTTTTTTCTAATATGCTGTTAAATTTGGTTTGCAAATATTTTATTGCATCTATGTTCATTAAGGATATTGACCTATAGTTCTATCTATCCATCTGTCCATCCATCCATCATTCTTCTATCTATCTATCTACCTACCTACCTATCTATCTACCTACCTATCCCTATCTCTTCCTCTAATTGTATCCTTATACAGTTTGATATCAGAGTAATGCAGGCTTCATGAAATGGCTTTAGTAGTGTTCCCTCCCTTTCTATTATATGAAGTGGTTTGAGGAGTATTGATCTGAATTGTCTTTAAAGGTCTTCTAGAACTCATCAATGAATTCATAGAAACTTTGGCTTTTTTTTTTTAATTTTGGAGATTATTACTACTGAAAGCTCCTTTTCCATCATATATCTGTTTAAGTTATTTATATCTTCTTGGTTTAACTTTGGTAGATTATACTTATCTAAAAATTTATCAAATTGCTTTAGATTTTCCAACTTACTAGAAATACAGATTTTTCAAATTACAACCTAATGATTCTCTCAGTTTAATTGGTATCTCAGTTTAATTGTAATGTCTCCCATTTCATCTTTAATTTTAGGAATTTGGATTTGTTCTCTTTCTTTTGCTTAGTTTGCTGAGGGTTTGTCAGTCTTGTTTATCTTTTCAAAGAACCAACTCGTTGTTTTACTATTTCTTTGTATTGTTCTTTTTTATTTCTATTCCATTGGTTTATGCCTTGATATTGATCATTGCCCTCAATTACTGATTTGGAGTTTGGCTTGTTCTTGTTTTTCTAAGGCCTTGGGGTGCATCATTAGGTTATTTGTTTTACAACCCTGATTTTTGTCCCAATATATTTATAGCTCTAAAGGTCACTCTTAGAAATGGAATCATTGTGTCTCACAGGTTTTGGTATACTGTGTTTTCATTTTTAATTCTGTTCTAGGAATTTTTATACTTCCCATTTCTTTAATGATCCATTCATTGTTCAACAGTATTCAATCTCCATGAGTTTGTACATTTTCTTTACTGTTAATTTCTAGTTTCATTTTACTGTGATCAAATAGATTATAAGAAACTATTTTGATTTTACTGTATTTTTTTTAAGACTTGCATTGTGTTGTAAAATAGGGTCTATTTTGGAGAAAGTGACCATGAGCTGTTAAGAAGAATATCTTATTGCATGAAATATAACTGTTTTACCAGATTTCATGTGCAAATGTTTAAAATGTCCTTGATGACTGGGTGGAGGTGGTGCTTGACTTTAATCCCAGCACTTGGCAGGCAGAGGCAGGTAGATCTCTGCATTTGAGGCAAGTTTGGTCTACAGAACAAGTTTCAGGACAGCTAGAGCTACAGAGAAAAAATCCTGTCTTGGAAAAACCAACCAACCAAACAAACACAACAACAATAACAATAACAAAACAAAAGAAAACAAAAATCACAAACAAACGAAAAGCAAAACAGAAAAACTTTGGGGCTGGAGAGACGATGGCTCAGCAGTTAAGAGCCCTATCTGCTCTTCCAGAGGACCCTGATTCAAATCCCAGCACCTACACGGTAGCTGACAACTCTGTTAGTTACAGCAGATCCAACAGCCTCACACATACGTATATGCAGGAAAATCGCCAATGCACATAAAAGTGAAAAAAAAATTTTTTAATGTCCTTAATAAATTCTCTCTTGGTCAATATGAAGTGACTCTTTTATTAAATCCCTTCTGCCTTTGAAGTTAAGTTCTAGTTCCTAGGGATGTCTTTGTCTTTTCTATTTTTATGTACTAATTTGTGTTTTCCAGTTAATATATTTCTTGCAGGCAACACACTAATTTTTAGTTTAATTTGCTCTTCTTTGTTTTTTTTTTTCAAGTTTTATTTATTATTTTAAATTACATGCATGTGTGCAGATCTCTGTGGGTAAGTATACATGAGTGATGGTGTCTATGGAGGTCAGAGGCATTGAATTCTCTAGACCTGCATCACAGGCAGTGATGACCACCTGACATAGATGCTGAGAGCCAAAGTTAGGTCCCACGTAAAGGCAGCAAGTACTTATCCATTTCACTAGCCCCAAGTCTTTTAGGGATGTCTCATAGATTTCTCATGTTCTTTTCATTGTTCCTTACTATCTTATCTTTATTGTGGTCTGAATTCATTCATCTTCCCCTCAATACTTGATACTCTATATTCTTAAATCTCTAGAGACAGCACAAACTGAGTGCCATGTGTTCAAATGTCCAAGATTATGGGTGGTGGGGTGGGGGGACATTTCTCATTCAGATCACCATGGGAGATTTTTGTGTCCTCTTTGATTTCACTGAACATTATTGTGCCCATTCCTCTGACTTCTTCAGGATATCATCTACCTCACTCTTATTAGAAGCCATTATTATGGATATGGCAATTTTTGGAAGAATCATGTTGCCTAGTTTTTGTTTGTTTATTTATTTGTTTTTTAATGTTCCTTGCTACCACATTATGACTTCTGCATCTGGGATTAAGCTATTGGTTAGATTTTTTTTTTCAGATCAGTGCTGTTCTCCCAGTTGAAGTATTTGCAATGACCAGGTGGGACTAAGTTGTAGTAGGATTGAGGTACAGTTCCTCCCTGCTAGACTGGGAACTATAGATCAGTAGCTGCACTCTCAGCCTGTATGATAGGGGTATGTGAATACCACCCTTTCTAAATACTGTGATTCATAGAGGGGGAAAAAAAAGACTTTTCTCAGGTCATCTCAGAAAAAACAGCTTTATTTTATGAGGCAAATAGCCTGAATTTGATCTGTATCGTTCCTGCCTGGCTCAGGTTCATGGGCTACATCCTTCTTTACCCATAGCTCTTACCGTGTCCATTCTCACGCTTCTTGACTCCTCTAGGCTTCCTTATTGCTGCTCTAGCCTCTGCTTCAGCCTTGTAACATTTTAACCTAAGTACCCAGCGCGAACTGCATGTCATCTTGATGTCTTCAGATTAGAGTTTATAAGGGAAGAATTCCAACAGTCAGCTCATAGTTATGCACTAGACACAACCTCTATGTTCACTGGTAACACTATGATTGGCTTGGACCAGAGTTCCCCCTCAGCCCACTGACTAGGGGCAGAAGAGTGAGTTGGCTGGTACAAAGTGTACTTCTTCAGTGTTATTGTTAAGGTTGATTCAACATGAACTTTCTCCTGAAACCAGAAAGCATTGGCAGGGATTCCCCGCTCACCCCTCATGACTGCAGCCTACTGGGAAGTATAGGGTAGTAATTAACCACAAGGAGACAGGAATCCTATCTCGGTCACTTGCCATCTACATGATCTTGGATAAATTACTTAATTTCTTAGACCTAGTATGGAAACTGAGGATGATCAGTGCGAGTATGTGATCCGTGCTCAGTATGTAGTAAGCACCCATAGAAACTTAGTACTCATCATTAAATGATCAGTGGGAAACACTTGGTATGTAGTAAGTAACCATAGAAAGTTAGTGCTCATCACTAAGGTTCTGTCTGAGTTGGAGAGGTGGAGGTGGTTATGCCAGAGCATTAAGGATAGTCCCTGCGCCAGCTCACTCAAATGCTTCTTCTTCCTCTTGTCTGTGGCCTTGCCTTATCCAGGCAACCTGTTCTTAGCCCCTATATTTTCTTATTTGGTCAAATCTACATATAGGGTACCTGTGGTGCTTCCTTGATTATGGGTACTAGACTATTTAACCGATTTTCAATCTCCTTAGCCTTATCCTTCTTTTCTAGATCTTACACTTTCCTGTTTACCCCCACTATTTTGCTTGTTTGTTTGTTTGATTGATTGTTTTGTTTTGTTTACAGGGTTTCTTTGTATAGCTTTTGGAACCTGCTCTGGAACTCACTTTGTAGACCAGGCTGGCCTTGAACTCACAGAGATATACCTGCATCTGCCCCCTGAGTGTTGGGATTAAAGGCAAGCACCCCCACTATTTTTCTGCATCCTTTTCCTCTTCCCATGTTGGACCTCTCCTTCCCCTCTTTCTCTTAGCTGGGGCACAGGATAAACTACCATGATGAGGAGAGCACAGTGTGCCATGGCTTAAAAAAGAGAGGTGTTTGCTCTCTTTGCTTCCTTGAAATAGTTTAAAAAGCTACCCAAGGCTGGTGACATCTGTTCCCATGGAAACAAAGATACAAGGCTGGTAGAGTCTGTCCCAACAGAAGCAGCTACCCAAGGTTGGTGGTGTCTGTCCCCATGGAAACAGACCCAAGGCTGGTAACATCTGTCCCCACAGAAGCACAGACCCAAGGCTGGTGGCATCTGTCCCCACAGAAGCACAGACCCAAGGCTGGTGGTGTCTGTCCCCACAGAAGTTGAGACCCAAGGCTGGTGGCACCTGTTCTTACAAAAGCAGAGACCAAAGGCTTGTGACATCTGTCCCCACAGAAGCAGACCCAAGGCTGGTGGCATCTGTCACCACAGAAGCAGAGACCCAAGGCTGGTGGCATTTGCCCCCCATAGGCATTCCATTCTCAGATTCAGCTTTCTTCTTTCATGATATTGCACTCTTTCCTGGGCAGTTATCCATAACCACCTTGATAAAACCAGGTCCACATATTGTAGCCCACGAGGAGGTGAGGGGTGAAGTGGAGAGCAAAGAAATTCCTTTGAAAATGTGTAATTTGGAAGTAGGGGTATTGGCCCAAATTCAGTCAGAAGTCTGTGCTGAAGGGCATCTGTGTGGGTATGTGCTCAGCCAAACCCAAGACCCAGAAGAAAGCTAGACACAGCTGTAAAAGGAACAGGTGGGCAGTGTGGCTTCAACCAACCCAAGGTCTAGGTGTGGTGTTCATAGGACATGGAATGGTTTCAGCATCATGGGGAAAGTGCTCTCCACCTGAAACACCCCACTGGGTCTCCTCTGTCTGAACAATGCTTCTTCAGCACCACCTTCTTAACTTCAAAGGTAGAGATGCATGACCTCTTCAAGTGTCCCATGACACCTGGAAGTCCTCAGCTGCTCGTCTGCATCTTCCTTCACCATCGTGAGAAGGCCAGTTGATCTGTTAACTCGCTCTACTGAGGGTTTTTCTGTTTGTTTGTTTTTTGCTTGTTTGTTTGTTTGTTTTTTCAGAATAAGAGCTTCATCTAATTCTGCTAAGAATAAGGAATACTGAAATAGGATGTTGCTGCAGACAGATATCATGACAAGATCTGCTGGTTCCTGACAGTAGACATGATAATGATGCCTATGTTGTTTGTGGCGGCCAGCCTCTACCAAGCCTTTTATTGCATATATGATCTAATTCTCATGACAAACGTACAAGTAGATTTTCCTTTCATTTTTAATTAAAATATCTTTACATTATTTATTTATTTATTTTGTACAGAGTGTGGCCATGGAGCGGAGGTGGAGGGCAGAGGGCTGCCGGCTGCTGTCAGCTCTCTCTTTTCACTGTGTCTTCTGGGGACTGAACTCAGGCCGTGAAGCTTGGTGGCAAACACCTTTATCCACTGAGCCAACTTGCCAGCCTTCTCTCATTCTTCCTTTCAAAATGAGAAGACTGAACGAGAGAGAAGTCGAGAAAGATTCTCTAGGTCACATGGCACTGGGACTCACGTGACTGGATCCAGAGTTGATCAATATTCACTTCATTAAGCAACCTCTGCAGTGGAGGCCCTTATTAAATTGGCTAAACGCTGAACACCTTCCCCAAAAGTCGCTGCCTGTGACGGGCTCCATCCCCAGCCTTCCGCTCTGAGTTCTGTGTTCCTGTCTTCTCACTAGTCTCAAAGCAAGTGGCCTCAGACACCCTACCATGAAGAGGACTTTGAATAAGATGACTGGCCTGACAAGGAAGACCACAGCCGGAGTGAGGACCCATTAGTGACAGCAAGCCAAGTCCTAAGGTTGGATGCAACCTGTTCTTTCCTTATTAGGTTGGAAATGGTATCATTGGAGAGCTGTTATTATCCTTCGGGGGGACTTCCTAGTCAGGAATAAACTCAGTTTAATTCACTTTTTATGATACATTAGCTCATGGATTTTCATTGCTAACCCTGACAGCCTTTCTAATCCCTAACTCAAAAAACATAACTTTTCCCTTTCTCCCTGTTATTGGATACCAAAATCCTAAGCCTGTTGCCCTGACACTCTGGGCTTCCTCGATGTTTTCTGTGATGATGGCTCTCTTCTCTTCCTTCTCCTTCATAGCTGCCTGCCAGTCTCAGTAGCTGCACCTGCAGCAGTGTCTCCCCCATTCAGCCTTCCACTTCCCAGAATTCTCCTCTCCTTGTCCTGCCTACTTCCTGCCTGGCCACTGGCCAATCAGTGTTTTATTTGTTGACTAATCAGAGCAATTTGACATACAGACCATCCCACAGCACCTGCCTGCTTTCTTGGACCCTAATAAGAAAGGCTTGGCTATTTCCTTTCCTCTCATCCATCGCATTCCTCCCAGCACATGTCGAGGTTTACAGCTTCTCTGTCCCCCTTCCCCTCTCCCAAACACTAATGAAATAGTCCTTAAACTTACCTCTGAGTCAGTTTATAAATTCTTTTATCAATGAGACCAAGAACCCATCAAAGGGAATCCTAGTCCTCCAGCTACTCTATCTTCACACAAGCCTTTTTAAATAACAGAAATAAGCTGGGTCTGGTGTCACTGGCTGCTAATTCCACCACTTGGGAGGCGATGGAAAGTTCAAAGTCACACTTACCAAAATAGTGAGTTCAAGGATAAACTGGGTATATAATACCCTGTCTCAAAAAACGAAAACCAAATAATAAACAAAAGCCAAAATTGTTAGTGTCTGTGTGTCACCAACCATTAACAATGTTACTTGAATGTTAGCTGGAAAAGGGAAACATGGTCTACATTAATGTTACATCTGAGTATCTTTCCATTCGTACATTTTCAATACTTATAGGGCAACTTAACATCCCAATAACAGGAAGCTAGAAACAAAACCCACCAATTTCTGTTAACATGCAGAGCATGAAAGATTATAACTCTTCCAATATAAACTTGTAATAGGTAAATAATATGTTGGGTGAGTGTTTGCAAAGGTTTCCCTCCGTCCCCTCAAAACCACACTAAAATAAATGTCTCCGTTATTCTGATTCCTTAGTTTTGTACTCAGTGAGAAACATATTTAAACAGTCTTATTAAATGAGAAACACAGAGTCAAATAAAGAGTTAAAAGCCGGCTGGGCATTGGTGGCGCACGCCTTTAATCCCAGCACTCGGGAGACAGAGCCAGGCGGATCTCTGTGAATTCAAGGCTTGCCTAGGCTACCAAGTGAGTTCCAGGAAAGGCGCAAAGCTACACAGAGAAACTCTGTCTCGAAAAACCAAAAAAAAAAAAAAAAAAAAAAAAAAAAAAAAGAGTTAAAAGCCCAAGAGGTCAGAACACTAGCGAATAGCCTTTAGCTTACCAGCCACTGACGTCCTTCCCCTGAGAAAAGAGACCTACTTCCTGTGTGTCTGTATATTTTATTGACTTTCTGGTCTGCCTTCTCATTGATTCTAAACCCAACCACATGACTTCTTCGTCACTGCCTGTCTATACAGACCTCCAGGTCTCTGTAGTTGGTACTTGGATTAAAGGCATGTGTCACCAAGCTGGCTATGTCCTTGAACACACAGATACTGCCTGCCATGTGATTGGATTAAGGGCATATGCTGCCACTGCCAGACTTCTGCTAAATGGCTTGATATTAGCTCTGACTCCCAGGCAACTTTATTTATTAACATACAAATAAAATCACATTTCAGCACAAATAAAATATTACCATACATATTTGTAAATGGGAACTGCTACTGAGCTTTTTGTTATTGTTGTTGTTGTTGTTTTTGAGACAGGGTTTCTCTGTGAATCCCTGGCTGTCCTGGAACTCACTCTATAAACCAGGTTGGCCTCAAACTGCCTCTGCCTCCCAAGTGCTGGGATTAAAGGCATGGGCTACCACTGCCTAGTGGGAACTGCTACTTTAAATGCTACTTTTAATATTCTGTGTTAAGTCCCAGGATTATCTAACTATCCTAGCAAATCTAGACATGGTGCCACATGCCCACAATCTCCAAACCCAGGAGGCTAAAGCAGGTAGTTCTCTGGGAATTTGAAGCTTTCCTGGGCTACATATTTAATTCAATGCCAGGCTGGCCTACATAGAGAGTCCCTGCCCTAAAAAAAAAAAAAATCTTCCCACCAGAGTTTTAAAGGCCTGTAAAATTTAACTAGTAGCCTGCTAGCCCATGGTCAACATCAATGCCATGGAATCTAATCCCTTCTTTGAGTTTGAAACTTTGATCTAGGCTAGAAATGCCATTGAATCAAATGAGAACCGTAAGTAGAATACTTCATGTTTGTATTCCTTTAATAGCATAGAATTTCTGTTAATAATGAAATGTCTGCATGTATAGTTTTGTAAACAAACAAACTCATTAAATGGGCATTGTGATAATAATTTATGTTTGCAGTGCAGTGGTCTAATTTGTGAGTTAATGAAGCATGGATTAACACTATGATTCTTGTGGTTTGAATGTGAAATGTCCCTCACAGGCTCAGATGTTTGAACACTTGGTCTCCAGTAGGTGGCACTGTTTGGGGAGTGGTGCAGCCTTGATGGAAGAAGTATGTCGTCACTCTTTCTGCTTCCTACTTACATTTGCAATTGAGACCTTTCTGCTTCCTTCTCCTGATACCATGTCTGCCATTTGCTGCTGGGCCTCCCCACCATAATGGACTTATCTCTCTGGAGTCATAAGCCACAAAGTTGCCTTGGTCATATATTTTACCACAGGGACAGAAAAGTAGCTAATACAGAAGTGGGCACCAGAGAGTGGGCTGTTTTTGTGAAGAACCTGACCATGTTGGTTTTTGGAAGACTGTGGAAGTTTTGGAACTCTGGACTAGAAAAGCAGCTGGATGCTGTAAGGAGATCTTAAAATGCCATCTGAGTAGGAGCCTGGATGACAGCCGTGCTGGGAGTAATGGGGATGATAGAGGTCAATGTTAGCAACAGGTTGCCTGTTCTTACGTTATTTTGACAAAAGAATCTGACTGCTTTCTGCCCACATCCTGAGAACTTGTCTGAGGTTAAATTAAAAAGTAGTGGACAAATTTCTTTGGCAGTGGAAATTTCAATACTGAATAATGTTGACTCCATGGCATGGTTATTATTGATAACACTTATGCAGAGCTAAAATGAAAAAAAATCACTTGGGGCAGAGATAAATACAAAATGTACAATTTGTAGGAAAAAAAGGAGCACTAGGAAGCTTAATGTTACAGTCAAGGTGTGCACTTGAGGAGAGCTATACTTGTTAAAGAGATTGTGCCTCTAAGGTGTAACCTCAGGCTCCTCACTGGAGCAAAGGGAAGGATGCCTCAGGGTAAGGCTCCACCCAGCTAAATTTCTACCTTGTTGAAGAGCCTAAGGCATTTTCTGCTCCTGGAAAGCAACTGAATATAAAACACTGCTGCTGTGTGATTCAAGGGGATAGGGTCTATCCCCAGCTGGCAGCTGAACTTGGCAGTGTCATCTACATGGTTTTGCAGTGGTTCTCAACCTGTGGCTTGTGACCCTGAACAATCCTTTCACAGGGGTCACCTAAGACCATCTGCATATCAGAGATTTACCTTACAGTTCAGAGCAGTAGCAAAATTACAGTTGTGAAGTAGCAACAAAAATAATTTTATGGTTGGGAGTCCCCACAACATGAGGAACTATATTAAAGGGCCACAGCATCAGGAAGGGTGAGAACCACTGGGTTGGAGGCATGCAGGATGCAAGAGAGAAGTGCCATGGCTTCTTTTCTCTCAGTTTCACAGAGCCACAAGGGTCAAGCGGCACCTAGCAGGGATCCTAGCATGTCTCAGACTGCCAGCAGGCAGGAGAAAGCACCAGGAGGGCCTCTGCTGAGCACAGCACCAATTGTATTGTAGAAAAAAAACAAAACAAAACAAAAAACAAACAACACAGTGGCCTTGGCAGGTGGAGCCAAGGAGGACATGGCAGAAAGTCACTCACACCATGCAGGCAGCATCCACATAGAAAGTTTTATTATTAAAGGGGAAAGAGAGAAGGGAGAAGGGAAGAGAGTGAGGGAGAGAGGGAGGGAGACAGACAGAGGGAGAGACAGAGGTGTGTGCACCCTAGCAGCAAGATAAAGGAAGGAAGAGATTGAGAGAAGGGGAGGGGCTTTCTCTTAAAGAGGACTTCACATAAGTTGTCAGGATGCTGGGCGGGTCCCCAAGGGGTGGGTCTGAATGCTAACAACAACCAAAAGCAGCTTGGGGAGGAGGTTATTTGGCTTACATTTCCAGGTAGCAGTTCACCACTGGGGGAACGCAGGACACTAGGTCAAGGCAGGAACTGAAATCGAGACCAGGAAGGAACACTCCTGACTAGCTTGCTTCCTCTAGCTTACTCAGCTGCTTTTCTTACACAACAGGACACCTGCCCAGGGGTGGCACCACCCTCAGTGGGATGGGTCCTCCCACACCAACCATCAATCAAGAAGAAGTTCTGCAGTCATGCCCACAGGCAAATCTAATGGATGCAGTCCTTCAATTCAGGTGACTCGAATTTATGTCAAGTTTAACTAGCGTGCATGTAAACATTCAGTCACTTTTAGTGCTGTTTTGCTTCTGTGACAAATAGTAGTAGCTTTCCTAGCAATTCCTTCCACCTCACGTCTTTATAATTGATTAAATTATTAAATGAGGTTCACCTTCCCTGGATGCAAAATTAAGGACTAAATGGTCTCATCAAAGACTCCATATCCAAGGAACCCAGGAGCCCCATCTTCTTGTCATCCCACTGTCCACAATGGTTTTCTACCCCTTGACTTTATTAATCGGTCAGAGTCCACACATGCCCAAAGCACGGAGTGAATGTTAATCCATCTTATCCTTCTTCCCTATGCTCATGAAGCTCTAAGCTCTGAACTGCATCCAGGTTTTGGACATCACACAGTGGCCTGGCTGAACCGAAGGACACTGACTAGAAACTGGTGCTTTGTGTCGTGTGTGGCAGTGGTGTGGTCATCATCAGAAGCAAAGTAGAGGTTCCACAGGTGGCAGAGGGACTGGACCAAATCTGAGGATCCATTCCCACCTTCTGACTCTGTGTTAGAATATCCAACCCTTTAATCACTGAAAGCTCCCTCCTGGAAAAGGTCAGAAAGATGTTCAAAGAATGTCAGATATGAAGTAATCAGAACCAGGTATAATGGCGGATGGGTGTAATTACCACAAAGTAAACCATTAACTTTATATGCTAACTAAAAAAAAATCAGTAATAAAAAGGATGTAAATTTTGCAAAGCTTGGAACAGATCTTGTGAATTGGGGATAGTTCTTAAGAGACAGGAGGATGACCTAGCTGACCCCGAGTGTTTTCCCCAGTCTGGGAGATGTGCCTTGAGAACAGCTATGGATCTCACATGAAATCATAGGAGACGGGAGTTAAGCATGAGGCAACATCCCTTGTTTTGCTCTTCTTAGCCCCCTGGGTTTTCAAGGCTCATGGCCAAAGTTTGAAGACTAAGAAGTGAAGGGGAATGTCTGCAGCTCAGTTTATCCACATAGATTCTTAATCAGTTTCTACCATCTGTATTGTGAAAACATTCTCTAGACTAAACTCAGGGCTGAGAGAGTAGCCAGAGTTCACTGTTCACCTTGTTGCTCCATCTAAGGGTTTAGGTCATCAAATAGCATTGGACCAAGCTGAGGGCTAGCCTCTGACAGTCAAGCCTCTTCACTGGTGGTCTACCTTGAGCATACCACCCTGCAGGTGATGTTTCAACAGGCCTGGTGAGCTTGGAAGCTGATCCTGTGGTACCTTTTCAATGGCCTATGAAGAGTTCCTTGGCAGGCATCCTCTGGGAACTGAAGACATGAGTGACCGACTCATTGCTCCAAGATTGTGATTTTAGGACATGGGGTCAAAGTTGTCGAGTCTGGGGGTCTGGGTAATGTTGTGAGACCTGGGCTTTACTCCCATTCTCTTGGCGTTGCCTTAGATTATCTGCTGCCAGTGGTCACATGGTAGGCCTCATGGAGGAATCTCCCAGCCTTTCTTTATTGAGGGGCTTAGAAGGTCTTTCAGTTCTGGGATTCTTGGGCTCAGGGAGTCTGTTTGGAGCTGGAGGTCAGTTGCATCCTGAGATAATGAAGAGCTGTTACAAAGTGTTCCTGGGCCATGTCTTCATTCTGGAGGGCTTTTTCATAACTTTCAGTCCTAAAACAGGCTGTTCATTGGGGGGAACTTGGCAGGACAGGCTGTAAATATTTGCCTGTATTACATTGCTGGAGTCCTGATTCTTCTATCCAGGGTTGAGGCTTTGGAGGAGGACTCTTAGGACAACACAAACAATAAAAATACTAAGGAAATGAGGAAAATGTCTGTAGTGTGTTTTCCCAGGGTTCTGGTGTATACTAGCTGCTTGCCATATTTATTATGAAATTCTTTGCAAAGATACAATAGTAGGCTATACTGCAATGTGTTATTATTAATTTCATTTTTCTAATACAAAAAAAAATAGCTGTTTAGGTATGAGAAAGCATTTGAGGGTCATATATACACAATGGCAAAGGGACAAAAGATTTGATCCTATACTAGCTTTCTTTGTTTTGGGGTTTTTTGGATATTTTTTAAAATTTTATAATTAATTTAATTTTACATATCAGCCACAGATTCCCCTGTCCTCCCTCCTCCCACCACCACCCCCACTACCTTTCTTTGAATTTCTGCTGGGCATAAAAGGTCTCTTGACGTTATCCTGCACCCTCAGCTCTGGACTCACCAGCTATGAGTTATGCACAGGATATTTGAGATTTTTTTTTATGCAATCAAAAATAGAAGTTGAGAGTAAGTTGGGAGGTGATACAGGATGAGTTGGGGGCAAGGGGGGAGTATAAAAGATGTAAATACAGATTTGTGTGAAATACTACTCCCCAAAAAACAGTTAACAAAAGAGTCTCATCTCATAATTCATGGGAGAACATTTGAGAAAATTAGAAAGAGAGAGAGAAAGAGAGAGAAGGAGGGAGGCAGAGAAAGACAGGAAGGAAGGGAGGAAGGAAGGAAGGAAGGAAGGAAGGAAGGAAGGAAGGAAGGAAGGAAAGGAAACTAGGTATGGTGGTTCATGCCTGTAATCCTTCCCTCAGGGAACTAAGGCAAGAGGGTTATGATTCCGAGGCTTCCCTAACTATGCTGAGCATGTATAACTTATTTAGAAATTCTATTAAGGTCAGGGAGAAGCAGTTTGTAGGCTCTCAAATCTGAAACTTTTGTAAATGTGTATGAAATAGGTAGGAAAAGAGGTCTTGGGACTCTGAGGGTTGGTCTCAACTGGTCCAGGACTGCCAACCGCTTACTAGGCTAGAAGCAGCTTGTGGGGCCTGGAAGGTGGCAGTGGCTTGGAGAGGGGCATTCACATTTGCAGTGTCTTTGTTTGAAGACAGAGGTTCAAGTAGCCCTGCCTGGCCTCAAGGCTATTTGGGGAAGATGACCTTGAAATCCTGGCCCCTTCGCCTCTGCTTCCAAGTCCTGGAATTCGAGGTGTGTTTCGCCAGCCCCGGCCTTGAATTGGAGTCTTCTTTGGGATCTTCACAGCTTTGTACTTCTGGTCTAGGGTCACAAGGCAGAAACAGAGGGTATGGGTTGTGTGTCTGTGAAAGAGGGCAGTTGGAAAGAGCATAGGTGGGAAAGGCAAAGACAGGAAGACCGACTCTGTGAACAAAAACTCCCCCAAAGAAGCTGTGTCTGAGGAGATGGGTACTGTTAGAATGTTAGTGCTGTGGAGAAGCTGGACTGTGGCAGGCCCAGAGGCTAGCTCCCGCCTCCGGGGTGCCTTTCCTTGCCACTGTACAAGACTAACATTTATGACTAATAGATAGAAACCCTTTAGAACCTATTAACCTAACAGAGCAGTGGCTCCCACCAACCCCACAGCTAAGACCGTTATCAGATATGAGCTCGGGCCTGTAGAAATGCTTCTCCATTTGCTGTAACTGTCTCTTAAATGTACCCACCAATGTATTTGAACTAGCCTTGACTTATGACTTTTTTGTTCTTTAGAACTATGAGACCACCTCCCTGTTGGAACATGAAATCTGGGGTAGCCTTGTGAGACCAAAATGAGCCATCTTAGAAATAAGACCAAAATGCTTTCACCCTAAAACTAAGGCCTAAGATTTCTCCTTTTAGGAATAGGCCATTAGTTACTGAAACCAGTCAGTTCAGATTCCAGAAACAAGGAAGTGTAAAAGTACAGAGTCACAAGATAGTCACGAGGTAATGCCTGCCAGACTATGGAATGTCCTCTCCCTGGTTTCCAGGGTAACTGATCACCAAAATGCCCCCACCTGAGGGCAGCCAATGAGAAATGGTGGCGGGCAACCACTCCCTTAGAAGTAATTTCTAGAAGTCCCTAGAAGCGAGCCAATCAGAATTGTACCCGTACTAGCACCCCTAAATGATGTAACCTTGTGACTTTTCCCTTTAAAAACTGAGCTTGCAGACAGGTGGGCGCTTCCTCCAGCCTCCACTGCATTGGATGTATTGGACGAAGTCCCTGCCTAGGCTTGTATTGCTTTTGGATATCCAGAATTAAACCTTGCTTTTGCATTCCGGCATGCTCGTCTTTGGTGGTCTCTCTGGGGGTCACAATCTGGGCACAACATTTGGGGGCTCGTCCGGGATCCCCAGAGACCCCCCGCCGGGACCCCTAAGAGCTCCGGAGGTCCATCTGCACGGATCGGTAAGAGCGCTCCATTTTCTTGTCTTTGCTTTCCTTTTATCCGAAGCTGGCAGTTAAATCTGACAGGCTCACCTTGGCGGACACGCCTGTAAGGTGACCCTGGAGGAGTTGGAAGACATTCCAACCCCTCATCAGGACGCGGGGGTCCTCACAGGTCCCCCCCGTCATAGGACGCCCGAGAGGGGTCCGTCTGTTAGGATGCCCGTGAGGGGTCTGTCTGTTTGGACACCTGTGAGGGGTCCATCTGGGGATCGGGAGACTCTGTTGAATTCTCCCTGTCCCATCCGTAGGTCTTTGGCATTATCGAGGTTCCCTCTCCGGACTCTCGTCTGCCTGGACCATCTGTAGGGCCCTTGTTCTTCCTTTTTGTCTGTCTATCTTGTTCGTCAGTGTTATTTGTTATACCTTCATAAATGTATAAATGTGTGAGAACTGTGGCCACATGTGTGAGTGTTTTATGCCTGAGCTTGTGTATGCATTGGGACTTGTGGGCCGGATTGCCAGCCGAAGGGATGGAGACCCCTTCGGTGGTTGAACTGGCACAGACTAACCTAACATTGCTTCCTTGCTCTCTCTGACCAGAGCACAGGCAGCAGGCAGCAGAAAGCCTGCAATGAGTCCGGCAGGCAGCGGCTGCACAGCTGCTACTTTGGGGACCCAGGGCGCTGCTGAGAGGGCTAGGCGGCCTGTGAGCGTCACGGAGCCTAGATGCAGCGGGTTCGGGGCCCCAGCTCACTCACAAAGCTGTGGAGTAGAGGCTTGGCTGCATGGGAACTAGGCATGGCTTTGTGCTAGAGCGGGCTGTGAGCACTGTGGGGCCCAGATATGGCCGGCAGGTTCTGGCTGGGTTCCTGTGTGGACATGGGGCAGAGCTGGCGGGAGCCAGCAGGAGCCTCAAGGAGCTCAGTGTGGGGGCTGGTGGAGAACTAACTGCCCCTCCAGGGTCACAGCTGAGGAGTGGCCTACAGGTCTGTGGGCCCAGCCAGGGCATGGAGTCACTTTCAGTCTGCCGTTATCCTGTACTTGAGGGTCTGAGGTTAACAGCAATCTTTTGTCTCCATGGTGCACACTTTCCCCGTTCTCTTCCATGCTGTTGGGTGGGGCTCCCAAGACCTGCCCTGTGGCTAAAACCTGATCAAGGTCTGGCTCCAAGAATGGAATGTCACCAACAGTTTCTTGTCTGCGGTACAGTGCTGATGCAAATTGAGAGTTATTCTTGTTATGGTATGTGCATGTATTTCTGTTCTTGTTTAAAATATTGTAACTTTACAATATAATCTAGAGTACTGAGGGAAATCACAAGAAAGATTTTCGTAAGAGTTTCTGTTTTGAAGGAAAAGAAAAGGTGGAATTTGTCTAGAGTAAATGTCTGAGGGATCAAAGGAACGGACTGAGGGTACATGGAAGGTCGTAGAAGGTCAGAGCGGATATGATGTAAACTGTTTGTTATGGTTTCTTATACCTGCAAATACTGAATTTGAAAGTTAATTCTTATTGGTTTTCATCTTAAAAGTGGGTAATGATTCTGCAAACTGCTTATGTGTGTATGTATACAGGCATGTGACTTGAAAATGTAAGCAAGCTTTAACTGTATGTATGTATGTGTGTAACTTGGATCCAACTGTGTGTATGTGTGCAAGTAATTATTGTTTAGAAAAACGAGCTTTAAACAGCAACCACGTGGCTCCCTCCATCTTGGCTAGTGACCTCATGGGCAGCCATGTGGCTGGCAGCCATCTTTTACTAAGGTTATAAAGATCTACTCAGGTTAACACCTAATACTTATGTCTTTACCAAGTGTTCAACAGCAAGTTTCTAGAGAATTTAAATAGATGGCAACATATGTTTAATAAATAAGGTATTTGATTAATATTAAAACTGCACATCAATGCTTTTATTCACAGGAATATACCTTGCTCTGACAGCCAAACTTTGCAACATAAAGGAATCATAGGAAACAGCTGAGGTTTGCAAATGTATGGCAGGACCAGAGTTCCAAAAAGAGTCTAGTTGCAGTGGTGGACCTTAGCAGTTTTAAAAAATTCCAGTGCCAGGTGATGATCACCGGAAGCACCAGCCATAGTAAAATGGAGCAGGCAGGCTATGTATGTGCTGCCAAAGGTAGGGTCAAAGAAATCATCCAAGCCTCTAAGTAAAAGAACCAAAAAGATTATAAATGAATCCCTGATATTGAACTTTGGGATTGTTTGCACTTTGGAGCTTGGTTTTTCTTTACACAGATTGTAGTGATGCCATGTTTTCTACACCTTAAAGTAAAAGAAGATATTTTATTGTTGATATTACAGAAGACATTTGAGAGATCTTAATATTTAAGAACAGTTTTTATAGTTAAAAACTAATGGCTTAAAAAAATGTTTCTCCTTATATTGATATTTTGTTTTGGTTTCCTCACTGAACCTGTATTTGATGCTAGAAGAGCTTCAACTTAAAAGCATTGTTTTTAGGCTACTTAATATAGACTGTTAGAGAACATAAATAATCAGTCATAAGTAATCAAGTTTTTTAATTGTAGTCAGGGTAAGTAAGTACTGATGTAATATTACAGGAATGGGTTTACTCATTTACTCAGTCCCTTGCATATGTTTTCAGGGTTTAGCTTGAAACAAGTAATTAGAAACAAAGTTTGTCTATTCAGATATACCTGGACAGCCCTCATACTTCAGAGATCTACAGAATACGGCATTTAAATGTTGATCTAAAAGCTTACTATATCAGACAGGCTTCCATATCCTAGCAGTGACCCAAGGTCTCCAAAGAAGATTACGTAAGAGGCACCACAACATCTCTGCCTGGATTATGACAACACTGACCACAGGGCAAGATGCCCCAATGCAACGCCTGCTGCCAGGACCCAGCCCAGACTGTGGACAAGCAGTAGGACACTGGAATTGATTGCACCCTTTTGCCTGATCAAGGTCAGTCTTCCATGTCCCTATTCCACAGAAAAAAATACTCTGCCTTATGGACCTGATGGCGGAAGAAGATTGATGCTGTTCTGACTGGTGCCTCCAACGCTATGGAGACCTGGGTAGGGATTGGTCCCTGTAATTTATAGGATTGGAAGCTTCTTGGTCTGCACTCAGATATAGTTTATCCTTCTCAGATCTCTGACAGTATTGATGTCCAGGCTAGCTCTAACTTTGTCAGCATGGCAGCATCAACCAGGTCCTCATACAAGGCTATAGCTTTCTTGTTAGCTCACTTTTAGGAAAATGTTCTAAGATATAAAAGTTTAAGTAAGTCATAAAGGTTCAGATATGAGTCTAAAATGAGATATGTTTCAGATTACTCTCCTGTTCTATGGTTCAGAGCTTAACATTTAGGAACCCCGATGAGCTGGTAGAGCAATGACTACTTACTGTTCAGTCACAAGCTCAATATTTTGGATTTGTTTTAGATGTCATATTTAAATGTAACTTGTTGGGACTCAAAGGTATGAGTCCACTTCTGCTGTTTTACAAGATACCCATTACCTGCTTTGTCTACAATATGGATTTCAGTACAGATTGGTAATACTAATGTATCTAAAACTTTTATGTCATTTTGTAAGTAGGCCTCAAAGGATCAAAAGAGCCATAAAAACCTAGACCCATTTCACAGAGGTTGAAAGGACCCCAGATAAGTATTCCTAAAGATGGTATTTTTCCTCTCTCCTGGTCTTGGAACTACTGCTTTTCCCATTACTAAGGGTATGGACCTAAGGGTTCCAAATAAGTTCATAAATTTTAACTTCTGTTCCTAGTTTAAATTTGTCTCAACAGATTTCTACTTGTCTGGCAGTCACCTCCAGGTTTCAGTCGCTGACTCCACTGCTCCAGACTTGCTAAAAGCTGACGTGGACCAGCCCAGCTAACATGGTTCTTCCCTGTCCCTATGGGGTCAGGCAGCTACATGCTTCTGACAAATGCCCCCTTGCCCAGTCTTTGACTAGCTTTTCAGCCTTTTGGGGCCCCCTGACATCGGCGCCCCAATGCCAGCTTGAAGCGGTTCCAGAAGAGAACGTCACCCATGTTCCCTGTTCAGAAAAGGCTGAAATGCTGGGTCAAAAGAAAACTCCCTGGCATAGAGACAAGATGGCTAACTATACATGGCCATTATTAGAGAGGGATACTTAGGAACTAACTGTCCAAAACCCATGATTGGGTTCCATTAGGCACATGAGAAGGGGGAAATGTGAGACCAAAATGAGCCATCTTAGAAATAAGACCAAAATGCTTTCACCCTAAAACTAAGGCCTAAGATTTCTCCTTTTAGGAATAGGCCATTAGTTACTGAAACCAGTCAGTTCAGATTCCAGAAACAAGGAAGTGTAAAAGTACAGAGTCACAAGATAGTCACGAGGTAATGCCTGCCAGACTATGGAATGTCCTCTCCCTGGTTTCCAGGGTAACTGACCACAGAAATGCCCCCACCTGAGGGCAGCCAATGAGAAATGGTGGCGGGCAACCACTCCCTTAGAAGTAATTTCTAGAAGTCCCTAGAAGCGAGCCAATCAGAATTGTACCCGTACTAGCACCCCTAAATGATGTAACCTTGTGACTTTTCCCTTTAAAAACTGAGCTTGCAGACAGGTGGGCACTTCCTCCAGCCTCCACTGCATTGGATGTATTGGACGAAGTCCCTGCCTAGGCTTGTATTGCTTTTGGATATCCAGAATTAAACCTTGCTTTTGCATTCCGGCATGCTCGTCTTTGGTGGTCTCTCTGGGGGTCACGATCTGGGCACAACAGCCTAAATCTGTGTTCCCCAGCCATGGTCACTCAAAACCGTTTCAGAAGAAACTGTCTCTCATTCTTCTTTCGATGAGAGCTGTGATTTGTGGGGTTGACATCTCTTACTGTGTCAGGACATAACAGAAACTGGGGCTCAAGAGAGAGCTTGAGTAAAGTGCTCGCCTGCAAACACTAGGGCCTGAATTTTGTCCTCAGAATCCTCACATATTAAAAAGTTGGGGAAAAGTAGTATCTTAATACTAGGGAGGTAGGAACAGGAGGACCCCTGGGACCAGACCCTGATTCAAAGGAGACAGACAGAACTGAAGATACCTGAAGCTGATCATGGCAGGGTGTGCCTTTAATTCAAGTGCTGGTGAGGCAGAGTCAGGTGAATCTCTGAGTTCAAGGTGAGCCTATAGCAAGTTCAGGCCAGCCAGGGCTACATGCTGAGACCCTGTGTCTTAATTTG
Source organism: Peromyscus leucopus (assembly GCF_004664715.2). Taxonomy (NCBI): domain Eukaryota; kingdom Metazoa; phylum Chordata; class Mammalia; order Rodentia; family Cricetidae; genus Peromyscus; species Peromyscus leucopus. The sequence goes on from NC_051084.1 coordinate 66,809,828, forward strand.
GTTCTGTGATTCAGTGCAGCCTGTGGGAGGGAAGGGTTTATTTCACCTCACAGTCTATCATGGAGAGAAGTCAGGGCAGGAACGTGAAGGCAGGAATGTGGAGGCAGGAAATGAAGCAGAGGCCATGGAGAACACCTCCCACTGGCTTTGCTCTTCCTGCATTACCCAGTTTGCCTTTTTGTACAACCCAGAACCACCTGCCAAGGGAGTGGCACCACCCATAGTGGGCTGAGTCCTCCCACATCAATTATTAATTAAGAAAATGCCCTACTAGCTTGCCTACGGGCCAATCTTATGGAGGCATTTTCTCAGTTGAGGTTCCCTCCTCTCAGATACCTTGTGTCAAGCTGACAAAAAATTAACCAACACACCCTGCCTAAATAAAGAAATAGAACACTAGAGGTTGTCCTTTGACTTCCATGTGTGCCTGCATGCAGACACACACACACACACACACACACACACACACACACACACACACACACACACACACACACGGCAGAACAGATACCTAAACGACTCGATGTCCAGCCCTTCAGCAATTGCCATTAGCCATCCCTGTGTGGGGATAAGTAGAGGGAGGAACCAGGAACAGTAGCTACTTTTTTCTTTCTCCTCCTTCTTATCTATTTTGCATAATGTTTCATCCCGAGCCTCTTTCACATCAGAGTCTAGACTTCAATAGGAAGATAATTTTGGCATTTGATTGCCTTTTGTAGTTTGGGTTGTGAAATTTCCTGTGACAGACAGAACAACCCACCCTCTTCAATTTTCTACAGATGTAAACTCAATTCCACTTAAAAAAACAAGTTTTTGAGAGCTCTTTTGTTTCCTCGGCGGTAGAAAATTGTGAAAGTTTTTGGGTTAAGAATAAAACTTTACTTTAACTTCAAAAGATATAATTAAGGGTGCAAGGCATAGTATTCTAATCAGCTTTAATTGTCAACTTGACAGAGCTTAGAGTTGAGAGCCTTAACTGAGGAACTGTCTACATCAGATCGCCTGCGCACATCATTGTCTTCATTGTTAATTGACGTAGGTAGGAGGGGCCAGTTCACTGTGGGGGGCACCATTTCCTGGGTAGGTGGTCATGAACTCTATGAAACACTAGCTGAATATAAGTCAGCCTGCAAAACGGCAAGCAAGCGACATTCTCTATGGCTCCTCATCTTTGGCTGTGAGTTCTTTAATGGAGGTAATACGTTACGGAATAGAGAGCAGGCTGCCTCTAAGTTTCTGCCTTACCTCCCATTAATGATGGACTGTGACCTGCAGTTACAAGCCCCAAAACTGACCAGAGTGTTTTGTCACAGCAACAGAAATTAAACTAGAATGCATAGTGACATAAATAGGTAAAAAAGGAAGGTGTTATAGGCCTCAAATGGTGAGGAATGGTTGTGTCAGAGTCAGAGTCATGAGACCAGAGCCTTTGGGTTGCTGAGCCATGGGTACATGCTTCTCAAATCCCACTTAAAAATGGTAGTAGGAAATAATAAAGTGTATTGCATGTAGATAAATGGAGTATTATTCCATGGGCTTTTTTCAGTTATGGGCGCTGTCTGCACTTACACATGTACATACATATGCAAATGATAGGCTTGATTATATAAAGTTATTCTTTGGATTAAATTCTAAGTTTTAAAGATGCTCCATTGGCCATAGTAGTGTAGAAACTAGATCTTTATTATGTCATTTACTAAACATCACCAGGCACATCAATAACATTTTAAAAATCTCTTAAGGAAATTATGATCACAACATTTCTAGGACATGAACAACACACAAGATTGACCTCTGGCCTCGATATGCTCACACACATGTGCACACAACCAAAAAAGGTATTTCTAGTCCAGCCAGAAAACGATCTTCTTAAGAATAATAGCAGCAGGTGTGGTGGTGAGTACCTACAATCCCAGCTCTCAAGGCAGAAAGATCATTCTTCAAGATCATCCTTGGGCTCATAGGGACTTCAGAGCCAGTATGGGCCATGTGAGATCCTATATCAAAAAACCAACTACAACCCCAATTGATACATTTACAACCCAACCCGATATCGAAGGCCCAATATCGAACATTGCAGAGGAGGGTCAGCAAGATTGTAAAAGCCAGAGGACCAGGATGCTTGCTGTGAGAGTGTATCCTCCACGTGTGACAGGAACTGTGAGAGTGCATCCTCCACACATGACAGGGAAGCTGCAGTCATGAGCTCTCAACAATATGGCTGCCTAAAACCACCTGAACAATGACATCACCAGCTGACATGCACCATGAATGAAGGAAATCTTGCAAAGCTCCACCCCTCGAAGAAGACTTATATAGGACATTAATAGCTGCTGAGAGAAGGAGAATCATTCTTCTCCAGGGACAAGCCTCTATAGCTTATCCCATCTCAAATGGTCAGCTCTAAACACATAGACATACGAGAGACACTAAATGGCCCCAGCAGATTGAATTGATATGTACGTATGTATACGCACATACACAGGTAACAACAGTTAAGAAGGAGAGGTCACGGATTTGAGAGGGAGCTGGGGAAACCTGAGAGGAGTTGCAGGGGGGGGGGAGAGGGGAGGGCAGAAAGGATGTCAACACAGTACTCCAAACAACACCAGCGACAACTGAGTCAAAACTCAAACCAAATGGTGACACTGGTCAGTGAACGCTAAGGACCTAAAAGCTACCAGTGGCCTGGGAAGCTCCGGACAAGAATGCTGGCTTCATTGACAGCACCTGTATGTAGGCTGTCAGGTTCTGGAAACATCTGACAAGATCAGCATATCTCTTTGAGTGGCATCTGCCACATGGAGACTTCGAGGGAGTTGTTCATCCTCAGAGTTCCCCCTTAAAACCCCAAGATCCCTAGTGTCACATGCCCAGTCTCTACTACCACAGAGACTGTGGCCATTCAGTTGTTTTGATCAAAGGAATGGTTTTTTTGGTCTGCTTTCTTGTATCTCCAAGTCACCTTCATGAGTCCCAATCTAACAGTCAGCATCTCTTGACCACGGTCACAACCACAGATGTCCCAGGTGCACTATTATGCTAACTGGTCAACACAACCGTATACAGAAGTCACTATTGTTCCTCATTTCCAGAAGAAACTGGACATTTCCAGAGGTTTCCCAGCTCATGGAACTCTGGCACCTGCCTGGCCCAGAGCCAAAGCATGTCACCAGAGTGCTTCATCTTTTTTTTTTTTTTTTTTTTTTTTAAAGGATATATGCCTCTTGGAGAGCTTTGTATCATGTAAAACCGGAAGCCTTTGGTGTCTAACTTCTTTGAAATATTTAATTATTGATAGGGTGATTGACCCCACTATGGCCTTTCTAGGAAGTGGTGGCTGGAGGCCATTTTCAGAGCTCTGGCTATGGAGGGTGGGTACCATTGTGAAGGAAGTTGATTCCTAGTCTGTGACTAAGGAGCCTAATCCTCCTGCCTCTTACAGCTCTGTCCCCAATCTTAAATTCTGCCTTCACCAGAGTCATGGGGACTCTCCTCTGTCCTCTTGTCTACCAAGCACGAAGTTCCCAATCAGCCTAAGTGAACAACAAACACAAACAGAAACCCTACACTTGGGAGTCCCTGGAACTGCAAAGAATTTCTCTGGGTCAGAGATCAGCCATTTCCTTTTCTCTCCCCATGAAGGAAGAGGCAGTAAATAAATATTTTCATCTGTGTGAACCACGCGGCCCCCAGCACAAGCACGCAGCTCTGCTGTGGAAGGCCGGGCGAGGTGCCGGCGTTTCTCTGACATAGCATGGCTGGGTTTGGCCTGTGGGTGGTGGCTTTCCACCCCTGCTTTCAAAGCCTGCCCCTGTGGCCTCTGGACCAGCAGCAACAGAGCAGCATTGTGCTGTTTTAAATTTCCTGTTCACCTTGAATAAGTTTTCTCTGCTCTGTGTTCCCATACTCCAAAAGCTATGAAAAGTTCTTGTCCATCTCATCGAAATCTTTAGACAGTCCTTCATCTGAGTGCCTTGTTGGGCGTGGGCTTTGTTCTTTGGATATGAAAAGCAATGAGTTCACACAATGCTGTGGCCAGGCTCCCCACCATACTGTAGTACATCATCTTTCTTACACATACCTTTGTAGAACATACTGTAAGGATTCTGTACACTCACAGCTGGGGCCTCATCTGGAGCCTTATTACGTCACCAGCAGGCGACTGTGTCCCAGCCGAACGTGCTGCCAGACGTGTACCCCCATGCTCCCTCTGCATCTCTCTCTCTCTCTCTCTCTCTCTCTCTCTCTCTCTCTCTCTCTCTCTCTCTCTCTCTCTCTCTCTCTCTCCACCCCTCTCTTTCTGTTTCCTCTCTTCCAGGCCTGGCTTCTCCTGTCCTATCCCGCCTTCTCTCTAATAAAGCCCATTCTAACTCTGGTAACCATGGCTCGTGATTCCTCCGCCCATGACTCTTCCGCCACCAGCCAAACCGTGGCCGCTGCGGTAACCAGTGGTGCCGTACACCCTTTCGCATACACTTTTGGAAAACCTTTCTTTCTATAGATACATAATTTATGACAAAACAAACAAAAATATCAACAGCTGATTATTCACATCACAATTACAAATTGTTCTTTTCAACGCTCTTTTTGGTAGGGGCGTACATATGGGGGCCAGAGACTAGTTTCATGTGTTGTTCCCCAGGAACCGTCTACCTTTTTATTTTATTTTTTTGGGAAAGGGACTCAGATGACTCAGAAATCACCGACTAGATGAGGCTAGCTGGAAAGTAAGCCCCAGGGAGCTGCCTGGCTCACCTCAGCAGGGCTGGTATTGGAAGCACCGTGTCTGGCTTGCTTTCTGTGGGTTCTGGTGACCTAAGAGGGGTCCTTCAAGCAGCAAAATTATCTCTCTAACCCTTAATACATTGAAAAAATGCTGTCTGAATTTTGTGTAGAGAGTGAATACTAATACTATCCTCAGGAAAAAATGAAAACAATAACCCCCTTCCAGTGATTTTCACATTAGTATTTTCTATAGTAGGAGGAGAAAGGGAAAAAGAATTTTAAGGAGCCTTGGGGTTCGGAATCTTCCCGTACTCTGTTTTCTGAGGGGAGGCTGAGTGTAAATACTGGGAACACTTAAAGACAGCCTTGTGCTTCCCTTTTGGAATTCCTCAAGGGAAATCCAGGGCGTGGGAGCAAGAGTGTCAGGCTGACAGGCGACCTTCCCACGTCCTGTGTTCGCAAGAGGGAAGATAGCTTTAAATCTCTGAATGAAGGAAAATGAGGTTTAAAATGAGCTCCTGGCTGTATTCTTGTTTTTGTTTTAAAGAACTACTAACATGCTCCCTTTTCCTTAGCCCAGGCTGGTTTCAGTCTAATGTGCAAAACCCCAAATCTGCATTATTTTCCAGAAGGGTGTGGGTAATAGAAAGGATGGGGAACCAGACCTCCTTTGTGCAGTTCAGTCAACATTTATTCACTGCTTCCTCATAGTTGACCTCTGTTCATGACAAAGGCCAATCACAGACTAACTCAGCAACCCCATCCTTTGGCTCACTACCTACTCTTTACCTATTCTTTGGGAATACTGACTTCACCTTGGGAAGACTCTATGCCATGGGAGTACCAACTACCTTTTGGGGGTACAGCCTATCTCTTCAGAGCACTGCCATACTGTGGAAGCATTATCTATCCTTCGGGGTCATGTTCTATCCTTTGGGAGCACTTTATACCTGGGAGCACTGCCAATGTATTGAGGCACTGTTTAACCTGTGTGAGCATTGCCTCACACAGTGGTCCTCATCCTTGGCCGCACCAGAACTTCCCTGGGGTATCTGCTGAAAACCAGTGATGCCTGACACCAGTGATGCCCCAACAAGTGGCTTCAGCTCTCAGGTAGAAGCCAAGCACGAGAGTTATCTTTAAAATCAGTTGGATGGTGCTAATATGAGTTAGAGGTTAAGAACAGTCCAAAGGCAGAGGATTTACCAGTCATGACAGTTCCATGTGCCGTGTGTGATGACAGGGATGCTCGTTGGTCATGGCCAAGGAGGCAGAGCTAAGTCTAGCCTTGGGAAAGGATGTTCTCTGAAAGAGCCACACTAGAAGGGACATGTGGGTTAAATCTTAAGGAATGAGGATGGGTAATTGTCTACCAAGTTAGACAAAGATGGGTATGGTAGGGTACATTCCACCAAAGGATTGAGCCATGCTAGGGTGTGGTGGTGTGAAGGTTCAGGGTGGATTCTGAAACTGTGTTGGGAGGGGTGAGAAGTTTATCTGTCTGCTTGGGTTGACAAAACAAAACACAATCAGGTGGCCCAAATGCCAGACAATCATTATGTCATGGCTCTGGAGGTTGGAGTCTCTAGCTTAAGGTGTCTGAAAGGCTGGTCCCCTTTGGCACTGATGTCCTTTTTAGGTCTCCAGCCCTCCATCCTTTCTGAAGCTACAGCTCTGTGTCTCTAGTAGCTTGCTGGCATTTCCACTAGATGACCCTTATCATCTTCAACTCACCACCCTAGTTTGCTTTCCTTTGCTTTGATAAACACCATGACCAACATCACTTAGCGGAGGAAAAGGTTTGTTTCATCTTATGCCGTCTGTCATCATGGGAAGTCAGAGTGGGAACTCAAGGCAGAAACCATGGAGGGATGATGCATACTAGCTCACTCCTGGGTTCATGCTCACCTCGCTTTCTTATATAGCCTAAGCCTACTTTCCTACCACGAGTTGTGTCCTCCCACGTCAATTACCAGTGCAGACAGTCTCTCACAGACACGGTGGCTTAGTTACTATTGCTGTATTGCTATGAAGAGACACTATGACCAGGGCAACTCTTGTAAAAGAAAGCACTCAATTGTAGGCTTGCTTGCAGTTGCTGAGGTTAGTCCCTCATCATCATGGCAGGGAGCATGGATGCATGCAGACATGGTGCTAGAGAAGAAGCTGAGAGTTCTACATCCTGATCCATAGACAGCAAGAGAGAGTCTGGGACTGGCATGGGCCTTTGGAAGCTCAAGGCCCACCGACAGTGACACACTTCCGCCAACAAGGCCATACCTATTCCAACAAGGCTATTCTTCTGAATCCTTCCAGTCCTTTCAAATAGCACCACCACTCCCTGATGACTAGGTATTCAAATATATGAGCCAATGGAGACCATTCTTATTCAAACCCCCATAAACACATGACTACAGATCAAATGAAGGCATTTTTTCAATTGAGGTTCCCTCTCCCTAGGGGGCTCTAGTGTACTGGCTAGTTTTAAGTCAAATTGACACATGCTAGAGATTCTTTTTGGAAATAAGAGACCTTAATTGAGAAAATGCCAACCAAGTTGGCCTGAGGGCAAGTGGGTAGTGCATTTTCTTAATTGGTAATTGATGGGCTAGTGGTCCTGGAGTACATAAGAAATCAGGCTGATCAAAGCCTGGAGAGCAAGCCAGTAAGCAGCTCTCCTCAACGGCATTTGCTTCGGTTCCTGTGTCCAGGTTCCTGCCCTGTTTGAGTTCCTACCCTGACTTCCTGTGACGATGGACTATGATGTGGAACTGTAACCTGGAATAAACACTTTCCCCAAAAGTTGCTTTGGGTCATGATACTTTATCACAGCAATGGAAACCTCAACTAAGACATTCTAGGTTGGGTCAAGTTGGCAATCAAAGCTAATGAGGACACTCAACAACCCCCATATAAGTTGCTCTGGACTGTAGATGTCTTCACTTGTCTTTTAAACATTTCTATTCTTAGCAAATCCCCTTCTTCCTGTCAGTGCACATGGGCTAATTTTGGAGACCATGATCCATGGTATTTTGGCTGCTTCCCCCAGGCCAATGAAATGGCTGTGGCACTGGCTTACTTAAAGTCTACCATGTAAAAATATCAAAGCCAGAGTGCGAGAGACAGCAAGTCTTTCAGGAACTGGTCATCTGGGTTTCCATCAAGAGAACAGCTATGTGGTGGCTAGAGATGGCTCAGTGGTTAAGGGTGTTTGCTGTTCTTGCAAGAAGATGCAGGTGCGATTTCCAGGACCCACATCAGGTTGCTCATAACTGCCTGTAACTCCAGTTTCAGGAGACCTGACAGCCTCTTCTGATCTCCATGGGCTCTCGCATGCACATGGTACACATACCTACACTCAAGCTCACATACAAACAAAATCAATACACAAAGAGAACAGCTATACAATTTCCCTCTAAACACATTTCAGCCTTCTCCAGGAGGTCTCCAGGAGAGGACAGCCTAACCATTGGAGACAGTGGAGACCCTTCTGGATACAGCATCCTTTGTGAAGTCTTGTCTTTGACTCCACCTTTCCACAACTGGACCTAGCTGAAAGCCCATGTCCCACAGGCCAATGCGCCAGGAGAGCTTCTTGAATGTCACGTGGAAGAGGGTTGGAGTGAGCGCTGCAAGAGCTGATTCTGACTCAGCTTTGTAGCATTCAGAAAGTCACATCACAGACATTGAGAAAGACGATCCTCCACCTGCTCCTTGCGTGCTTGCGTGCGTGCGTGCGTGCATGTGTGCATGCGTGTGTGTGTGTGTGTGTGTGTGTCGGGGGGGGGGGGCAGGTTGCCATTCCTCAGATATCATTCATCTAGTTTTTTCACACAGACAGGTTCTCATTGTCCAGTTACTCACTGATTTTCCTAGCCCGCCTCTCTATAAAGCCCCAGGATTCTCCTGTTTCTCCCTCCTTTGCCTGATGATTGCAAGTGTGCACCACCACATGCCTGGCTTTTTTTTTTTTGTCTATTTTTTGAACATGGGTTTGGTGATCAAACTTGCAAGAGCAAGTGCTTCAGGACTAAGCGGTCTCCCCCGATCCCCATTAGAATTCCTAGCCACTCTCCCAGCTACCTGACTGGGCCTGTGCTGTCCAGTAGCCAGGCAAGATGCTTAGTCATCCCAGGGCCTCACATCCTACGTAATCCGTGCACTGAGTGATCACGTAATTTGCACTCAGCGTGATCACGCAATCTGTGCGCATAGCGTGGCATACATGCATGAGTCGGGGGAGGTGGGTGCGGGGCGGGGAGGAACCTATAAAAGCGGATTCCACCTATTTCTCCCCGCTCTTCCTGCACGGTCATTCCATAGGCCTATGCACACCCCTTCTATCCCCTTCCCTTAATAAACTCTTACAGTGGGTTTCATTGTACTTCATGGCTTCTCTTGCACGGTAAACAGCAACACTTAATAAATAACATTGCTCTGCTTAAATAACAATAAAGAACAATCCCTAAACCTGTTCCTTCATTTTCAGAATAAGTTAGACTATATTTGTTGGTTAAGCGGCGGCACTCGTGGCTGGAGGCCATGCCGACGGATGAGAGTTCTGGAGGAGAGCTGGGTGTATCGGTGACTGAAGAATCACGAACCATGGTTACCTTTCTAGAGCTTTATTGGGGGGGAGAGGGGGGGGGGCTATGTGGAGGGGGGAGAATACTGAAGGAGAGAGATCGGAAAGAGAGAAGACAGACAGAGCGCACCCGCTTTTTAGGCTGGGACACCGTTGCAGGCTGGTGATGTAATTAAGGACATAATCCTTACAATATGACTTTAGAGCTCACAAAGCACCCCAGTTCTGTTTTAAGTCCTAATTAAACCTTGGACCATGAACATATAATGTTCATGCCACCCGAAGCTAGCATGCCAGTCTTAAGCTGCTATATTGGCTACAACAGAAGACTGAGTGGGCTCCTTTTCTTATTTTTTTCCCTCCGTGGCCCTGCAGCCAGGGTTCCTTCTTGCTGCCTTTGCCACCTGATGTTTGCATGGGGAACTATAATCCACAGAAATTGCTAGATGCAAGCAGTTTCCACCCGCTTGGCCTCTCATCAATTAAAGCGAACAGTCTCTATAAGGATGTTTGCCCATTCTCAGCTACTGTGGCATCAAAGGCAAATGTCCGCCCACGTCACTGGGTCCTGTTTGCCAATCTGCGCAGGTACCCAGCTGTCTTTTCCCTTGGCAGTTTTATTGTTTCTGTTGCTGTTTAAGAGAGACGCTCGTGTTACAGATGCTAGCCTTGGACTCCTAATCTTCCTGCCTCCACAGGTATGTACCACCGCACCCAGCTTAGTATTCTCTTTGAATGAGAGTATTTTGAGTCATTTGTTTGGTGACTCTTCCTCTAGAAACAGGTGGGGCGATGGATAAGTTCAGAAAGGACTTTATAGGGCCAACCAGCTCTCCTGTTAGTCCCGAGAGGACAAAAAACAGTTTGTTTCTTCAGGAACAATTATCTTGTTTGACCAATGCTAAAGTAACCAAGGAGCTAGAAACAGAATCAGAGCAAAATAGTTCTGTTTTATAGAAGGAAACATGGCATTGGGAGCTCAAACAATGTGCTCAAAATATCTTAGAGTGGGTCAGGAAGCAAGCCCCAACGTGCCTTGAAAGTATGAAGACCCGAGTCTGATCCCAGCGTTGATGTAAAAATGACCGATGGGGTAGTATGCACTTCTCATCTCAAGTCAGAGGTGAGAGGCCCCTGAGGGCTCACTGGCCAGCCAGTCTAGTCTAATTGGTGAGCTCCAGGCCCATGACAGACCCAGTCTCAAATGAAATGGACGGGGTTTCTGGGGATGACGCTGGAGGTTGTCCTTTGCTTCAGAGGTGCTCAGAGGCTTCACCTGGCCCCAGCTGAGCTTCTGACACCTCATTCCCACATCCACATCCAGTGGCCGCAAGACTGGACCTCAAGGACACTCAGCTAACCCAGACATGACAGACATATTGGGGTAACAGCAGAGATCTAAATATCCACTCAACAAAGGTGGGGCAGATATCCACACCAAAAGACACTACGAGAAAGCTCATCTTAGAATTTTCCTTTGAGCATGAATTGAAACCTCAGAGGTTCAAGCTCCGCCTGAGATGCTTCACGTGCAGATCCACGCACTTGTGATTTTGCAGAAGATTCCAGGTAGTCTAAACCTGACTTTGTAGCCTGTTGTCCTTCTGGTGTCTCATACTTCTTCGCTGTACAAGGCAAAGATAAGAGACCCAGACCCCAGTGTCTGAGCCAGCGTGTTTCAGGGTACACCTGCTTCCAGAGGCCCAACTCACAATGCTTTTCAAAAACTTGCAAGTCTTTCTCTGCTTTTTTTTTTTAGAGGGTAGACAGTTTCATTGCCTGGCAAAAATTCCCAAGTTTTGCAAGAGATCACACCCAACCGTGAGCCCGGGGGCAACACTCAGCGCTCAGCCGCTCAGCACTTACCAAGGGAGTCGGGAGAGACTGTTCTTCTGAATCCTGAAACAAGCAGGAAACTCGAGACGCATCATGGTCATCTCCCTTTCCCGGGGCAGGAGTGCAAATATGTTTAGTCAGTCAGGCTAATTTTAGAGATTGCAAGATCTGGCGATTTCATGATTCCCTCAGAAGGGCACTGCAGGCCTCCTTTGCAAGCCATTCTTTACTTCTTTCTGTTCCAGGTGCCCTTGGTTGGGAGCTGTGTAGTTCCGACCAGTCCTCAGATTTACTTCTGAGTTGACCAGCACATACTTCTTCATCTTTTCTTCCAATCTTTGAAAACATTTTCCAGACATCTGACAAATCATTAATTTATTGCCGACTCCTAGAGTTCTCTCATTTCATGCTGTTTCTACAGCCGAGAGGAGCCCTCTCACTCCCCCACTTCCGTATTTTGTACTGGGGGCTCACAGGCACAAGCTTGTGACCCCAGTACTTGAGAGGCAAATGTGGAGGACTGGGAATGTGAGGCCATTCTGAGTTACATCACAAGGGTCTTGTCTCCAAACAAACAAACAAACAAAGCCCTCCAAACTAAGAGCTACGCAAGCGAGTCAGCAGTTGAGAATGCTTGCTACACAGTTATGGCCAGAGTTCCAATCCCAGCACTCACAAAGCAAGCTAGGTACCTCATGTTCTCCCGTAACCCCAGTTCCTAGAGGAACAGAGAAAGGTCGGTGACTGGGGCTTGCTAGCTCCCAATGTATGCAAGACGGCACAAGCCGGGGGTCAGCGAGAGAACCTGCCTCAAAATAGATGGAGAGTGATAGAGAAGGAACTCTGACATTCTCTTCTGGCCTCTGTGTACCCACCCACACACGCACATGTGATCTTTCTCTCTCTTTCTCTGACACACACACACACACACACACACACACACACACACACACACACACAAACACACATACCACAAACTGCTGTTTTCAAAACAAAAATGACAAAAAAAGGTATGCACCTTTTTCCTAGACAAAATGACTCTTCACCTACCCAGGGAACTCTTTGTTTTCCGTCTTCGTAGGAGGCAATCATCCTGACAGCGGCGAGCCATGTCAGCGGTGCGGACGGAAGAGCCAGGCTGGGGCCAGTCCCAGGAGGCGAAAGCCACGCTAACTAACTACCTTCTTGGCCTTTAGGCAGTCAATGGGTTTAAAATGCTAAGTCAGTCATTGATTTTCATAATGACAGCCATAAGTCATCCAGAAAATTCATCGTTGACGAAGGTTTGAGCGTACAATTTGTTGAAAGAGCAAGACAAGTGCGTTTCTGTCTCTAGAATGCCTTCCTAGGAGATGATTTCATGTCGGTTTAGTATTCGCTTGAAAAGAGGTTAGCTAGACAGTTTACTGATTCTATTGTCAAGAAAAGGTGAGCCAAGGGCTGCTTTTGTTAAAAGGGTCTCTTGATAGACGAGGGAAATACAGGACAGAGAGAAGAAAAAGCTTACTTGGGCAATTGGGGATATCTGAGGACTAAGGAAGGGTGGCCTGACCATGGACTTTTATTTTTATTTCCACAGAAATTCCACTCAACTTGAAAATGTGCAAGAAGCCCAGAGGTAAACATAGTGTAATATGTATTCAAGCTGTGTACCTGCTAGGGATCAGAGGCAAGTGAAAACTCGACCTTCTGTTTGAAAAAAAAAAAATGCCTCCTAGGGGCTGGAGAGTTGGTTCAGTGGTCAAGAGTATGTACTGCTCTCACAGAGGACCTGAGTTTGGTTCCTAGCATCTACATCAGGCAGTTCACAACCTGTAACTCCAGCTCTAGGGGATATCTCTCTCTCTCTCTCTCTCCCTCTTTCTCTCTCTCTCTCTCTCTCTCTCTCTCTCTCTCTCTCTCTCTCTCTCTCTCTCACACACACACACACACACACACACTGACTTAAAATAATAGAAATAAATATTTAAAAGAACCAAAAAATTCCTGATAGTTGCCAGACCAACTTTTACAATACTATCTTGACTTTTAGCACAGGCTGCCCCTTTCATATCCTGTGCAGCAGGCTTTGAAGAACCGAGAGAGGACACATTCAGAACCTCTAGGCCAAAACTGTGCAGGAGCTTAGCTTTGATGAGTTGACATTCCTCGCTAATCAACCTCTTCTGCCTCCATCTTAATCAAATACTGAGCTCAGCCACCCCCTCCTGGAGGTCACACACTGGGTCTCCTCTAAGTCCTGCACACTGCTCTCACTATTCTCAACACGATTTAGTCAGGATTCTCTTCAGGAACGCTGAGTGCCACACAACACACCAGGCAACATTTTAGAACTCAAGAAACAACCCATGGAGGTTGCCTTTCTAAGAACATATACGGTGTTTGTGCAGGCTGAAATGATTTTTTTTTAAATTTCAAAATGAAACCAAGGCCCAGTGAAAATGGAAGATAACCAAAAACCGTGCTGAGGAAGGAGGGCCTCAGCAGTGAGCACTTCCCAGAATGCACTGCTGTACAGGCAGAAAGAACTGTTAGCTACAGGTGTCTAAGTCTCCTAGACCCAGCTAGCCGTCACTTAAACAGGGGTCTGTATTTATCAGCAGCTCCCTCCATGGTTCTGATGGGACCTGTCCAGAGCTGGTTCCCAAACGCTTGCCCTGGGACCACTGAGCCAGAAGCGCTGGTCTAAACTGTATTTGCCAAAGTCCCAACAAGATCCAAAAGGTAGTTTTAGCTGAGTAGTTGGAGGAGACTTTCAGCGGGATGACTTACAAATGTGTGGAAGCAACTCCAAAGAATGGCAGGGAACCCCAAGGTGGGTAACACAATGCATAGCAACTGTTGGTATTTTAAACTCTAAGAGGCTGGAGTGTGCGTCCCAGAATCAGCAGACAGAAAGGACCTCCCAACAGACCTGGGATCTTTAGTTGAGAAATGCAGCCAGTTAGCTTGAGCCAAATCCAACTAAAATCTGGAAGGCCAAAATTGTTCATGATTTCCTCAGCCGGCCCACCAGGGTAACAAAGAGGGTGGGAGGCGGCCCACCAGGGTAACAAAGAGGGTGGGAGGCGCTGGAGGAGCACCCACAGGAGCCGGGTCTAAACCATGCGCTCTACAAATTTCATGCAAAATTGCTTCCTAGAGTCTCTCTTGGCTCCTCACGATCTCTATTGCCAGAGACAACCAAGGCAACCAAGGTCAAGTTATTTGTCTCTCTTTTTTGTAAATAGCCACTGATTGGTATCCAATGAGACTATTCTGTGTACTCTGATGCTCTCTCTCTCTGTATCTCTCTCTCTCTCTCTCATGTGTGTGTGCGTGTGTGTGTGTGTGTGTGTGTGTGTGTGTGTGTGTGAGAGAGAGAGAGAGAGAGAGTTTTGATGCCTTGTTTCTTCCTCAATCTGTCTCCACTTCATATAAAAAAGTATTATTATTATTATTATTATTATTATTATTATTATATGGGTCATATGCATGCCACAGCACATGTGTGGAGTTCTAAAGATAACTCTGTGGAGTTGACTTTCTCCTATCCAACACATTCATGATGTTCTGAGGATTGAACTCAGAGAGTCAGGCTTGCTTGGGAAGCACCTTTAATCCTCTGAGCTTTCTTGCCAGCTCTCCAATTTATTTTTTCAGACAGAGTCACTCACTGAACATGGAGCTCACTGATTCAGTTAGACCGGCTGCTGAGCAAATACTGGCCACCCTCTTGTCTCTGCCTCCCCAACATGGAGATTTGAGGAGCATGCCACCGTATCTGGCTTTTACGCGGGTGCTGAGTGAGGATCTGAACTTGGGTCTTCAGCACTTTCCCAGCAGAGACACCTTCCATGCACTCTGAAGTGTCGAACACACCTCAAGGTAGATATTATTGTTTTACAGCAACGGAAATTAATTCACAGGTTATGCAACTCACTTGAGTCACACAGTGATATAAAATGAGCAGCAGGTCATGGCTGGAAGCCAGGTATCTTCCAGGACTGCCCATGGTAGCAGCCCTTATGCGTTTTCCCAGGCAAATATCCATCCCAGTCACTGTGGGTTACTTCAATGTGTGTTGAGGGCAGGTTTGTTTCCTTGTATCCATTCATCATGGATGTTTGTGTTTATTAAATATTACATGTTTTCTATTTGTATTCAGGAAGCAGCTTGGGCCTTGTAGGGCAACTCTGTTTTCTGTGTCCATGCTTTGGGGATTAAGTACCAGATTTGGCTCATTTTTTTCCTATGCTCTGCATAATACAGAATGCAGCTAAGGACCACCCATGGTAGTTTGTGCTGGAATGAGGGGTTTCCCAGGACGTGGTCATTTTAATGTTAAGCCTAGGACAGATCCTAAGGTAGCTGGGATGGTTGGCAAATGCCATGTTTTTAATCCTGATTTTATAATGAGAAACTCAGACATTCTAGAATCACATTTTAAAAAATTTAAATAAAAATTTAAAACACTTTTGGGAAAGAAACAAAAAAGTGACTAAATGATGAAATGTATCTTCCTTCATCTGGTTAGGATTATTCTCACGGCACCATGAAGCACAATTTCTGGTCCTTCCTTATGGCTGTCTGAAGCGCAGAAGTCACATGATAAGATGGGGACCGGGAACTGGAAGACGGTTTGGGCCAGAAAGGTCAGCTTGGCGCCTAAAGAGGAGGAGTGATGAAGGCTGTAGGCTGTAGCAACAGAGCCCGATCCCTATCTCTTTCAGTCGGAGTCCTGAGCCTGTGACACTTGTCTCACCACACATGGTGTTTGGTTCACTGTGTTGCAACCGCTTGTGTATTGTTTTGTTTCCCTTGCTAGACAGACAGATCATCGAGGACAGGCAGGCAGTGGTCCGGGGACTGAGAGCTGTCTCCGTTCCACGCTCCTAGCTCCGTGACTGTTGGAAGCCTAGTTTCTCAAAGTTTGTGTTTCCAGTTTTCTCGATTCCGAACAAAACACGGCTTTTGAAGACGTCGGGTACTCAGGTGGGCACGGGAGGGATGACTCCTCCTCACACTGTAGTAGGGTTTCCTGCTAAGCAGTTTCCGACCTTATCTGCCCCCGGGGCTCTCATGACTCTCCTCCCTCCACTCCTCCACCTGCCTTCTTGATAATCTTGCTTCTGGATCTCATATAGCCTCAATTCTTCCTTATTGTTTGGCCGGATGCCAGACAAATAAAAAAAAAAAGTTAATCTTTTAGCGAGGAAGTAATTTAATTCCAATAAGTGATGAGACTTCTGTAGGAGGCCATCCAAGAATTGGTGTCCACAGATACGTCATGAAACGGTGGCGAGAAGGACCATGGAACATAAGTAACTTTATAATGCAGTCCTGTCATGCAAAGCAGAGTGAGGCAGGCTTCATGTCCAAATGAATTTGTTCCATGGCTAGATGTGACAACAAGGTTAATGATCATTTCCAGGCATAAGGTAGACTGAGGCATGGTTGTATTGTGTACCCAAGGTCTGGATGGAAGGCAAGATCTCTGAAACTCTAAGATTGGTGTCCTTTGCTCTCATGCAGTCCTGAAGCTTCACAGCCTGCAAATGTCTGGCTCCCGGCATGCCAGGTTTATCTGGTATCAACCATGTACTAAGTGAGAAGTAAGGGGTTAGCATCTAGAGAAAGTCTCTCAGTGCCTGGAGACAGCGGCTGGGAGGAAAGAAGAAATGACTGGCAGCATCAACCATGGCTAGGGGCTTCTTTCAGTCACTGGAGGAGCAGACACCACATGTATAAGTGCTATTAAAGCCTGTGGTTAGATTTCACCAGCATAAATTATTCACGGAGAATGCCAAGGGTTTTCCCTCCCTGCAGGGTGAACAGCTGGCATGCTGCATGATGGTCTGGTGGGTTTCCTGAAGACCAGCGCCCTCTGGGGGTTGAAGTCAGAAACACAAATCTATGAACTAAAAAACAGAAGGAACTTTCTGCCCTTGCCTCCTAACGACAAATCTGAGGGGCCTGGGAGGGAATTATTTTTCTGGTGCTACCTGAATGTGAAGTGTCAAGGGACCATGGGGCTAGGGAAACTGGAGGATGCTTAACAGCTTTAGGCTAATGTGGCCTCAGCAATAACCCTTCACAGGGTTTGAATGTCCCCTGGAAAGAGGTTTCCCCATGCATATGGAGAACCAGATTACTTTCTGTGCTTCCTGTAGGAAGGCATGAGGTACAAGAAAAATCAAGATTAAGCTGGGTGTGGTGGTGTGGGCCTGAAACATCTACCACTGGGAAGGCTGAGGTGGATTACGGGGAGCTAGAGGCCAGCCTGGCCTGCATAGTCTAGGCTTCAAGTTGGGACACTTCCTCAAAAGGAAAGATTTAAGACTTGTCAAGAAGATAGAGTGAGCCATAGTGGCACATGCCTTTAATCCCAGCACTTGGGAGGCATAGGCCGGAGGATTTCTGTCAGCTGATGCTAGCTGGATCTGTATATCAAGTTCTAGGCCAGCCAGGGCTACAGAGTGAAAAAGCCTTCTCTAAGAAGGAGGAGGAGAGAGGAACACAAAGAGGAAGAAGCCATATGACAGGAAGGCTAAATGGCTGTGGGCATTAGTGAGGCTGTACATAAAGGCAAGGGTGTAAGGCTTATTTCCTTAGAATGTTCTTGAATTTCATAAACGCAAAACTGGACCTCAAAAAGCCAATGCTAATTACAGGAAGCTAATTCTTCAAAAAAATTTTGCCACGGCCTTGAGCAAAATGATCTAACATTTATCATATAAACTAGGTCTCAAGAGATTCAGTCTCCTTGGGTTCAGGAGACTTTTGTCTCTCCTCCTAGATCTTGGCACCTCAGAAGAGGTTTTGTAATTCCTTCTCTCTTGCTGACAGACAAATGACACCAAATTTGGTGTATTAAGTCACCATCGTCTCTCACAATGACTATGGGCCGCAAATTGAGGGGAGACCTCTCTCAGGGTCCCTTCAACTCCTTGTCATGTGCTGGTCATTGGACGGCTTGGTGAGGAATGGCTTCTTGGACTGCTCCATTACACACCTGTGATAGGAGAGATGTCATAGCGAGGCCCTTTGTGGAGATGCTGAGTGTCCCTGTGGCCTGGCCGCCAAGGCCCTGGAGGGTTAGCAATCTAAGGAACCCGGGCAGAAGCTACAATACCCTTTCTGACCTGACCTCAGAAACCAGACTCTACCATCTGTACTGTGCTCTATGGTCACGCACATCAGTCCTGATTCAGCATGAGGAGACCACATGAGGTGACATGAAGTGTGGACACCAGGATGGGAATGAGGGTCATCGAGGCTCATCTTGCAGGCTGGGTATTATGGGATTCCATAAGAGGTTTGGGGTGGGAGGCACTGAGATGGTTCACTGTCATGGGAGCTGGAGGACTTGAATTCAGTCTCCAGGACCCATGTGAAAGAAACAAAAGAGACCCTGCCTCAAAAACAAGGTTGAAGAAGAGCTGATTCCTGAAAGTTATCCTCTGAATTTCATATGTGTGCAGGTAGACATCCATGTACATACATACACACACACACACACACACACAGAGCACAAAATAGCAAATAAAATAGGAGAAAAAAGAGGCTTTAGGAACAAAACATTTGAAACAGCAGAATGTTAAAATTGTACTAGAAAGAGCTATTGACTCTCAGGCCAGAACTATTTAAAATTATTTTCTTACTGTCTAATTCCCCATCATGACATTTACCCCAGCAGGCAGTGACCTATACCCTTCAGGTCACACACTTGACAGCCTGCGGTAAAGCTTGGCTCCGAAAGAAACAAGTCCAGCAATGTGCAATTGTAAAAACATCTTGGCTTCTTAGGAGGGATGCTGAACCCTCAGACAGCTGGCTCTCTTTTAGAAGTTGGGCCAGAGCTGGGGCAGAGCGTTGCTACAGGCAGGTGTTTTCTGGGGCAGGATGTGGCTTCTTTCAGTCACTGGAGGAGCAGACACCACAGTGGCCTTCTTTGTCATGCCCTGGGCAGAGGGATTTCTGCCTGCCTGCCTGCCTGCCACACGGCTTGCTTCCTGGACAGGAAGGTCCTACCACTTGGTGGACAGGTCTAGCCAAAACAAATATGCTTCCTGTGCCTTGAGCCCATATCCCTGAGCCGAACCCCAAAAGCTATGGAACAAAGGTGACCCACAGATCCTATCCTCAGATACCACTGCTCCCTCTGAGTGTTTACATTCATTACAGTGTGGCTAGCAAAGTCAAGGTCCCCCTGCAGAAATGAAACTGTCAACAGAAAAACGGAGGGTGCAGCACTGGACAAAAGCAGAAAAAAATGGACCCGCGGCAACTGGCATGCAGAGCCTTAGCAAGCAGCCGTGGACATGACCCGGAATCTCCAAGCTTATCTTGCAGGAAGGAAGCTTCTCTTTTTCACTTTCTTTTTCTCTCCTTCCTCCTCCTCCTCCTCCTCCTCCTCCTCCTCCTCCTCCTCCTCCTCCTCCTCCTCGCTTTCTTTCTTGTTATTTGAAAACAAACCTCTGAACAGCAATACGGTGTTCTATTTCTTTAGTGGGTAACAGGTTAAAATGTATTCTATTACCTTTGGACTGTCTTGAAATAACTCTCTGTGTGAATATTATCTGCCTCTGCCACTCTGGTAAAGTGTCAAAACACAGTTTCCCTCTTCTCCCATTTTACATAACAGGTCTCCATGGGTCATCCCGTCCCTGGCATTGTGTCTTTTCCTGTGTACTGGCTCTTTGGTTATTGACGGTCTATCCTCCTGAAAGGGAAGCTCTGGTAGGCTTGAAGGTTTACATCCATAATCCTGGAACCAGGAGGCTGAGGGAAGGGGGATTCATCAAGCTTGAGGCCAGCCCTGGCTACAGGGTGAGTTCTAGGCCAACCTAGGTTACAACATGAGATTCCGTCTCAAAAAACAAAACAAAACAAAACAAAAATAACCACATGAATAAA
Source organism: Peromyscus leucopus (assembly GCF_004664715.2). Classification (NCBI taxonomy): domain Eukaryota; kingdom Metazoa; phylum Chordata; class Mammalia; order Rodentia; family Cricetidae; genus Peromyscus; species Peromyscus leucopus. The sequence goes on from NC_051084.1 coordinate 66,829,875, forward strand.
CAGTAAAGTCTATGAGAACAGGCATCTTGACTACTTTGCTGTGTGTTACAACCCTCTAAACCTAGAAAGTAAATGACATTATGTTTACTTGATGAATAATTGCAAAAAGTACTTGGGCAGCAGGTCAGCTGTAGGATATTAAATCACTTCCCAAGGGTTTGGAGTCCAGATTTAATACACTTTTCATCGTGCTGCCCTGGCTCACTGTATTGTGCACCAAAAGATATGTTATTCAGGAGGCTGAGGGAGGAGGGTCACAAGTTCAATTCCAGTCTGTGTTGCAGACTTAGTTCAAACCCAGCCCATGGCGCTTAGTAAGACACTGTCTCAAAATCAAGGTAATGACAGGGCTAGGTCTACATCTCAGTGGTAGAGCACTTGGCTAGCATGCACGGGGCTCTAGGTTCAATTCTCGGTAGAGCAAAGGGAAAAAAGGAGCCGACGCTCAGCACTTAGGAAAATGAGGCTACCAAGCTGCACTGTAGGGTGATGACAGGACTCGGATGAGAGCGTCAATCTTCTGATACTTCCTTACTCGGCCCGGGTTTTGCTGTCATTGCCAAGATAAATGTTTTGCTCCAGTGTGAGTTAATGCTGAGGTTGGCAACTGCTCTTTCATCCTCGTGTGTGGCTGTTTGGCTTCCCGGTTAACTGGTGGAAGTGTACGGTGTGTGTGTCTCAGTGTGGTGTAACCCACCCACCCTCGTTGTCCATTCTACCTCCATTATCAACACAGCCACAGAAGCAATGGCTTGGGAACGGTTACACATGACTACCAAGACCCCTCGGGTGCATGCACCTGGGTTTCTGCCAGCGAAGATCTAACATCTAAAGCTCTAAGCAAAATACCTGAATCAGCACAGGGAGAGAGTCCCCTGGGATGGCAGCAAGGATCTCAGCTGCTTCCTGTCTTTGTTGCTCTGGAGAGCTGAAAGTAAGCTGCCTAGGATTCAGGCAACCCAGTAGGTACCCAGGAACTTCAGTTTGGGAAGCAGTAGCAACAACACCCTTAGAATAATTTGCTTCTCTAGCCAAGAGCAATCAAATATATCCTCAGGAAGTCGACCCTTACAAGCCAACAGATTGGTCCAGATAATGGCCTTGAAGCGGCTTGAGAGAAGGATCCTGGTGTGACTAAGAAACACAGGTTGACATGCAAATAACTCATCATCAGGCTCCTCCTGAGGACAGTGTGGGAGCCCATGTACTCTGGCGCCCATAGGTGGGTTTACTATCCCACTCAAGCTAGCCTTCCAGGCCCTGTCTCTGCTTGGTACCCCAGAATAGACCAAATGGAGCCACCTGCTAAACTGCTTACGAACCCCATCAATCGGGTAGAATATAAACACAAGTCTTTTGCTTCCTGACCATATCAGATCATGTGATTACCCAGAGGACTTGTCCACTCATTTCTTATGCTCACATGTTATTTTGTCCTTCGGGGACATAGCATAAAGATTTTTGTGGAATCAATGGCAAGAACACAGGCCCTGGAATGCAAGTTCAAATCCCAGATCTGCTGTATACGGACTGTCAAGCCTTGAGTGAGTTTGTTAACTGGTCCAAATTGTCTTTGCAGTTTACATCTGTAAATCGGGTACCATGACAACCATCTTTGAGGATGCTGCTGAGTGTGAATAATATTAACACAGCAACGGAAGGGCCCAGACAGAACTAGGGTCCTTGTATTTGACAGTGAATGATACTGCCACAAATGGTATTAAGTGGATCAGTGTTCCAGCAGCCACAGCTCACGGGAATGTGATGGAGAGGAAGTTAGGAAACATCTCGTTCCAGTGAGTGGCAAGGTCGGAACCTCTGCTGAACATGATGCTTTTGTTCACACACAGTTTGCTAAGTGGGGACGTTACATCCAAACTCAATAAATCCTGGCTTTAAGAGTACTTTTATTATGTGCTGATTGTGTTTTTTATTTTCTTTTTTTAAAATTACATTTATGTATGTGTCTATGTGAGTATGCATATGTGAGTGTAGGTTATTGTAAAGACCAGAACATGGTGTCCCATTGCCTGGAACCAGAGTTACAGGTGGTTGTGGGCCACCTGATGTGGGAGCTGGGAACCAAACTCAGGTCTCTGGAAGAACAAACAGTAAAAGTCACCCCTCCCCCAACCTCATTGTTATGTTTTAAACATTTTAGAATCCAAGGAAAATAGGAAATAATCTCTGACACTGAGAGACTGAAAAATCTATTAGGGATCTTGTGACTCCTTGGTACATCAGAATTGTCTTCCTAAAATAGACATAATGTTCTGGTTAAAATAAAAACAACATAACAAACTTAATGAGTATTTCATTTGGAGAGGCAGGCAGGAGAACAGAGGAAGGACCCTAGAGTGTTGGGCAGCCCAAATGAGAGAATGACTGTTCTCAAACGCCTCAAACCACAGCTTAGAGGCAAGGCTGGGATGCGAGGCTCTGCTGATGTTATTTCGGGGTCTTGTTTTTAGCAGATACCGCTGCTGCACTGAGTGCAAGCGGGCATTTGGAGACAAGACTAGCAGTCATTCCCAACAGGAGGTGGGGGGAAATGTGCTAGGTAGGTCTGGGGAGATGGCTCAACTGATAAAGAGCTCGCTGAGCAAGCGTGGGGACCTGAGTTCAGATCCTCAGCACCCACGAGAAAATCCAGATGTGTGGCTCACATCTGCAACCTCAGTGCTAAGTACTGCTCTCCCCATTCTCATTGATGGTGCAGATGCGTTTCCAGGCTAAAGGTGACAGAGAACAGGCTAGAAGAAGGGAAGATGTCATTGTCCTTCCAGGTCCAATGAAAGGATGGCCTGCCGCCAAGTCTATGTCTATGTGAGTCTGCATATGTGAGTGCAGGTGACTGCAAAGACTGGCAGGCTTAAGCTTTGTGTTTGTGGTAACTATTGCAGTGCCTAGAACTTAGAGAGCATGTTACACTACAAATATTGGCCAAGCTAAACATGTGGCTAGGTTGTCAATACACCTTCAGCTTTGCCCACCTATTTTTTCATTAGAGGGGACACCTGACCAATAGTATTTTTGAGAATTCTAATTCTCATCTATCAAGCAGCTCCTAGATACCTACTCTCATAGAGATTTTTTTTTTAAATACTGTAGACAAAATGATTTTGTTTTGTTTGTTTGCTTTAGAGACAGGATGCCGTTCTGGTGCCCAGATGACCTGGAATTTATTATGTGGCCCAAGCTGGCCTTGAACTCGTGACGACTCTCCCCATTTGAGCCTCCTGGGTGCCGGGATAAATTTAAAACCAAGCAAAACAATTACTGGGTCTGGAGAGATGGCTCAACAGTGTCGGGTACAGGCTGCTCCAGCCAAGTACCATTGCTCAGTTCCCAGTCACCATGCTGGGCAGCTCACAGCCACCTTTGACTCCAGCTCTAGCTAATTCAGTCTTTTCCCGACCTCCCAGAGCACCTGCACACATGTGGCAGTCACTTGAGCACACACACACACACATACACACACACTCATGCATGCCACACACAGGCATATACAATTCTTGAAAAAGAAGAACAACTAAGGGCAGATGTGAACATCCCAAAATCTCCCTAGAGGCATGATCCCTCCACTCTTCATGAGAACAAGAAGGAGAAGCGAAGTCGAATTCATGAGGGACAGCCCAGATTTAGGGACATGGAAACAAACAAAGGAAGGCAGGGTTGCTGGAACACAAGTATCAGCAATGAGTTAGGAATTAGCGTGCTAGCCTGCTTCCTGCCGGCAGTTCCCTGGATCTTAGAGAAGATCTAATAAAGCTGAGGGAGGGGAGTGCCAGCTGCAGCAGTGACCAACAGTGGCCAGCAGTGCCCTGAAACAATTCAGGTAAACAACTGGCTAACAATGTTGCTAAGCCCACTGCTGAGAAGGAAAGAATACCCAGAGGGAATATTCCCACACAGAAGGAAGGGGACAAAACATTTCTGCAGTCCCCTTCCAGCCCCATGTGTCTACTCCTGCAATGCTGTGGCAGAAGGAGGCAGAAGTTGCGTAATGTGGCTGCGGTCAGTCTATCCGACTGTTCCATTTCCCAGTCGGTGTGGTGCATTTCGAAATCAGTAGTTCTGAGGGCACAGGTGCCTCAGAAATCCGCTCTAGGCAAGTCGCAAAAGGAATTGCAAAGACCAAGGAGGTTTTAAGGACGTGAATGTTACTGGAACCCCAAATTATATGTTAACATATAGGAAACCCCTTCCCAGAAGAGCTTTCTGGAATTGCTGTAGCTAACTCGGGCCTCAGGGTAACAGAGTCTTGCCCTGTTCTGATTCCATACCCATAAACACTTAACTCTTACCAAAAGGGATTATAATTTGAGAAATAAATTTTTATTTGGAGCTCATTTGGGATATAGAAATGAGGTAACGGGAAAAAATAACAATGTGAATTCAGGCTGGCCTATGTTTACTTTTGGTTTTTGTTTAAAACAGGGTCTCAGGTACCACAAGCTGGCCTTGAGTTCTGTAGGTAGTGGAGCATGACGATGAATTCTTTCCCATCCTGCCTCCACCTCCAGAGTGCTGGGATTACAGCTGTGTACTACCGTGCCCAGTTGGTGTAATGCTGGGGGTAGAACCCAGGAACTGGGCATGCCAGGAGAGCACTCCATCAACTGAGCCAGGCTCCCAGCTCTTACTTACTTGCTGTAGAGGAGGAAAGGTATGTAGCATGAGGGTTCAGGAAAAGACAAAGAGCTTCCACACCCTTTGCTGAGGAAACATTCACAAGGAATCTCCAAGTATTCAACTACCTGGAAGATTCTTGAAGTGTGTTTGTGGGGTTTTACAGATACTCTATTGCATATACTCATTGATTACATCCTTGGACACTAGCAATCAATTTACCCTTCAGCTAGCGGGCACATCAGAGGCAAAAGACTGGGTGGCTATATAGATTTTCATGTTTTGAGGGACGAGAGGTCTATAAATCAGCTACAAAATTCAAGGATATACCAAGAAGAGCAGGAGATCAAAGTAGTTTCATGTAGAATTTTGATTTTTAAAAAGTCATATAAAATGCACGATGAACAAAATATCAAAAATGTACATAAATATAAGCTATTGCTGCTTGGGTGAGACTGTGTGACAGGGACAGCCGCTTCAGGTGACTCTCTTTCTGGGCCTGTGCTGACCCTGTGTCTGCCTGTGTGTGAGGGCGCCCTGTGAGGGCTGAGAACGACAAGCTGACCAGCAGCACACTGGCTCGCACGGGGCTTTGGATGGAGGAAGTTTTGTTGTCATTTTGTATTGGGTTTGGCTTTTTGTTTTAATTGTAGATGTTTCCCTAGTATTTTCACTGGCTCAGAAAAATGGGAGGACAAGCCAGGCATGGTTGCACACACTTGTAAGTCCATATCTGGGAAGTTGAGTCAGGAGGATTTTGAATTTGAGGACAGCCTGGGCTATAGAGCAAGACCTGGGGTCAAAAACAAACAATTCAACAACCCAGGGGACTTTTCATCAAGTACACCCAGGATACACACTTCCTCCCTCTGTCTCAGCTTCCAATTGAGCTCAAGTAATTTGCACCAAGCAGGTTACTGAGGTCATGGCAGACCCAAGATCAGCCAGAACACCCTGTACCAAGGGCTTGGCTTCCCGGAGGGGATTTTGAGAAACAGGATGAATTGATTTCACAGCTGAGGGTTTGAGAAACAGATCTCTGCACATTTCTAAGGGTAAGGAATAGGGACAAAGAAGACCAGAAAACTGTAGCAAGGGAGTCCAGAGAATGGAAAGAGCATTCACAGCAAAGTCAGCAAAGTTACTGATCCTGCTCCCATGCCTGGCTGTCCCTGGGACCTGGTTCTTCTATGCCTGGCTGTCCCTGGGACCCGGCCACAACACTTTTCTGAGCCTCAGGGAAATGAAATGCTCATCAAATTTCTTTGAGCTGGTAGCTCTTCCCGAGTAAATCTATAGACGTCACAAAAGTCAGGCTAAGCTGTTTGAACTGAAGGTGTTCTATGCTCTGGAGGTTTGGGGGTCTTGTGAATTAAGGTACTGAATTGAAATCTTACCTGCCGCAGGGTGACTCTTAGAAGATGGGGTTTTGAAAGACAATGAGGTCCTCATGGATGCAATTGGTGCTCTTCTAAAAGTGGCCTCAGGGCTGGGAGAGACCATCTTTCTCCTTCTATTATGTGAGGATACAGCAGGAAAGGGATGTGAGCCAAAGCATCTTCATTAGACCCCGCCTTGATCCTGGGCTCCTTAGCCTCCAGAGCTATGGGAAATATATTACTATTTATAAACTACCTCGCTCATGGAACTTTATCATGGCAGCTCAAGTGGTCCAGGGGTGTGAAAGCAGGACCTTCACCTGTCCACTTTCTGCAGACCCACCAACAGATCCTCTGATAGACACCCCACCCCACCCCGCCATCTCAGGGCTCCTTAGTGTACCTCCTTCCTTCCTTTCTTGTTTCTGAAACTCCCATCTCCCTAAAGAAATTGGTCAAGGGAATTTTTCTGTTTTAACCAACTTTGAGGTGTGTGTGTATGTGTGTGTGTGTGTGTATGTGTGTGTGTGTGTGTGTGTGTGTGTGTGTACACGTGTGGGGGGGAGGGGGTACGCATGCGCAAGCATGTGAAGTTCTTGTTTTTTTCTCTTTCCATTTTCCAAGCTTCACAAGTGAGCATTGCCTCAGTGTGTGTGAGTCTGTTCTCATTTTTTAATGCTTTACTTCTCTTTTAGAAATTAGTGTACAGCGGGGGTGGGGGGAGGGGGAAGGCAATGAATTAGGAATGACTGATGGCCATCCCAATTGTGACATCCTGCTCAGGCTCAGGGGACCACTCTGACCATGCTGCATGTTGAAAACTTGACAATGAAATGTTTACCCTTGTCTTGGAAAACCAGAAGAGCCTCCGGTCTTTGGACCGAAGGCTTTTGGGTGTGCCCTGTCCTGTTTCTGAGCCCCCTCAGTCTGCACAGCCCATGGACTCAGCGGACACATCAACAGCATTTAGTCAGCCTTGCTGTGGCCAGTGCAATTATACAGTGAAGGGAAGCGCTCTGCCAGGATCTTAACATGAAGCAGGCACCCTGGGGGACATTGACAAATGACTGGGGACTGTCTGCACATGGCTGGCAGCCAATGGCAACCAGCTGGGCTCTTCTTCCTGATCCGTGTGACAGTTCCAGACTTACGAAATGCTTTAGGATTGGGGCAAATGAACTCTAGTGGTATTCCAAACAACAGAGTCTTCAGCCTCATCCAAATTATGGCTCCGCTTAGTCAACTATCATGGGTCTTCAAGGACAGAACAGCCCACTCTTAAAAAACAGAGATGGTAGGGGCACAGCTGGAGCTGTAAGGTCAGCAGGAGCTCTAGTTGGAATCACAGATCTGTCTCTCACTAGCTACGTGATCCTGGTCCAGGTTTCCAATCTAACAGAACTTCAAGCTCCTTAGCTATGTAATGGAACTGGAATGTGGGTGTTTGGATGGAAGCCCCACCTTGGTTCTACCTTTCTCTCTCCCCCCAGACCCTGCCCCAAAGAAAGTCCTCCAAGCAGTCCCCCTCCCCTGGAGCTGCCCTTCCATTCCAGACCCCGCCCCTCAGAAAGCCCACCAAGGGTCAGCTCCTCCCCTGGGGCTACTCAAGACCACGCCTGTGCTTACAGGCTGTTTAAGACCTGATCCCTGACCTGCTGTGGGCTCTCCCTCCTGCCTTCTCCAGAGTCTCTTGGCAGTTGCTTCGCTCTGTTTATTAAACCTGGATTTACTGATTCGGTTTGACTGGTTTATCGTGTCTGAAGAGGATATCCAATAACCGGGTTTCCAATACTTATCAGTGGGATGAAGGAGGAACTGGGACGTGGGATGAAGGAGTGAAGATTATAAATGAGAATATGTGGGTCAGGTGCATCTACCTACCCTGTTCCTTCCTTTCTTGTTTCTGAAATTCCCATCTCCCTAAAGAAATTGGTCAAGGGAAGTTTTCTGTTTTAACCAACTTGGGGGAGGGGGGGTTTGCGCACGCGCACGAAGTTCCTGTTTTTTCTCTTTCTATTTTCCAAGCTTCACAAGTGAGCATTGCCTCTCAGTGTGTATAAGTCTGTTCTCATTTTTTTTTTTAATGCTTTACTTCTTTTTTAGAAATTAGTTTGGGAATTTCATACAACATGTTTCAAGCATATATTCTCGTCTTCGCCAACACTTCCTAGATCCACCCCTTTCCTACTCACCCAGCTTTGTGGCCTCGTTTCCCTTGTAGACTCAGCAAGTCCAGTTGCGCTGCCCATATACTCTCGGATGTGTGGCCTTCCACTGGAGTGTGGTCAGCCTCCCAGGAGCCACACCCTGAATAAAGACTGAGCCTCCACCAGCAACCATCAGTTGTGTGTGTTGTGCTTACAAGTGTTCTTACATGTATGTTGCCACGCGTGTGTGCAGGTGTACATGCACGAGTACATGTGGGCATGTAGAACCCAGAGATTGACATCAAGTGTCTTCCTTAATTGCTGTCTCCATTATTTACTGAAGCAGGCTATCTTACAAACCCAGAGCTTACCGATTCCCAATAGTCAAGCTAGCCAGATTGCCTCCGGGATCCTGTGTGTCCACTTCCTGAGGACTGGGTTACAGGTGGCTGCCGCAGGTGCCTGTTTCTGTGGGGGATCTGGGGATCCGAACTGTGGTCCTCAGTCTCGCACAGCAAGTGTCTCATCCACTGAGTCATCTCCCCATCCCAGTATCAGGATATTTTAAATCTGTTGACGCTTGAATAACATTGAGGGTCACAAAAACAGTGAGATAACACATCCCCAACAAAAAGCTAATTTCCCTAAAATACAAAAGGATCCTAAATATATATTTTGTAAATAGATATGCTTTATAGATAGGACTTATACATGCACACATCTATGCGTGTATATAAACTATGGTGCTGGGGTTGGACTGAGGGCCTTGTCCTTAAAGAAATCAGGTGTGTGTGTGTGGGGGGGGTACAGCTCAGTGATAGCACTTGCCTAGTGCTCTGTATTTTACAAAGCTTTAGATTTCTAGAGCTTCAGAAATGCCAAAAGAGATTTCTTTCTTTTTTTTTTTTTTCAGAGACCAACAATCCAACAGAAAAAAAAATAAAGGAAAAGAGTAGACAGTTCTTGAAATAGAAAATACAAATGACTTTTTTGTTCATGTGTTTGCTTTGTTTTGTTTTAGGACAGGATCTCTCTATGTAGCTCTGGCTAGCTTAGAAGTTGCTGTGTAGACCAGGCTGGCCTGACATTCGCAGAGATCCTCCTGCTTCTACTTCCCAAGTGCTGGGACTGCAGGTGTGCTGTGCCTGTAAAATACGCAAAGTAATGCCCACAATTACTCTGAATGACCAACTGAACTGAAGGCATACAAAGTGATGGCTTTGAATCTCTCAAGTTCGCAAACATACAAGTCTGACAACACGTCTTACTGGCCTGGCTCTCTGGAAGGAGATTGCTTGTGTGCTGTGGATGTAGCCACAGCTGTGAATTCTTATGGGAAGATCTCCAGGTAAAGAGTGAAAAGATGTGGGAAATAAGTGCCTTTTGTACACGTAAAGCATAAGGAGCAGGGCTGTAGCTCAACTGGAAGAGTGCTTGTCCAGTACTCGGGAAGCCTGGGTTCAATCCTAGCACCGCATAAACCCAGCAGGGTGGCTAATGCCTGTAATACCAGCACACAGGAGGTCTGACTTAAAACACTTTTAGTGAAAGAAGGTCTATTAAAAAAAATGGAGCCAAGCAGCGGTGGCGCACGCCTTTAATCCCAGCACTCTGGAAGCAAAGGCAGGTGGATCTCTGTGAGTTTGAGTTCAGCCTGGTTTACAAAGCTGATGCCAAGATAGCCAGGACTGTTACACAGAGAAACACTGTCTTGAAAAACCAACCAACCAACCAAACAAACAAATAAATAAATGAGCCTGTCATATAGGCCGCTGACACTGACTTCCATAGCATGGATATAGTTATCATCATCAGATGAAGAATAAAAGATTTTGAGAAGATAACCACCTCCAATGGACAATATTTCTGTTACTGCCCAGCCCTCTGCCCCCTGAAATGTGCTGAAGAAACTGGTCTTCATAAAAAGCTAAAATAAATGACAATCATGGAAAACTTTATTTCTGCCATGCCTTCTTTTAATTTGCTACAACCCAGACTCTCATTGGGAGTGTAAGTAGTATTTATCAATGCCATATTCCACCTGTGCGTTGATTTTGTGACATTTTCTCCATATAACATATATAAAATATATGTGTTTATAAAAAATGGTCATATTTTTATTAGAAATAATAGAGCAGTCGGAACTCTATCACCTAAGGGAGGAGTGGCTTCAGAACTTCTGTGTGGAAGGAACTTGAAGTCTATAAAGGGACTCTGGAGACCGTGTCAAGGTTTTATGTGTAGAAGACTCTCTTTAAATGGAGATCAGCTGGGCTGAGGATGCAGCGCAATGATACAGCACCTGAGTATTAATGGGTAGTATTGTCAACTTCACGGCTCAAGAGTCACTTAGGAGCTGAACATCTGGGCACATCTGTGAGGGATTATCTAGATTAGGTTAATTGAGGGGAGGGGGAGACCCCTGCTAAACTCGAGTGTCCTGTTTCTGTTTCCATGGGCTAGGGTCTTGGACTGAATAAAAGAAAGTCAGTCTCCTGAGCACAGCATTAACCTCTCTGTGTTTCGGAACTGTTGATGCAGTGTGACCAGCAGCCGTGAGCCAGAATAAACCCTTGCTTCCTTAGGTGGCTTTTGTTGGGTATTTTGTTGCAGTAACAAGACAAGGAGCTACCACAACTACTATTTATTAGTCTCTCAGTCTCACAACGAACACTAAAAAAAAATCAAGATTATCTTATTGATGTACAGGCATTGATGCTGATAACTAACCTGGTTGGGTTGTTTGTTTTAAACACAATTTAGAGTCATCTGGGAAGAGGGAACTTGACTTGAGAAAATGCCTCTATCAGTTGCCTGTAGGCAACTCTGTGTGTCATTTTCTCAATGAAGGATTAATGTGGGAGGGTCTAACACTTGAGGAAGATGGGCCTGGGTTGTAGGAAAGGAAGCTGAGTGAGCCAGAGGAAGGAAGCCAGTAAGTGGTGTTCCTCCATGGCCTCTGCTTCAGTTCCTGCCCCCAAGTTCCTGTCTTGAGCTCCTGCCCTGACTTCCCTGAATGACCGACTATGAGCTGTAAGATGAAATAGACTCATTCTTCCCCAAGTTGCTTTTGGTCAAGGGGTCATAGAAACAGAAAGCAAACTAGGGCATGTCTGAAGTGGACTGTGTTTTCCAGAGGGGGTCCCACAGTGTACCCAATGCCGTAAACTCTTCTTCAGTGTTCCGTGTTTCTCCTCTCGTTAAGAGAATCTATGTTCCCACGTGACTGTAACGGCTGAATTGGACACCCCCACACTTTCATATGGGGAAGTCCTAATACCCAGTGTCTCAGATTGCGACTTTATTTGAAGATAAGGTCTCCATTCAATTAAAACAAGTTATGAGACTAGGTCTTTATCAGAAAGTGGGTGCTTTTTGTAAGAGGAGGGATGTGTATGCACTAGATGTGTGCCTACTCAGAGAGATGTCCCTGTGAGACACAGTGAGAAGGTGGCCTCAGGAGACACAACCCTGCTGAGACCTTGGTCTTAGACTTCCACCCTCCAGAGCTGTAAAAAAAGAAAAAAGACACGCTGTTAACTACTCAGGCTAGCATTTTGTTATGTAGCCCCAACCGTTTCACTTCAGGTTACCATAACAAAAGACTCCAGATGAAGTGGCCTACATGTTGACATTTATTTCTCATATTTCTGGAGGCTGGGGAGACCAAAATCAGCAGGTTATCCAGGACGGTATTCTCGTGAGAGCCCTCATTCTGGTCTGCAAAGACTGTCTCCTGACTGCGTAGGGTGTAAGAATGGGTGGGTGGGGGGCACAGAGAGGAGATGGGTGGGAGAGAGGGAGAGAGAGTGGACACAGAAAGCTCACGGAGAAGGAAGAGCACAGAGCAGAGAATATAGAGGGCAAAGAAAAGAGGAGGCGATAACTCAGAAAGGAAAGAGCACCAAGTGGAGAGAGAGAGGGGAGACAGATAGGAGAAGAGAGAATGAAGAGGGAAGAGAGGGAGAAGAATGGAGAGGGAGGGAGGGAGGGAGAGAGAAAGGAGAGAATAGCTATTTTAAGTGGGCACTAATCACACTACAGGAACTTCATCCTTAACTGAACCTAATTATGCCCCCAGTACCCACTTCCAAATACCATTACTTTAGGAAGCAGGTAGTTTGAAGGCCACGTGTAGCTCAGCTTTCTATGGCCCCAGGTTGGAAGGCCAAAATGTTGTGGGTTTTCTGGTTTGTTTGTTTGTTTGTTTTGCTCTTTTCTCTTCGGGGGGCCCACCACCCAGCTCACAAATAAATACATGGGGATGTTGTACCCAGAGTCCCCCAAAGACCAACAAGAGGCCGAATCCAGTGCAAGCCAAGAGTCTCTGTATTGTTGTGAGTTAACTCGGGGCTCTCGGTCCGTCTGACGCAGCAGCAGAACAGGAGAGACCCGAGTAGCAATGGGGCAGGGTTTTTAAAGCAAGTGGGGGCTTGGGGTCTACAGACTACATAGGAACAGACTCGGGATTGGTTTATGTGAGTGGCAATCATGTTAGTAACTTTTAATTGGCTAAGGTTAGTTGGGGGTTACAGTTTTCCATTTTGGGGCAGGCCTGAACAAGTCCTAGGCTTTTTCCTTGAGTTGCCATTGAGGCTGGCTGGCCTAGCACATACTGACTGTGGGAGATGACTCGGTGGCCCAGGCTCTGTCCATTAGCTGACATGGAGGCTGGTTGGCCTCACACGTTCACATTGACCCATGCACGTAGCTCTAAGTTGATGAGGGGTCCCAGCTAGTAAACAATTGACTGAAGTTTTGAATGGTCAGAGTACGTGGTGTATGTACAGAAAGGGAGCTACTGCAAGGACTTGTCTTTTGTTCATGGCCCTCCTAGAAACTGCTTGCTCAAGTCTCAGGAAATTGAAATTGAGATCTGATGTTTGAGAGAAGACTGAGCAGCCTGTTATTGTGTCTGCTTGGTCCTTTCAGAGGCTTATTACTACTTATAAATGCCTGGCATTAGCTTGGCTTGTTTCTTGCCAACTTTTCTTAACTTAAATTATCCCATATACCTTTTGCCTCTGGGCTTATTCCTTTTCTTACTTCTACATATCTTACTTTTACTACATGGCTGGCAATGTGGCTGTGTGGCTGCCCCCTTCTTTTCTTGCTCATTCTTCTCTCTTCTCTTCCTCCCAGAGTTCTCCTTCTATTTATGTGGAGATATTTTATTTGTGCTCTAACAAATAAAGCTTATCTGAGGATCAGAGGAAAAAGTCAACCACTATATTAAACATAGAGGTCAGGCACTAGTAGCTTTAATCCTAGCATTCGGGGGGCAGAGATTCATCTGAATCTCTGTGAGTTCAAGGTCACACTGGGAACAGAACGAGGCATGGTAGCACACACCTTTAATCCTCAGCACTAGTTAATCATAGAGGTCTGGAGGTCTGTATAGACAGACAGGAAGTGATAGAGCTGGATGGAAAGAGGAAGTGATGTAGCTGGGTGGAAAGAGGACGTAAGATGGCCTGGCACAGAAAGGTATATAGGCATGAGTATACAGGAAGTAGCCCTGTTGGACTGAGGATTTCCTAGCAGTAAGACCTTGTGGCTAGCTTCTTCTATCCCTTTGATCTTTTAGCTTTCACCCCAATATCTGGATCCAGGTTTTTTTTTTTTTTATTAATAAGACCGTTTAACAATTCATGTTACATATTTATCCTCTCTGCCTGCCAGCCCCACCTATCTTTTCTCCTGCCTTGCTATGGGCTGTTCAGCTCTTTATTAGACCATCAGGTGTTTTAGACAGGTACAGTAACACAGCTTCACAGAGTTAAACAAATGCAACATAAAAGAATGCAACACATCTTTGCATCATTAAAACAAATGTTCCCCAGCACAAACAAATGTGGCCTGCCTTAAAATAATATTCTATGGCCACAAGCATTCAGTCTGTAGTCCTTCCCTTTGGCTTTTGTACCTCTATGAATACCTCAGTCAACAGTGTAAGGCATGAGCAGAGTTCTGAGACTTCCAAGGCTAGCTCATAAAAACACCAAGCACTCTCTGCTGTTCTCTTGGGGTGGCCATCTTGAAATCTGGAGTCACAGGGAAGCCAGGTAGCCGCATGAAGACCCACAAAGCATGGAGATTTCTAGCTGTTGGTGGACCATCTGACAGGAACCTGTGCATTCACCTCCACAGCTGGGCCACCCTCAGTTTTCTAGGTGCTGAGCCATGTGTACCATGTGACATAGAAACAAATAGCTTCAGCTGAGCCTGTTCAAGTTGTGGGAAGACGCACGATTGCCCTGGCGCTGAGTTTGGGTGGCTTGTAAAGCAGCGCTCTTGTCTCTTCGCTGAGCCAGTGTCCTTTGTCTGCTGTGTTTCAGCAATCCCTGCTCTTTTCAGAGAACCTCTCCGGGCTGGCTGGAATCACCAGGTACTATGCCCATCATCCCCCACCCCAGGATGGTCTTCAGCCAATAGCTGCTTAGTATAAAACATGGTCTCTTGTATCAAGTTGAACCTGTGGAAGGCTATGACTCCAGAGTGGCTCATACAATTAGGCTAAAGTTAAAAGTTGGGGTCAGGATTGTGTCTTTGTCTAGCTCCTTCTGAGCCCCAAGTTCCTTCTGGTCTCCCCTTCTCAAACACTTCCTGTTTCAAACTCTATGCCTGGGCATCTGATATAGAATAGATACAAATAAAAATTAATAAAAAAGCCTGGAAAGGACTTATTCCCATCTGTCTCTTATGGCTTTCCTGAGAGGAGACAAAGTATTAATATTTTGATATGTGTAAAGTTATTTAATACTTGTAGGACACTGGTGTATTTCCCAGCACTCATGAGTGCTAGTCAGCTGTCCACCCCATTTTATTGAGACAGTATCTATGTAGCCCAAGCTGGCTTTGAACTGACTATGTAGCCCAGGCTGATCTTGAACTTACAACAATCCACCTCCTCCAGCCTCCTGAGTACTAGGATTTATAAGCAGGCATCAATGGCAGGAAGCTACCACATGCTTTTTCTATATTTAATAATAATAATACCTGTTCATTGACAAATACTATGTGCCAGACACTGTTTTTAGCATACTTCATATGTAATCGAATCCTCACCACAACCAGGTCAAGGGTGGCCTGCCATTGCAAATGATGTCACCGAGTCTCAATGAGACTGACTCATGATCTGAGGTGTGCAGGCAAGCTACAGGCCTAGAAGAGCCTCTAGAGTACTTGACCAGTGGGCTGCATGACCAGTGCAGTGAGCCATGCAGGGAGCCGATCCAGCTCTTATTCTCTGTACCTCGGCCTGAGAGCCATCCTGCCTACCCACTGCATGACAGCATCTTTCAGACAGAGGTTTTGGTGTCTTTGTTTTTTCTTCCAGAGGCCTCCTGCCGTCTATCTATTTACCTAGAGCTTTTTATGATTCAAAGGAGTACTTAACTCTTCAAAAAGATATCTACACTCCCATATCAACTGCCAAGATGTAATAACTGCCTGGATGTCCACCAGTGAACAAATGGGTGTCAGAATGTGCTCGTGTGTACCGTGGACTATTATTCCACCTTAGGAAAAGAGATCCCATGATAGAAAACCACCTGGATGGACTGGAAGTAAACACACCCTACATGGGAAAAGCTGTGCCCATGTGATTTCATTTGTCCAGCGGTCAAGTTCATGAAAACTGTCAAGAGAATTATGGTTGGCAGGGGGTTTCATGGCAGAGCTGTTGTGCATGTGTGGTTTCCGTTGTCCAGGTGAGTAAGTTCTAGAAATCTGTAGTTTGACATGCTGCCTATGGATAATAATACTTTATTGTACACTTAAAATATGCTGTGAGTAGCAGGCAGGATGGCTCAGTGGGTAAAGGCACTTGTCACGTAAGCCTGACAATTGGAATTCAATTCCCCAGCATCCGTGGTAAAAGGAGAGAGGAGACTCCACAAAGTCGTCCTTGGAATCCCACGTGCCTGCCATGGTGTGTGCACTCGCAGCCTCTCAACAATAAATAAGGTTAAAACATTCAAAATCTGTTGTTCTACTTTGCTGTGATAAACACTGTGGCCAGAAGCAGCTTTGGGGAGAAGAGGGTTTATTTCATCTTATGCTTTGCAGTGCATCTTCCAAAGCAGCCACCGTAGGAACCTGCCGGCAAACCATGCAGCAGGCCACAGAGGAACACTACACACTGGCCTGATCCTATGGTTTGTGCAGCATGCATTTTTACACAGCCTATGATCACTTGCCTGGGCAGTGGTGGGGTGGGGTGGGAATCGCCCACAGTGGTCTGGGCCTTCTCACTTCCATCAAGAAAATGTCCCGCAGCTACGTCTACAGATCAATATGTGGGAAGCCATTCCTCAAGTGACGTTCCCACTGCCCAGGTGACTAGCTTGTGTCAAGTTGTCAAAAAGTAACCATCACATATGTTAAGAGCACAGATCTCGTGTTATGTTCTTGCCACAGCAAACTTAAAAATAGCGAAAAACTCAAATCCTGTTCCCATGCAGGTTTCCCTGGCTTCTGCTGCTCTCATAGTGTGAGGTGAGTATCTGCTGTGTTTACTGGTAGTATAAGTCATTTCTGCCACCCTCATTAACCATCATCTCTAGTTCCGACCCTTCCCCTGTAAGCAGAACATGTCCTGGGGGCCATCGGAATCACAAAGTAGCTGAGGGCTGGATCTAGTTGGTTTTGTTGTTTTTGTTGGTTTTGTTTTGTTTTTCTTTTGACACTGACTATGTCTAGCGAGTGCTGGGTTCATGGCAGAAACAGCTGTAGAACTGGGGCCTGGGAGGACAGTTCAAAGGTAAGAGTGTTTCCTGTGCAAGCATAAAGGACCTGAGTTAGAATCCCAAGCATCCATATAAAAAGTGGGGTGTGGTTTCATGCATGTCTGCAACCTCAGTGATGTGAGGGGAGAGGGATAGATCTGGGGCTCGCTGGCTGTCAGCCATGCTCTAGTCTCAGCGAGAGGTCCAGTCTCAAGAGTCTAAGGTAGAGAGCAATAAGCAGGACACTGATGCCCTCCTATGGCCTCTGCACAGGCATGCATGGGGCACATCCACCTATGTATTCATATTGCACATACATAGCACACACGTCTGAATAAACCATATATGTAGCACACATACACACACACACACACATTAAAAATGTAGAACTGAATCTAAAACTGTCTACTTTGGGAGACTGGTTAGGCTTTGTTCTTTTTCTGGGAAAACGCTCTGTCGAAAGGAAAAGGTCCCGTGTGAAAACCTACACGGAATTAGCCCATCTTTTACATTTTTGAGCTTGCTGCAGGGTCAGCCCTGCGTGCACTGTTGCCATAATCCTGCATGTGACCAAATGTCCTTGATTTGACCTTGTGGGAATATGTAAACCATGAGACTGGAGAAGGGATGTCTGTGGGAGGAAGGATCATGTGATGTGGAGCAAACTCTATTTGCAATTCCCTGACTTGGAGTGATTTCTGGGAAGTGGCAGGAGGTGACTCCACAAAGCGCCTCCAGCCCCTACAAAGACAGGGACTTTTAGGTGGCCAGGAAGTGGGGAGGAAGGACTCTGCCTTCAGGTTCTGATTGACACAGGCATTTCCTGTGCTACAGTTTTAGCATGGAGCTGCTTCAGAAGACAAGCTAAGGGAATATCGATTTGCCCCCTTGTGCTGGAACGACAAATTCATATTTGGCTGTAAATAAAAGCTGATTTTTAAAAATATATTAAGGAGCTGGCTGTGGTAGCTCAGGCCTATTACACCAGCATCTGGGAGACTCGAGAAGGAAGAGCAGCAAGAATTTGGGTTAACCTGGGCTTTATAGTGAGTTCTAAGCTAGCCTGGACTTCAGAGTGAGATCATGTCTCAGAAAACAAAACATAGTAAATTGAATCAAATACACCAAGAAAAGCTGAGGGGGTGGAAATGATGTGAATACAGCATAAAACTCACACACACACACACACACAACCAAAAACCCAGAACCCTGCCCATGTAAATAAAAGAAAGAAAAAAGGAAGGAAGGAAGAGAGATTTAGAGATGGATAGATAGAGGGATAGATGGATAGATAGAGGGATAGATGGATAGACAGATGGGCAGATGGATCAATAGACAGACTGACAGATAAATGATAGCTAGGTAGGTAGATAGATAGACAGAAGTAAAGAGTGATGGCTTACGCCTGTAATCCTAGCATTGGGAAGCTGAGGCAGGAGGATTGCCTTCAGTTTGAGGTCAGCCCAGGCTGGATGGTTTGTGCCAGACCAGCAAAGGCTTTATAGCAAAAAATCTGTGTATAAAATCAAACCACACTGAAATTAAATAATAATAATAATAATAATAATAATAATAATAATAATAAACCACATTGGTGAGTAGCTATACAGAATATCACAACGATCACTCTCATGACAAGGAAGATCTGATCCCCCCTCAATTTCTTATTGGCAAACATAATGCATGTTGGTGCTTATCCAAAGAAATGTATGGGTTTTTTTTTGTTTGTTTTTTGAAAATTAAAAAACAAAAAAACAAGAAATCGAAAGGGATTGGGTATGAGGTCCAATTCTCCTGGGATAGTCCTTAGGTTTTGGGAAAAGTCTGGCCTTGCTGACAGGGGAGGTTGCCCCTCATGTTTAGGCTGGACCTCAGGGTTGCTGTGAGTGTGTGTGGCTGTAACTCAAAAGAGGAGAGGGCTCTTCCGGGCGGGGGTCAGGGTTGGAACGGGAGATATTTGGGGCACCCACAGCTGTAGGAAGTGCATGCTCTCTCTTAATTTTGTTTACTTAATAGAAAAAGAAACCCACATGTCTCTTTG
Organism: Peromyscus leucopus; assembly: GCF_004664715.2. Lineage (NCBI taxonomy): Eukaryota > Metazoa > Chordata > Mammalia > Rodentia > Cricetidae > Peromyscus > Peromyscus leucopus. The sequence goes on from NC_051084.1 coordinate 66,848,803, forward strand.
AAGCCCCGTGGGACTGTTTGCTCTGAGATTCCGCAGAGAAAGCCCAGGACTGTTGCCCGAATGTCCGCCTCACCATTTACTGTCCTTGGATTTAATGCTTGCCTCACACTCGGAATAAATATTCATTCATTCTCGTGCCAAGAAATACAGAATCCTATTGTTTCCCGGCCCAAATTGTTTCAAGACCATCTTTTTCTTTCTTTTTCCCTTGCCCTGAGGCTGTCAAGCCCAGATAAGCATCTTGACTGGCCCGGGATCTGCTCCCCTCAGGGACAGTATCTGTTCCCTGCCAGAGTGCCCCAGACAGAACAGCCCATTGCTCCCAGCAGAGCTGCCGCCCTCGGTTTAGAAACCCCACCCCTTTCCCAGAGGCCTTATTCAACTTTCTGGGTTGCCATGCCGGATTTACTGTAATTCCCCATCCTGGGGACAGTTGTGTCATTTTAATAGGCAGGGGGACAGTGGGCCTTCGCTCAGTGGCAGCCAGCCGGGTCCACAGAGGGAGATGAGTGAAGCCGTCCCACATGCTAGGACATGTCTCATCCCAGAACATTTCCTGCTTAAGCCTCAGAAGAAAGGCTGACTTAATTAAGTTAAACAGAAGTGTGAAAAAATAATAGGCAGAAGGGATTCCAAGTACGTTTTATCTCTTTGGAGTAAAATCACACCTGACACTACAGCCTAAAAAAAAAAAAAATTCCTTTTGTATTCCTTAGAGAATGTGCTCATTTACTTAGAGGATTGGTTTCTAACCCTGAAAGTGGCCATGTTGGCTCTTCCACATCCTTCCTCCCGCACCTCCCTGACTCCCCAGGGGAGCCCAGGGCCACAGACCCACTGCTCTCCAGCTCACAAGCATGCCGCCCCATACCCCTTTCCCCCAGTTTCTGACAGGGACAGCCTCTCTCCTCTAGACTCCTCCGGGAATGGCCTCCAAGTTGTTTAGGCTCTGTCCTCCCCTTAGTCTGCGGACTTCTTTCTCTTATTTAAACAAAACAAAACAAACAACAAAAAAGCCCCACCCTTTCTGAACTGGAGTCTTTCTCCACTTCTCAAACACCCTTTCTCTCCCCTCCCCTCCCCTCCCTTCCCCTCCTCTCCCCTCCCCATTTTATCCCCTTTTTTGTTCCCTTGTTCCACTTCCTCACCTCCTACAACACCAAATCACCTACAAATCTTTCCAAGACCCAACCTCAGGATCCCTTCCCCTCCAGCTAAGAAGGCTGTTCCAAGAAATACCCTATCCCTCACCTCCAGGTTTAGCTGTCCCAACACTGAGACCCATGGTAGAGTCTTCACTTGTGGAATCCAGACCCTGTCTTTACTATACTGCTTTGTTTTTTAGTGATTACACATTTATTTAGTGTATTCGTGTGTGTGCACGCACACATGAGTGCATGCCGTGGCACGTGAGTGAAGGTCAGAGGGCGGCTTGTGGGAATCCGTTCTCTCTTCCCACCATGTGCGCAGGCCATCAGACCTGCTGGCAAGTATATTTCCTCCCCGAGGCAGTTTGCTGGCCTGCTCCCCCCCCCTTGCTTATTTTTGGTTCAGCATTCATGAGTGTGAGGACTGGATACAAATTTCTCCAAATGAAAGAACAGACTCACCATTCCCAGTCTTCCAGATGTGACTTATAAAGCCAGATGCTTCCCCGGGTTCCCTGCCCTCGCTCTCAGCTAGGGGTTGAACCCAAGGCCTGGAGCGTGCTAGGCAGAGACTCTAGCGACTGCTCCCCTAGGTTGATAGTTGCTGAGGCCTCAGATTCCCTCATACTTAGAATTACAGAGTATTACAGTGCCTACTGTGTGCTGGGCAGTGGGCAGAGACTCTGTCCTGTCATCAGATATTAAAAAGACTCTGAAGTGCTGTGGAGATGGCCCAGTGGGCGAAAACATTTGCCACCAAACCTAATGACCCGAGTTTGAGCCCCTGGACCCACACGGTAGGAAGGAACCGTCCCCTACGAGTTGGTCTCTGACTTCCACATATGTGATGCAGGCTGTGTGCCCAATACAATAAATAAATGAAAGGAAAAAAATCTTTGCTAAATGCTCTTCTTGCTCTACTATTTTGAGCTGAAGTAATAGTTTTTAATTAGAAGACACCAGCACTGACAATTTATAAAAATTCCAGATGGGTTTGTATCTGTCTCTTCCATATTAGTCATCTGATTAAATTCGTGGTTTATACTTTATTTTTTGCAAGCCTAGACCTCACTCTTGGGTAACAGTGGGTAGCAAATCCTTAGATGCAACCTGATGGTGGTTGAAAGAAATACTGCTGGTACTGTTGATGGAGGGTCGGCCCTGTCTGGGCCCTGCCTTTGCGGTTCTCCATTTGATGCTGAACCAATTGTGGCATGGAAGGCTTCTTCTACACGTGAATCCATTCAATAACTTCTGCTCAGCAACTGGTTGCTCCCCATGAGCTGCCTTTACGTCTGTGATGCCTGTGTGTGGCAAGGAGCGGGAGGTGTTTGTGACTCCCTGCTCATCACTTCCTTCCCCACTTACTGGTTATTCTGGTCATTTTGCCCTGAGGTCCTCATTCTTCTAGCCAGCCGTCAAAGAGACCAGGATGTGCTACTTTCCCATTGTTCTTTCATGACAGGATCTTCTAGATGGGAACTCGCTGTGTAGCCCAGGCTGGCCTCCGACTTTCAATGCTGTGATTACAGGTCACGCACTACCACACCTGCCTCTGCCCCGATCCCAGCACTTCTCTTTCCCACGCTTATGCCTGAAATTCAACTGGAGGTTTTGCTTTAAGATGAAGTCAACTAATCCCCTAACCGTATCTGTGTCAATGGCCCTGGTGGGAAGGTGAAGAAATCTCGACCTTCACCATTTACATGAAACAGTCATCTTCCAGGACCTTGTGGACACTCTGTCATTTGGTGTCAGGGTAAGCCTTAGGGTGAAGTTTAAAGCACCAAGCAGGGACGGGTCACATGGCAACTGGCAGGAAGACGTGCTATTTTAAGGAAGGTGTGAGGTGTTGAGTTGGGCAAGTCTCCAGTTGGCTAGAACAGTGCCGTTCCGTAGAAAGAAACTGAACCACATAGACACACACCCCTTTAAAAATTTTCCAGAAGCAAAAATGTAAAAAAAGAAACAGGTGAATTTCATTTTAATAATATGCTTTATTTAGTATATTAAAATAGCATCACTCAATGTATAATCAATCTAAAACATTTACATTTTTTTTCTCTTTTTTTAGTGATCCGTTTTTGAAATACAGTATGTATTTTGCACACTTGAATTAGATTGTCGGTGTTTCGTAGCCACTTGTAGACAGCGGCCAGCATGATGGATAGTGGCATCTCTGAAGCCTCCTGGCATAAAACACCTCAGAAGTCATTAGATCCCGCAGGACCCAGAGATCTTGGAACCCCTGGAGAGTGTATAAGCTAGGGGCTTGCTCGGCCCATGGGGAGGGGGGCGGGGTCAGAGCTGTTAACCCAAAAGCTGAGGCAGGAGAATTAAGGTGAATTCCAGGCAAGTGTGGGCAACAGAGAGGGACCCTGTGCCAAAAAACCAAATGAGAGGAGGAAGAGGAGGAAGAGGAGGGGAAGAGTCGGCAGCCTACTCCAGATGCAAGCACAGGCATTACAGGAGGGGGAGAGAGGGGGGAGGGAGGGAGGGAGAGAGAGAAAGAGACAGAGAGAGAGAGGGAGGGAGGGAGAGAGGGAGGGAGAGAGAAAAGGAGGGAGGGAGGGAGGGAGGGAGGGAGGGAGGGAGAAAGAGAGAGAGAGAGGCTTAAGAAGGAGACAAAATGCTAAGCCCTTGCATGAGTGTTGCCTTCTGAAGAGCCGAGTGTAAGTGTCTTAATAATTGGTGGCTTTGGAGTTTCATTGTTCAAAGGACTTAAAAGATTAAGATCCTCTGACACAGTTACCTGAAGGACTTTTCTAGTAAATGAGGTGATCATGTAGCTTTAAACTTCAAAGGTTCACAGGGCCACAAGAGAAAAACAGGATAAAAAGGTCAAAGCAATCCCCACTGTCCCTGGGTGGCAAGGAGGGCAAGACAATTTTTGCCCGTGAATCTGGTTCCTGGTCTCATGACACTGTCTGAAATCTCAGCCAGCAGGAACCAGGGAGTCCTTTCCCTCCATGGGCCCTTAACGGGTCTGCGAGAGAGAGAGAGAGAGAGAGAGAGAGAGAGAGAGAGAGAGAGAGAGAGAGAGAGATTGTTTTATTTTATGTGGGTGAGTATTTTGCCTGCATGTACATATGTGCACCATGTGTGTGCACTGTCTGAGAAGAGGTTGTTGGATGCCCTGGAACCGGAATCACAGATGTCTGGGTCCTGTGTAAAGGCTGCAAGTGCTCTTAAGCAGTGAGCCGTGGCATCAGCTCTCCCCTGACTTCTTATCTTTCTCAATTTCCTTGAAACTTCGATCCGATCCTGGAATCTTAAGGATTAGTGACAACCAGCTTCGTTTTCCAAACTTCTTCACACTGAGCAGAGGTGTAGACCCTACCTGACCAGGGACTGAGAGTCTCCACCTGCCTGGTCTAAGGGGATGCTGCAAACTGTGAGCTCCGTGATCACAGGGTCACCCTCTGATGGGAATCTGGAAGAAAAGATGTCATTACCCCAAATGTTATGACATAGAAACAATAAGGCACATGGCAGATTTCTATTCCCAACCCTAAGATGAGCTCTCAAAACAGAGGGGGTTTTTCTACCACTCGCTATATGTATACAAACCACAACACTAGTAAACCATTCAAACCCAAGGCAGCCCTGGCTACGGTCTGTAAGCCCAACTCTCTAGAGGATTCACAGAAGATGGCCTCATGCCCAGCCTGGACTACAGAGTGAGTCTGAGGCTAACCCTGGATACTGTTTGAAAATCAGTCTCAACGAAGTCAATCCACCAAATAAATTTAAAAAATCCAAATAAGCAAAAGCAAGCTTAAAGCAACATCTGACACAGGTGTGCATATACACAGCATTCTACTGCACTTCGACAAGGGCGTGACTTCCTCTCTCACAGCTGTCAAGGGCCATCTGCTTCTGCAGGCTGGCTGAAATCACCGCCTTCACTTTTGTGTTGAAGAGCAAGACTCTTTAGCTGTAATAACAAAACACGTGCTGCTGGTTAAATGCTCTGAATAGGACAGAATATCAAGAAGGAATCCAATGGTTGAGAAGACGAAAAGAAAAATGGGTTATGACCACAGTCACTGAGTACATATGACTGCATTAACAATTGCTTGGAAACAATCGAACAACAATTCAAAATATGAAGGAAGTTCACATCTGCTGACACGTTTACAGACTTATCTTTGCATTTAAGAAGTCAAGACTTCTCTTTGTTTCTTATATAAAGAGAACTGCTTTATTTGTCTGTTTTTTTGAGACACAAGGTCTTGCTACATAGCCCTGGCTGGCCTCGAACTCTATATAGAGCAGGTGGCCTCAAATTTTCAGCCCTCCTCCTGTGTCTTCCCCCTGAGAGCTGGAATCACAAGGTATGAACCACCACAAGCAGCTGAGAAGAAGTCTGAAGAGTTCTAGTAATTCATGGCAAGGAAGGCCCGGATCAGCAGGGGACTGAACAGTTGTTCTCAGCCAGGATTCCCAACTTACACCACAGAAAAGCATTTCAGGACGAGCTGGTCTGAAGCTGAGTTGGAATTTGTTGAGGGAAGGTTCTCACACAGAGAGAAGCACAGAATTAAGAGTCAGGGACAGTGTGGTGGCTCATCCTAACTTTCAACTGATCGGGATCTAGACGCACTTGGCAGAAGGCTCTCTGGGCATGCCTGTGCAGGTTTATCTCGGTTAGTAAGTGGAGTGGGGAGACTGCCCACTGTGGGCGGCACCATTCCCTGCGGTTGAGTCCTGACACTGCGTTAAAAGGAGACAGCAAGCTGAACACAAGCTTCCTTCTTCTCAACTTCATGACCGTAGAAGCAGTGTGGCCAGCTGCCTCCGGCTCCTGCGTCCGTGTCTCCCCAAACATCACAGGCTATAACCTTGAGCTGTGAACCTACATAAACCATTTCTCCCTAGAGTTGCTTCTGCTGGGGTATTTTGTCATAGCCACAGGAACTAAGACAGACAGGGTAACCTGCCCTAGAGTGAGAGGGGAGGCCTGTCACGAAAGAGTTGCCGGAACTCAGTCAGAGTGATGCTCATGCTTCACCACTTGCTTGTTAGTTCAGGCTGATGCTTTGCTATTTTGCTTCTCTCATAGATTTTTACAAGATTTTGTATCGGGCCTTAAAGTTCATCTCCAGTGTCATCCTCCCAAGTAGCTGGGATGACAGGCCGGAGTCGCCAGGTCCAGCTAAGGTTCTTGTTTGTTTTGAGACAATGGGGATTGAAACTATGACCTTAACCTTGAACATGCCAAGCAAGTGCTCTCTACTACTGAGCTATATTCCCAGCATTGTGTGTGTGTGTGTGTGTGTGTGTGTGTGTGTGTGTGTGTATAAGAGAGAGAGACAGAGACAGAGAGATACAGAGAGACAAGAGAGAGACCCTAAGTTGTCCGGGTTGGTCTTGAACTCTTCCTGTGACTCATGCAGGGCTTGCATGTTCAGCTTCCCTACCTCAGCCTTTGAGTTGCTGGGATTACAGGCATGTGCTACCAGCCCAGTTACACCATTAAGTTCTGAGGTAAGGGACATCTTTGGAGTTGCGAGTGGCATTACTGTACCTACTGCAGGAAACATCTACAAAGAAAAATAGAGCACAGGTCTACCAGTTTTCAGAACTGTGCCTATAAATTTCTGTAAGCTGGAGCTAAGTCACTACTTCAAACTTCTCTGACAGAGCTGCCCTCCAGATCTTTTCTGACATGTCCCGGGATGACTTGCTGTGACGTCTCAAGTCACATTTTAAGGAAGAAGGATGAATTCTGGATAACTGAGACATTCTCCTTTGCAGCTCCCTCCCATTGGGGCCCATCCCTTGGGAGTGGTAAGGGATTAATTAGCCTTCTGTGGTGTGGATGGAAATGTCCCCCATAGGATCATGTGTTTGAACACTGGTCCTCAACCGTCGGTGCCTTATTGGAACCTTTAGAAGGGGAGGTGGAGCCTTGCTGGAGGAAGTGATTCCCTGAGGGCGGGCCCTGAGGGTCGACTGCCTAGCCCCACTTCCTGTGCATCCTTTACTCCTGACAGCACAGCTATCCCTTTCCCCTCACACCAAGTCTTCCCTACCGTAAACCTTGAACCGTAAGCCAAAACAAACTCTAACTTCAAATTGCTTCTTGTCAGGTGTCTGTCAGTCAGGCCTCTGTCACAGCAACAATGAATGTGGTAACAGATTAGGGGAAGGGAAAGAGAGAAAGGACCAGGAAGCTTGAGGGGGGAGAGGAGAGAAGAGTGAAGGGGGAATGAGGAAAGAGAAGGAAAAAGGAAGAGGGATAAATAAGGCATGGTATCAGGAAGTGAGAACCCTGGGAGGCAGTTGGCTGGAGGGATGCTACTGGTCTACCCAGCATGCCCTTCTGCAGCACAGGCAGAGAATGCGCAGAGCACAGGTTAGCTCCATGGAAGTTTTGTGAGAAGCAGGAAATATGCCTCCCTGGGGAAGATGCTGCACATGGTGAGGTAGAGACAGGCCAGGTTAGAGACAGGCCAGGTTGCAGACAGAACCTGTGTTCTGTATGCAATAACCCTACTGACGGCTCCATGGACAGCTATCTTCCTGCTGGTGTTGGCTGCAGAGGTGGATGCACTGTGCGTCATTCCATCCAGGACCTTCTACCTTTCCTTTTTCTACAGGAAAACCTGGCTGTTGATAGGGTTTTGCCTGGTTACAGATTGGATTTGGGGCGTCTTTTTAATCAAAATCTCTTGTTCTTCAGCCAAGAGAAGTCTCTGGTCCCTTCTGTCTGTTTCCCAATCTTCCCTAGGATTAGTTAATGGACCAGTGCTGAAGGATGTAGAGAGACTGGCTATATCTGCCACCACCCTCCCCTGTGACAGGAAGTGCAAATGTCAGGGCGGCCCAGGCCTCACCAGCTCATTCCTTTGAGACGGTGGCCAGAAGGAGGGGTAGGAGGCAGAGCAGGAAGGGGGATCAGCTAATGTTGTTTAGGACTGCTTGGCACAGTGGGTAAAAGCCTCCAGGCCTCTGGCTCAAGTCAGCACCGAAAGGGGCAGACAGAGCCAAGCTTCAATCACTTCTCATCAGTGTTTACATCAGTGAGCCCTGGGCACTGCCTGGTCGGCAGCCTGGGTGCTGGTAGCGTTTGGCTCATGGCCCAATTGGAGAGAGGTTCCAGATTTTGGAGGGGGTGGAGGAAAGCAAGAACAACACGTTCTGTTCATCCAGAGGGGATGGAGGCCTGTGCTGTGGCCAAGGGTGCAGGTCACCTGGTTTAGGGGTGATACACCCGCCCACACCAGGCCACAGGTGCCGGTAGGATGCTAAGTCTGCAGCTGGAGGAGGTCGTCCATGGGGATCTGGTGCAGCTTTTTATCCCAGCTAGGGAAACAGCAATCCACCCACATTGTAGAAAACTAACCTCCAAGCCTAGCAGACATTATCATCGACACCAGAGCAGCTGTGATTAATTGCAAATCGCCCTCAAGTCAGGGCCTGGTCATATTCCCTCATAGGTGGGGGTGTGGATGGCCATTGACCTCACCTGAGTTTCCAACCGCTGATTCCTGTGCGTCCTTCTAAGCTGTGTAGAATTCTGTCTGAGCTGCATATGGTCTCCTGGTCTCGTGGTCTTGAGGCAATGGAGTATATAGAATGTGAGGTTATTTGGAAGGGATGACAGCACTTATATGGCTGTGGGTAAGTCATCATTCATGCTTGAGTGACACTTTCCAGAGATGTGACTGCATTGGGGTCCCCTACACTCCTGTAAGTAACCCCTCATGCACACTCTATAATTAAGCCCATGAACTCATTGGCTTGCCAAGTTGGACTTTGGTGGTGTTGGTCTCTTGATTTGTTTTTGGTACCCTTATCTGAGGTGAGTAGATGTTTATTCAGAAGTTCCCAGGAAACACCTCATTTTATAGATAAAACAATCAAAACCTGGCCTCACCTTAGGTTGTATAGTTAGAAACTAAACCTTAGGGAAGGAAGGGGGTGAGATGGAAGTACAGTATGGGTTCCTTTATGGATCACTCTGGCAGCCACGTCAGTCTAGACGAGCAAGAGCAGCGTCACACTGCTTGTCTTCCCATCCCCTCAGACCACACCCACCTTCACCCACCAGGTGTTGCTGGAGTCTGTCTAGTAGGCCTGTGTCCAAAGTCAACGTGGTCAGTGTCCCCAGGAGCTGAAGTACTTAGGCAAAGTTCACAGAGGAAGAAAACTCTACGCAAGCAGGAATCTTTGCAATTTAATACTCAGATGTTCAAAGAAATGGACAGAGAATGTTAGACAATCTAGGAAGTGACTTTTTTTTACTTTGTAGCTGTTTATTTTATTTATGTGTCTGTATGTGCTTGTGCATGGTGTGTACACCTGTGCATGGTGTGTACACCTGTGCATGGTGTGTATACCTGTGCACGTGTGGATGAAGGCCAGAAGAGGGCGTCACATCCCTCAGAGCAGGGGTTACTGAAAGGCCTGAGACATGGATGCTAGGATGTGAAGTCTGCTCCTCATGGTTAAGTAGCAAGCCATCTTAGCCACTGAACCATCACTCCAGCCCCAGAAATGTTGATTTATTATATGCTAGCTGGTGGCAAAGTACTGTCCATATCAACTGTCCATATCATCTTATCGTGTGTGTGTGTGTGTGTGTGTGTGTGTGTGTGTGTGTGTGTGTCTGTGTGTGTCTGTGTGTGTCTGTGTGTGTCTGTGTGTGTATGTGAACTTGAGCTGATGTTGGGTGCCTTCCTCATTTACTCCCCACCCTATCTTTTTGGGATCCTAGCCAGCATTTTCACAGGCCTGCCTGCACAGCAAGCCCACAGGACCGTCCTTCTCCCCCTCCCAGCACAGTGACAGACTTTTTACGCGGGACCTGGGGATCCTGACTTAGTCTCCATGCTTGAGCAGGGAGCACTGTGCCATCTCCCCAGCACCCTCCCATCTACCCTTGACGGTGACTCAGCTCCATGGGGATGGAATGCCATGCTTAGCGGCACCGGCTGGTGGATGGGATGGAATTCAAACCTAGCAGTTGTCCCCGGTTTTAGCCCTGGGTGACAGGTCCCCGTACCTTAGCACAACTGAGGTCACATTAGAGTCACCGAGGCACCATCCTGACCTAAGAGCTCAGAATGTAGACCTTAGCACCTGCCAAGACAAGAATAAAGGTCTAATCCATCAAAGTCCATATTTCTGGGAAGTCCCTAAATGTACCAACCTTGTGTTTTTGGCTTCTGTGGTTCTGCTTCTGGCTAACTGTTCTTGCTAACTGAGGTCTGTCTACCCAGGGTGTGGTTTTGTGCTTACAAGCTCACTGTAAGAAAATCTTGGGACTGCATGTGGATCCCAAACACCCAGTATTAGTCACTGGCCAGCTAATAATGACTTTCTATTGGCTTGAACCCATGTCTGAGTGGTCTTCTCCGGTGGGTACCTCACAACACCTGCTGTGCATTGCTTCTCATGGTGGCACAGAGAAAAAAGGGGGTGCTCTGAGAAGAAATGGGGAGTGGGATGGGGTTGGCTGAATGGGTCCAGTTTACAGCACTTTCCTGTGGATAGATGTTCAATGTTCCTTGGACATCTGCTGACCTATCACCTAGCCATTCCATGCTATAGAAAATGAAGATGTAAGACTATAAATGGCGCCTCTCAATGCAGTTTCATAGGCTACACTGTCAGAGCACTGGGGGGGGGGGCAGGCTAATGAAATGGCCTAGACAGGCATGCTTTTCAAGACCAATTCCGGAGACAGTAGGAGAGGCTGCTATATCAGTACTGTTTACATGCCCACACCTCTCATTAATCTGTATGCTCCTGAGAATGAGAGTCACCTTTGTTTACCTTAGGTTAGCTGAAATTTCTCCAGTTCCACCCTCGTCTCCACCAGGTGTCAAGTGAAATTGATTAAATTAAATCCAACCTGTTTTCAGCTATCTGATTTTTAATAGGGTACAAAAAATTTAGACTTGAGAACTACTCTGTTGCATCTTTCTCAAAAGGTTCAACCCTCTCACTTTAAAAAGATATATTTACCTTTTGTGTGTTGGTGTGTTTTGTCTGCATGTATGCATGTACACCATGTATGTGCAGTACCTGTGGAGGCCAGAAGAGGGCATCAAATCCCATGGAGCTGGTGCTGTGGGGGTTGCGAACTGGCGTGTGGGTGCTGGATGTGGAACCTAGGTCCTCTGCAAGAGCAGCAAGTACTCTTAACCACAGAGTCATCTCTCCAGCACCCTGAACTCATCTGAAGAAACTAAAACAACGATTTAGGTTTACATCTTGAAACCCCCAACAAAAAATACGTAGGGGCATTTCTTGGGTCAGGAGACCCAGAAATACTGTTTTGATGGCATTGTATGAATGGTGAATTGTCTTTTGAAATGTCCTAAGACTTACTGTAAAGTTTGCTTTATGCACACTTATGACTTGCAATTTCTAAATTTAAACATACATATCACACCACGGTTTGCCGGTAAATTAATTCAGGAGACCGAGTAGATTTTCCATTCACAGCGTGATGACCGTGGGTGAGCTGGCCAACATTCCAAAGCTTTATTCTCATTATTTGTAAAGTGGAAGCAAAAATAGAGCCCACCACAGGTGTGTTCTTGTGAGAGTTAATGAAGACTACACATGCCGAGTTCCTGGCATGGGTGAATGTTAAGTTGGGAGGTGAAATAAATTAGTAGATTGGCCTCAGTTATTTCAAAGGCTATTTGTGTCTCCAAGGAAGAAGGATTTAGCAAAGAGGGACTGGGGAGGAAGTGTGGCCATTGTTGTGGGATAGCCACTGAAAGAGCTGCTCAGAAGGTCCCATGAGTCAGACCCTGGGGCGGGGTGGGGGCAAGTGCAGGCATTTTTACATGTGAAGGGAAGTGAACACCCTTCTTACCACAGAGAAGGGGACCTCAAGAAATGTCACATTTTCTACAAAGGGCAGTTTTTTCTTGTTTTTCAGAAGAGAAACCTGGTTTTAAAAATCATTATATTCTTTTTCAAAGACCATTCAAAATACATAAAAATAAAATGTATATATATATATATATTTAATGGATTCTTTTGTATTTTTGATAGTTTCTTTTTTCCTTCCATTCCTCCCTTCTTTACTTCTGTTTATTTATTTTACACACACACACACACACACACACACACACACACACACACCATTTGTGCACAGAGAAGGACATTGGGAGCCCTGCTCTATCACACTGAAATAGTCCCTTGAGACAGGGTTTCTCACTGAAATGAAGCCCTCCATTTTGGTGAGTCTAGCTGGCCAGTGAGCTCCCAGGATCCACTTGTTTCTGCTCTCCAAAGCTGAAGCTGTGGACATGTGAAGCTATGACTTGCTTTTACATAGATGTTGAGGATTTGAACTTAGGTCTGCATAATCCCACACCAAGTGCTCTCACCCACTGGGTGCTCTCCCCGGCTCCCTTTCTTCCTTTAAGAGACAGGCTCTTGCTATGTATATTGGCCTGGGCCAGAACTCTCTAAGTAGTCTAGGCTACTTTTCAATTTCAATCCTCTTGTCTCTGTCTCTAGACTTCTGGGATTACAGGCTTGAGCCACCACACCCGATTATACCTAATCATTACAGTGTCCCAAGGACAAGAAGACAGTAGTAACTCTCAGTGTACTCCTGTGGTGGTTTGAAAGAAAATGGCCCCCAAAGGGAGTGGCGCTATCAGGGGTTGTGGCCTTATTAGAGGAAGTGTGTCACTGTGGAGGCGGGCTTTGAGGTCTCACATATGCTCAAGCATGCCCAGTGTCTCAGACCACTTCCTGTTGCCTGAGGGTCAAGATGTAACAATGCTCAGCTCCTTCTCCAGCACCATGTCTGCCTGCACACCATGTCGCAGTGTGGTGATAATGGACTAAACCTCTGAAAATGTGAGCCACCCCAGTTAAACGTTTTCCTTTATAAGAGTTGCTGTGGTCATGGTATCTCTTCACAGCAATTGAAACCCTAACTTAGACAATTCCCCATCCTAAGTGGTTAAGCTAAAAGTAGGCTTTGGAGATCTCAGAAGTGATGGTATGTGTTGATTGAGCCTGAAGGATCTGGTGATGGTGACTGCTTTAGATAGCCATAATTGTTGGAGACAAAAGGCATTAGAATTGGCTCTTCGTGTCTTGAGGTAAATCATCTGGCATCTGACAAGGTCATGGGAAACATAGGGGCTATGAACAGCCAAAATGATTAAAGACCATTGACAAAGAGCAGCCGAATCTTGACCCATTGGTGACCTCTGTGAATTACCTAATTCTTAATCGATTTTCTTTTGTTTCTGGCTGGCTAAAGTGATGGGTCCCTATTGATGTAACTAACCGTCTTATAAAATAAGAAACACAGAAACAATGTAAAGGAGAAAGCCGAGAGGTCAGAGCTCAGAGCTAAAATCTCACCCTTCTGCCTGCGGTGTCCCAGCTTCCCGAAAGAGGGCTACTTCCTGTCTGTACGCCTTTTTTATAGTATTATTGTTCTGCCTTCTCATTGGTTGTAAACCCAAACATGTGACGGCCTCGTCACTGTCTGAATGTACAGCCCCCTAGGTCTTAAAGGCATATATCTCCAATGCTGGCTATATCCCTGAACACACAGAGATCTATGGGATTAAAGGCGTGTGCCACCACCGCCACACTCTTGCTATGGCTCTAATAGCTCTGACCCCCGGACAACTTTATTTATTAACATACAATCAAAATCACATTTCAGTACAATTAGATTACCACCACAGGTCCCCACAAATCAGTACAAGATTACCATTTTTGACATGTAATTTCATAAGAACTGCATGAAAAATCTAGAAGCTCAGACTGCATACCTTTGAGCCAGCTGGTTGGTGCATACTTAGCTTGGTGAAATGGTTGATTCTGTGTACAATAGGAGTCTTTAGCCAAACATCATTAAATATATCTTTGGGAAGGACTTTTGAATGACATTTCAACAATGAATTTGACATTTGAATTGGGAGATTGAGTAAACTATACTTCAATCTTGCTGTAGGCAAACCTACATCTGCCTCATCTTAGCAGTTGGCCATGATAGACCAAGAAGTCCAGCCTTCTCTCAAAGAGAACCTCTGCCATCTGATGCTTGAACAGAAACATTGTTCTTTTGCAGTCTGAAGCACTGGCTTTCCTTGCCAGCTCTTGGAGTCACAATGTCATCGTTAGCTCCCTTGAGTTCTCAGGCCTTCTGACTTAGACTGGAATGACACATCACTGTCTTGGGTCTCCAGCGTGCTGGCTGGAGGCCATGAAACTTCTTAACTTCATAAGTGCTCAAGCTGACTCCTTATAATAAATAAATGACCCCTCCTCTAGTTCTGAGGAACCCTAAGTGCTTGAAAAATTAGACATGCTTTTATCTGGCCAAGCCAGCATGCCTAAGCATTTCATGGGCCACTGTAGTCCTCTTTCCCACAGTTAATGACATGCACCCTCATCCCTGGCCTGCTGCCTAATGGTGAGCAGATGTGCAAGGGCACGAAGAAAGAGAATGTGGATTCCTTAAAGATAAGATTATGCCTCCACAAAAGATCGCCAATGTTTTATGGGTTTCCGTTTAAGGGTTTGTTCAAGAGCTTGATCCCTGACAAACTACAACTAGATCTTTAGTTGACCAGTGCAGGTGAGAGGGTATGAGTGGCCACGCCTTGCCAACGAGGGTCTACAAAATATGCAAATAGCCCTGAGATTGAGAATAATCAGCACCAGAGTCTGCCCCGAAGAGTGAATAATTGATGTGAAGTCAAATTGAAGAACGTGCTTTAAGAGAACTTAGACTGACTTACACACAACACTGCAATGAAGTGAAGTATGTATGAAGGCAATGTATGTCTGGCTGAAGGTTAAAAGTGGACACGTGACCTCACCATGCTGGTGTTGTCAGAGTCACAGGAGAATCCTAAGCAGACCTGCAGTCTCCAGAACTGACAACAGAGGGCTGATTGTCTATCTTGCCTCACCTCATGCCGGCTGTTAGCAAGAGAAGCCCAGCAAATGTGGCTCACCGTAAGTAAGGCTTTGGTTAAGCTCCTCTGTTTTTGTGGCTCCTCTGTTCATTACATTGGTTCAGTGTAAACAAGCACAGGCATTAGAAATGTTTGTTGTAAAGTCTGCTACTGTTCTCATTTTTATTCCTGTTTGCTCTGCTAAATGATCAGCTCCTTCCATCCTGGGGCCCGATCTAGGTTCTAGGATTTATGTATAGGGCTGCTCATCCTATGTGGTGGTTTGAATGAGAAATGTCCCTCGCCATCTTCTGTCTTAGGGTTTTATGGCTGTTGAATAGATGCTGTGACCATGGCAACCCTTATGAAGGAAAATATTCAATTGGGGCTGGCTTATAGTTCAGAGGTTTAGTCCATTATTGTCGTGGCAGGAAGCATGGTAGCATTCAGGCAGACATGGTGCTGGAGAGGTAGCTGAGTGTTCTACATTCAGATCGGCAGGCAGGAGGAAGAAAGTCAGACACTGGGCCTGGCTTGAGCATTTGAAACCTCAAGGCCTGATCCCAGTGACACACTTCCTCCAACAAGGCCACGCCTACTCCACCAAGGACACACCTCCTAATAATGCCACTCTGTATGGGCCGATGGAGGCCATTTTCATTCAAACCACCCCGGCTTGAGTATTTGAACACTTGGCTCCCCATTGGTGGTACTGTTTGGGGAGGTCTGGGTGGTGTTGCCTTGCTGGGAGAAGGGCATCAGTGGGGGTGGGCTTTGAGATTATATAGCCTAGCCCTGCTTGTAGTTTGCTCTCTCTGCTTCAAGCTTGCATTTGAAGATCTGATCTCTCAGCTTCCCGTTCTGCCACTATGTCTCTTGCTGCTGCAGCTCTCCACCATGATGGACTCTTATCCCTCTGGAGCCAGAAGTCAAATAAACTTTCTTCAGTACATTGATTTTGGTCATGGTGTCTTATTACAGCACCAGAAAAGCAACAGATAGAATATATTAGATAATATGGAATAGAACTGAGGCACTATAAGAACAGTTGGCATCTTTAGTTAATAGGAATCAGAGTATGCGGTGGGTGTTGGAGATCCTAGAGGAATCCAGGCTAGAACCAGGGGGCTGTAACCCTGTGCATTTACACAGCACTGTATTCCCACATGCCATTAGATCCTTATGATCTCCTACAGGCCCACATGTCTTGCTAAGCAATCAAGGGCTTCCTGGGTAGCATTCTGTTGTATGTCTCTCTCTAGATTTGTTTATGCCTTGGCCAGCTGTCTTAGTTTCATTTTCATTGCTGTGAGAAAATACCCTGACCAAAGCAACTGAAGGAAGAAGGTCCACCATGGTTAGAAGGTCAAGGCAACAGGAGATTGAAGCAGTTAGTCATAACATTGCACCCACCATCAGGAAGCAGAGAGGGGTGAATTCATGCTCCTGCTCAACTACCTTTCTCACTTAGGGAGTACAGGATCCCAGCCAGGGAATGGTGTCACCCGCAGTAGGCAGTTCTTCCCACGTCAATCACATAGTGAAGATAACCCCTGTCTCCCAGGTGATTTTAGAGTCTGTCAACTTGACAACACTAGCCATCACACCTACTAACAGACATCTGTACTTTTTCTATATTTTGGCTGTTAACGACAAAGTCATGAATATGGCATATCAATCTCTGTGAAGATGTATTATTTTCCTTTCTCTTGGGTAAACATTTTCAAATAGGATCAGTGGATCACATGACATGTATCTATTTAATGTATTTTTTAAATTGCCAAACCGTTTCCTAAGTGGTTGTCCTATTTGACAATGCTACCAACAATGTTGTGAGTATTCTGGTTGTCTTTGTCAGCTTTCACATTGTTACTTTAGAAGTTACAATAATACAGCTATATAAGTAGATGACTATGCCACATGATCAAGCGTCTGTTCATACACACACACACACACCACACACACACACACACACACACACACACACACACACACACACACACACGGCGCGTGCAGGGGTGTTCCTTAGCTTGCAATGTGATTGTGTCTTAAATTATACCCATTGAAATTTGAAAATATCATTAAGCTGGAAATGCATTTAGCGCACCTACCAAAGCCCATAGTTGAGTGTAGTCTATCTTTATCTTACACTAGTCTAGTATTTTATAGTAAAGGTTTCTAGTATTTTATAGTAAAGAATTGACTTCCTCCTGTAATTTGTTGACTCCTGGTGAAATCTCGGTGTGGATATGCTTTTATTCCAGCATAAAGCCACAGGAGCCCCGCCCTTATCAGTGGACCAATCACAACGTCTCAAGGCTACGTCATTAACTTCTTTCTCTTCTTCCCCTTCCCCTTCTGGTGATACTTCTGTAGCAGTAGTGTGACCACAACAGATAGTGGTCACTCAATTGAAGATATCCCAGTTTCCAACAACCCTCCACATCTCATTTTTGGTTTTGAGACTGGGTCTTAAGTAGGCCAAGGTAGTCTTGTACTCCCAATTCCCCCGTCTCCACCTCCAAAGTGCTGGGATTATATATGTGCACTATCACATTCATCACACTCTCTTCTTTATAAACTCTACAGTCTCGGGCATTCTGTTACAGCAGCACCAGATGAACTAACACACCAGAAGACTGCTAATTTTTTATGTATTTATATACTGGCCCTTCTCTGTTCTGGTTTCCAAGAATGAACTTGTATGTCTTTTGTTGACCAGACCAGAAAGAAATGCCAGATTTTCCTTGTGGCAGCTTGTGCTCTACTTCTGGTATGGCTTTTTTTTTTTTTTTTTTTTTGTCTCATTCATCTGCTTAAGTTGGGTTACATTGTGATAACAACTTTAAAATGCTAATTGATTAGAACAGATAAGCAAATGAAAAGGGTTTATGCCTTCCATGTATATAAATAAAGACAGTCCACTGTATCTACTAATAGGCTTTTAGGTTATGCCAATCTTCACATACTATATTTCCTTACATAGGTATCATTTTAAAGATATGCAAGTAGAACTCTAGGCTAGATTTCTTTTCCATTTAATTTAATTTATTGTTATTATTATTATTATTATTATTATTATTGTGTGTGTGTCTCTGTGTGTGTGTGATTAGGTGTGAGACAGAGACAGACAAATCCATGGAAGTTCATGGGTCAGCTAGCCTGGCATACAGTACCCTAAAAACAAGGAACTTTGTCTCAAACATGTGCTACCATGCCAGGTGCTCGCTCTCTCTCTCTCTCTCTCTCTCTCTCTCTCTCTCTCTCTCTCTCTCTCTCTCTCTCTCTCATGGTATTGTATATTCTGTGTCATTATATATGTTAGACATATGTAATTTACTTTTTGATTTTTACAGAGGGTTATAATTAAGAAATCACCATGGGTCTCAGAAGAGACTTTGGACTTTGAAACAGTATTGAGACTGTGAGGGACTATGGGAATATTTGAAGCTGGGCTAAATTCATTTTTCGTTATGCTATGGCTACAGGCCTGGGCAGGGGGCAGGGAGTGGAATGTGGTGGTTTGAATGAGAAATGGCGGCCATAGATCAGGCATTTGAACACTTGATTCGCAGCTGGTGGTGCTGTTTGGAGATGGAGGAATTACGTCTCTGGCCCGGGCTTTGGGAGTTTAAAGCCTCAGTCACGTTCATTTTGCTCTCTCTGCCTGTGTTTGTGGCTGAGCACGTGATCTCTCAGTTTCCTGCTCTCGCTGTCATGCCTGACACTTGCTGCCATTGTTAGGATCCTGTACATGCCAGCAGCTCGGGGTCTTGCATCTTACATCACCAGCATGGGCTGGCGACTACGTGGTCACCCAATCCCCGCCTTAAAAAGCCTGACACGGACCCCCACCCTCTCTCTTTCTGCTCTCTCTCTGTTCCCTCTCTGCTCCCTGCTCTCTGCTCTGCTGCGGCCATCTTCCTTTCTCTCCAGGCCTGGCTCTCCTCCCTCCTCTCCCCCTCCTTCTTTCTAATAAAGCTCTTTGTAACTCTGGTAGTCGTGACCATGGCCTGTGACTTTTCCGCCAGTGACCAGCACTGCCACCAATGCCATTTATCAAAGGCATCAGCTATGTACCATCCGTGATGACTCTATCGCCCTGGAAGCTCAAGCCCCAATAAACTCCTTCCTGACATTTCTTTTCTTTTCTTTTTTTTTTTTTTGGAGTGGGTGCTGGGGGTCAGGGTATTTTACCACAACAGCAGCAAAGTAACTAACGCAGCCACCAGTGACGTAACCATTGTGTGTTTCCTTCTAACACACTCACACTTTATATTTTGGTGTTTAAAATTTGAATCTAGATAAAATTAATTTTGACATACATTGTGAGGGAGGAATGAACGTTTGTATCCTAGTCTCCTGGCAAAGAAGACACTTTTATGGGTTGGGACATGGCAGGCAGCGAAACCTACATTGCAGTGAATATGCTTTTGTGATTTTTGACGTCTGTGATCTCACTTACACAAAACACAGCACAGTTCACTGAAATAAGCAAATCGTTGTCTGTTACGAAAGATCTCTCGGACGCACATTTCTGCAGAGCTTAGCTGAACGTCACCCCGAGGGAATACGGAACTAGAATGATGGGATCTTTCAGTTTTCTAAAAGAATGTGAAATCTGGGGTTTCCTGTGAAATCGTGTGACGTTTAAGCATAGGCAACTAATTCTAAGTTATAAAAACACTGCGTGGTCCAAACAAAACACATCTGTGGGCCAGATGAGGCCCTCGGGGTACCAGCTTGAGGTCTGTGGTTTAGACATTTCTTCCTCTTACCCTCTAGGATTCACTTATGTGCCTCTTCTATGGTCTTCCCGGTGTGAGATTTTTACTGACGATTTTTAAGTGACTGTTGCTGGACCAATTTTCCACCATACTATAAGGTCTTTGAAGGTAGTAATTGTAGGATTTGTTTTGTTTTGTTTTATTAATCCAGGGCCTAATATATCATGTCTCTTATCTAGTAATGTTTAACATGAATGTGTGTTGGAGACATAAATGGGATGAATGGGCAAACTGCTGCAAACAGACTACCCTCCCTGAAGACTAGACAGGCCAGCTATGACTCTCGGTTCCCTGGTGGCCTGCTGGCTCGCCCTCATCCCTCTGTGCCCTCCTTAGCTAGTCTGACAGCTGTATTCTGACTTCTTAATAGGTGGTGTCTTCTGCTCGCCACTAGATGGCTCCCTTTTCTTAGCTTCAGATATTCTGAAGTTCTGGGGTCACGCTGAGGCTTGCTCAAAGAAACCAGAGAGAAGTGAAAAACCATGTCTTAAGCTTGACCACATCTCCTCGAGACATTTGTCCTCCTGAGGACAAGCACACGGGCAAAGCCACAATGCCGGAGGAAGGTGCCCACAGGTGCATCAGGCTTATTTCGTTCAAGGAGAGTTTTGGGAATGTCCCTTTACTTCCCTGAGTCAGTCTCGAACCCAGCAAACTTTACAAGTCTTGTTTATTGTACTTTGCTGTGTCATGTTTGGTGGTGGTGGCGGCAGTGGTGGTGGTGGTGGTGGTGTGTGTGTGTGTAGGTGTGTGTGTGTTCAAGCCTGTGTGAATGCTGCGCACAGTGGGATCACAGGGTTTGTGTGCTGACACCGGGGTGTGTGTGTGTGTGTGGTGCATGCACGTGCACGGACGTGCACATGCACGCGCTATTTGTGTGACCTCAGGCAGATATTCTGAGACTGGAGAGACTGTCTGTTTGGTGCTGTGTGGTTTCCAATCTAAAGACAGAGAGAGGGTGTGGGAAGATGGGCCCAGGCGGTAAAATGCCTGGTGTACAGAGGACCTGAGTGTGGATGCCCAGCATCTACATTAGAGGCCAGCACTCCTCTGTCATCTCAGGGCTCTGCAGGCAGACACAGGAGGATTCCCGGGACCCAGTGGCCATCCAGTCCGCCCCAAATCAGTGAGCTCTGAGCTCAGCGAGAGACCTGACATCAACAAAAACACAAACAAGGCAGAGGGCACATGAGGAAGTCACCCAGCATTGACCTCAGACCTGCACATGCGTGTGTACATCATGCATATCACACATGTACAAGTGCGCATGTGCACGCGCGTGCACACACACACACAGGCAGGACGAGGGAGGAAATGACTCATTTACTCTGTAGTCCCCAACACTGTCGTAGCACATGAACACAAATTCTGAATGGAGTAGTAGATGGGCACCTTGCCTAGCTCTCCCAATGTACCCAGGACCCTGGATCTGTTGAATGAAACAGCCGATGGATTCTATCAGCTGTGCATGGCTCTCCAGCTGAGCACAGGAGGCTCAGAATAACAGTCCTCTCCCGGCTCAGCACCTGTGTTTACATTCCCCTTGGCCTTTGTTGTTCAGCATGGACTGGATGTTTCTGTTTGCCTTCCTCCTTTGTGGGAAGCAGTAGTGTGCAGGTTAACAGCGTGAGCGTGAGAGTCAGGCTGAGATGGCTTCCTGGTTCATCATTTACTCAACCGCTCTGTGCCTCAACTTCCTCAACTGTAAAATGGGAGCAACAGTGGGAATCGCCATCACGGAAGCTGCTCAGAACAATATTTGGTATATGGTACACAGTAAGTTCTCAGCAAGTCACGTGGCGAAGGGCATGGCACTTGGCTCTGTCCTAAGTTGCTCTTCGGGGTCAGCTCCCTTGATTGTGATTAATTGGTGCGCTTGTCTCTGATATGGCAGAGGTTCCCATAGTTTCATGACCTCGTCCTCTAGTTATATAATGTTTTTTTTCCCCATGATCCTCTCGCCTCCACCTCCCAAATGCTGGGATCATAAGCATGCGCCACCACAGTAGTCCCGCACAGCCTTGGTCTTACGTTGGATAGCGATACCCAGCAAAAGCTTCCAGTCTGACAACACAGACCAGCAGCTGGAGTCAGTGAGGCTCCAAGCTCTTCCTCATCTTAGGGCTCTCTTTTGTGTGTGTGTGGAATTTGTGGAATGCAAACCTATGAGGTGCAGAGCAAGTGAATGCATGTTTAGCTCACCTTTGGAACACAGGTGAACACTTAGCTCCTGCTCAGGCCAGGTGTGTCATTTTAGAGTCGGTGAACTATTCTAATCAAATTAGCGAACACAGGTCCTCAGCCCTGCCTCTGTAGGTTAACCCAGGTCTGGACCCGCAATGGCAAGACCGAGGGCAGTCCCTGGACCATAGCCACACCACTTCCTTCTGTCACGTCCCGTGTGCTGTCTATATCATGCCCCACGACCTAACCAGGAAGTACCGAGGAATCCAGCTTCATGTCTTAACTGGCTTTTATGAGGAAACCAGAAGGAATAAACAAATGGCTTATTAGTGAGTCATGGGTTTAAAAATGCACCTTACTTCTGAAATGACCTAAATATTGAACATAGCTTGACCCCCCTTTTATTTCAATTTGGGGGTTTTAAAAATGTCAAGTATCCTTCCTGGTTCAGATGCATATCCTCCTGTTCCCAAACCAATGGAGTCACGAGATCCCCCAAAGGCCACTGCTTGTCTCACTTTCTAGAATCCTCTAACAAGCTTTTGGTCTAAAAGGAAGTGGTGGAGCTCCCACTGGTGCCAAGAGCCACACGCTTGAGATCAACGAAGCGGAGGTGAGTGACGGACCTGCCCTCGGAGCTTCCAGCCTAGTCACGTTCAACTCCTTGTCAACCGACTATTCTGTCTGTCCTTCCATTACTTCCTCATCCACTCCATCACTACTGTCCAACGTCACAGCCGCCACTGTCCTGTCCAAATAACCCGTAGCCTGTTAACCCCATTTTTTTTTTTTTTTTTTTTGTTTTTTGTTTTTTGTTTTTCGAGACAGGGTTTCTCTGTGTAGCTTTGCGCCTTTCCTGGAGCTCACTTGGTAGCCCAGGCTGGCCTCGAACTCACAGAGATCCGCCTGGCTCTGCCTCCCAAGTGCTAGGATTAAAGGCGTGCGCCACCACTGCCCGGCTTAACCCCATTTTATTTACTTCTGTATGTACATTTTTATTTCAGAGGGTCTTCACATCTAACCATGGCCAGCCTGGGACTTGCTCATACCTCAAAGGTATGCAATCCCCCTGCCTCAGACTCCTGAGTGCTGAAATTGTAGTGTGCCTCACCACAGCTGGCTAGCTCCATATTATGAGCATCTTATTATGATGATGTCAGGGAGTCGGTACTTCTGCAAGCCAGGCACTTTAGTCTAGACAATAGCAAAAGAAATGTCTTCTATAGACCTAGGCTGCTGGGTATGGGACCGGTGGCACGGCACGACGTATTTCTAGACGTCCTCAGCCGTTTGTACTGAGTGGAAATTGGGTGCCATTCACAACTGATTGGTTTGGAAGCAGGCAGAACTCTGCAGGAAAGGCATAAGAAGAGAATGAAATCACCTCCATTTACTTGTAAGTTTTCTTTCCCCTAGACTGCTGGATAGACAAGGGAACAATGCTTGGTGCCCTGGATAGCAGGGGGTGGGGGTGGGGGGTGTTCTTCAGATGGGCTCCATTCTCCTGCTAAGTTTCCTATTGTGATGGATCTAAATTGTCTGGGTGAAGCTTAAGATATGGGTGAAGCAGTCCAGCTGTTTAGGAAATAAGAGCCGTGCTGAGAACATACCTCCCCACCCTATGGTTCTAATACGAAATTAAGTAGACCTAATTGGCAATACAGCCCGCTTTCAGAGATATATCCCTAAAATTCACTGCTCTAGACTAGTTGTCTACTTCCCAAGGTAGAGACTTCCTCTACTGAGGAAGAGAACAGTCTACCTCAGGAGACGAAGTGTATAAACCATTCCTTCTGCTCACAGATCTTAGGGGTCTGTCCCTAGAGTGAAATTTTGAATTTATAAAACATAATAGTCACTCTGATTATCATTTGCGTGATTTGATCTTGCCTTTTTAATTATTTATTACATTTGTTATTTGTTTTGAGGTTGGATCACTAGAGCACAGGCTAGCCTGAAACTCACATATACCCACTGTGACCTGAACTTCTGATCCTCTTGCTCTACCCAAAGTTTGAGATTATAGATGTGTGCCACCATGGTGTGTATGTGTGTGTGTGTGTGTGTGTGTATACAAGACATATATGTGCATATTCATATATATATATTATTATTATTATTATTATTTATATTATTATTATATATATGCATTATATATTCTCTTCTATAGACCTAGGGTCTGCTGAAGGTATTGGGACACTCTGGCACGGCACGACTATTTCTAGACGTCCTCAGCCGTTTGCTACTGAAGTTAGGACAACTTGAGGCTAGCCATTCAGCAGATTCTGATCTAGGTTCTGGTGAAGTGCACGGCACAGAACTCTGCAGGAAAAGGCATAAGAAGAGGAACTGAGTATAGACAAGGAACAATGCTTGGTCCCTGGATAGCAGGGGGGGGGGGGGGGGGTGGGGTGGGGGGTGTTCTTCAGATGGGCTCCATTCTCCTGCTAAGTTTCCTATTGTGATGGATCTAAATTGTCTGGGTGAAGGCTTAAGATATGGGTGAAGCAGTCCAGCTGTTTAGGAAATAAGAGCCGTGCTGAGAACATACCTCCCCACCCTGATGGTCTCTAATACGAAATTAAGTAGACTCTAATTGGCAATACAGCCCGCTTTCAGAGATATATCCCCTAAAATTCACTGCTCCTAGACTAGTTGTCTACTTCCCAAGGTAGAGACTTCCTCTACTGAGGAAGAGAACAGTCTACCTCAGGAGACGAAGTGTATAAACCATTCCCTTCTGCTCACAGATCTTAGGGGTTCTGTCCCTAGAGTGAAATTTTGAATTTATAAAACATAATAGTCACTCTGATTATCATTTGCGTGATTTTGATCTTGCCTTTTTAATGTCCATTTATTTATCCATTTGTTTATTTGTTTTTGAGGTTGGATCTCACTTGAGAGCACAGGCTAGCCTGAAACTCACCATATACCCACTGTTGACCCTGAACTTCTGATCCTCTTGCTCTACCCCCAAAGTTTGAGGATTATAGATGTGTGCCACCATGGTGTGTATGTGTGTGTGTGTGTGTGTGTGTATACAAGACATATATGTGCATATTCATATATATATATTCATATATATATTCATATATATATATATATATATATATATATATATATATATATATGAGTGGGCTCTCACTCTATAGCTCAGGCTGGCTTGGAGCTTACCACCTAGCCTTGAATTCATAGCAATCCTCCTGCATCAGCATCTCACATGCTGAGATTATAGGCATTAGCTAACACATCTGGCTAAACTTTGCCTTTGATACGGTTCATGTACTTGGGTATAACTTTCCCACTTCATGGTTCTTTATTTTTGCCCAATACTATGTTGTTCTTCTGTTTGTACTGTAAACCACCTCAAGACATTTGTAGAATGTGCATTTGCTTTTTTAAAAAAAGCAAAACGGCATGAGGAAGTTCACTGAGTTCAGGGGCATGGTTTCCTCTTTTCTGTTGACGTTTTGGAGAGGTATATTTGTGTCCCCAGAATGTACCCTGAAAGATTTAGATATGGCTGTTTGTATCTGTAGTTACTTTACCACAAAGCAGTTCATGAGCCAGTGTGCTCTCAATCAATGCGAGAGAGCCGACCCATCACAGTTTTTAAAACGGATGAAACTTTAGACAGGAAACCAATCCTCATTAAACGCCATTCACCTTTGGCGTGTCCCTGCCATCCTCTGTTGTAGGCGCCCAGTCCACGCTTTTCCACAGGAGGTCGGGAGTCCTCCATCCAGGAAAGCGGTATGGTGATTCTTCAGCCTTGAGTGAGGCTGGAAAAGAAAACGTCTTACCTGCCGCAGAACTCACCTGTTTCAGGTCATCTACAGGGAGGACTACATTCCTTCAGCTCTATGAGGTGTGACTCTTGAGTGTCCAGAAGCTGGACAGGAGCGCCCGAGGGAGTGGCATTTTGTAGGGTCCTATCTGTCCGCCCAAGAACATATTGTCCCCATACTGAGCCTCCCAGCTCTGGTGGCAGCCGCAGTAAGTCTTTGGTGTCTGAACTCTTTGTCTTACCAGCTCTGATGTTGGCTCTGAGAGGAGGGAGAGAGAGTGGAAACTACCTTCACTTTCCTCCCGCAGGGGGTGTGTCCTGGGGTTTGCAGGCGGAGGAGGCAGTAACCTGGCCGGAGCTGCTGATGCATCAGTGGACCTGAGGCTGCCCGGACTGCCCTGGGTCCCATAGCTGCTCACTGCCACCCCTCAACAGTGCGCTAGTGGTTGGGGAGCACTGGAGAAAGGCTCCGCTGTGCTGTGAAGACAGGAGCGTCACAGGTAAGCTAATGACTGTTTGATTTTTTTAGGGTTCCAGCTCTGGTGGTTAAGCTGTGGTTTACTCTGTGGGGAATGTTCTGATTTCAACATCTCATTTCCTGAAAAGATAAACAAGGAAGAGTGTTGTCCTTGAAGCCGCTATTAGAAACAAAAGGGCTCTGTCCCTTCCTCACGGTGTAACTTGAGACGATTTTTCTCAGTCTCAAATGCTAGGTTTTCCAGCTGAAAGCCAAGAGTTCTTCTATCCAGGACAGGGCAGGCTACCACCATCTGCCTGGGAAGTTCAGCTGACTAGTGTATGAGAGCTTCATTCCGGAAGCCTGTTAACATGACCAGTTGTTTGGCTGTATCTAATAAGCAATGATGCAGACTCTCTTAAAATCCAACCATGCTTGAAAAGATTAAATTGGATTTTATTTAGTGGGTTTGTTTGTTCAAGGTGGGATCTCACGTAGTTCAGGCTGGTCCCAGACTCACTATGTGTAGCCCAGGCTAGCTTTGAACTCCTTATGCTCCTTCCAAGTGCTGGGCTCAGAAGTGTGTGCTGCTACCCTAAGTAGCTAAAACAATTAGTTTATTTCCACGGTAGGATGAGAAATCTTGCCCAAACCAGTATAAGCCCAAAAGTTATCTACCAAATGAACTCCCTTGGTGACCACTAGAAAAACAATGGACTTTTACAATTGTTTCTCCTTGGTCCTTCCTCAAGTAAATATAAAATGATATACTAACCACACTTTACCTCACAGGCCTTAAAAATTCATGATTTTTATTTTCCATAAAAAAATTTCACTTATAATTGAACATGGTGGCACAAGCCAGTAATCCCAGTGCTTGGGAGGTAGTGGCAGACAGATCCGAAGATCAAGGTCATTCTTGGCTTTACAGAGAGTTCAAAGCCAGCCTGAGCTACCTATCCTGACCAACAGGAAGGGAGTCACCTATATGACCTTGATATTGTGTGTCATCTCTCATGTCAGAGCAAAAGAGTAGAAAGGTGCTGGAGAAAGAGGAAGCAGGAGGTCCAGGGCTGGCCATGTGCTCAGCAGATAGATGAGATGGTTCAGATGGATGGTGGGAGATGGATTCCTGGAGACCAAACAGCGGTGGAAGGAGAAAACCAACTCTACAAAGTTGACTCTGACCTCCAGACATTCTCGTGGCACTTATGTGCCCCCTTTCATCATACACTCTTGCTCATACATATGTATACACACACACACAAACAACAATAATAATAATGAACAGAAGGTCAGGTGGGAGGGAGTGTGGAGAAGTAGCAGCCTTGGCTTTTTCATGGCAATTCCCATTAAGAAAAATCTGATAATAGCTCTCTCTCTGTCTCTGTCTGTCTGTCTGTCTGTCTGTCTGTCTCTCTCTCTCTCTCACACACACACACACAAACACACACACACACACAAGCACACACACGAGATTACAGAAGAGAAAACAGCAAACATTCAGAGGAGTACATTTTACAATCAGTCATGACATTAACACAAGCCTTTTGTTATAGTCTTCCTAATTTCATTATAAGAACTTTACTATTCACCCAACTGTAACCGAAATTAAAATCTATCTCTCTGATAAGAATGGCTGGGCAAGTCCTGAAGCCTTGAGTAAGTTGCTTGGCTTTTCTTCTCAGAAGCTGGAGGCTTGCTTTGTAATGCAGTGTGCATGGGGATTAAAATTGAAAATGGGAAGATGCGTGCTGAGCCCTGTAAATTCAGTTATGAACACTCACATCACTCACAAGTGGATGTGATGTTTGTTGGAAGCCACACACTTCTTACTTCTTCCAGAAGGCAATAGATGTCTTAAAAAAAAAAAAACAAAAACAGTGTCAGCATCCTCATTCCAGAACTTTTCTCTTGCTAGGCTGAGGAATGGGATGTGCGTGTGTGCGTGTGTGTGTGTGTGTGTGTGTGTGTGTGTGTGTGTGTGTGTGTGTGTGTGTGTTGGGGGGTAGGACTCCATATGTAGACCAGGCTACTCCACATGTAGACCAGGCGAACCTCCAGCTTGCAGCAATCCTTCTGCCTTATATCTCAAGTCCTGGAATTACAGGCATGTGTAGCACCATGCTTGAGTAAGTTATCTTTGTTAAGATACTTACTGTCCTATTGCTCAGGGATAGAACACTCTTGTATGTTCCGTAGCTGTTGAACAGAAACAATGTAAACATCAGTAGGATTAAAATAATTGTCAGACTGTTATTATATGAAAATGTAAACTTTGAAGTTGATAAAGAGTTCTCAAGGCAGGTTTAAGGAGAGGTTTAGTCAAATAATGAAGGGGGCATAGCCAGCTATTCATTTTTGAAGAAATGAAAATTCACCTTTTTTCTTTTCTTTTCTTGGTTTTTTATTTATTTATTCTTTTATTTTCGAGACAGGGTTTCTCTGTGTAGTTTTGGTGCCTGTCCTGGATCTCGCTCTGTAGACCAGGCTGGCCTCAAACTCACAGAGATATGAAAATTAATCTTCATTGTACATGAAAACCTAAAACAACCCCCAGGACCAAAGATTCCAAAGCACTAAATTTATAATGATAAAAGTAATAGAAGAAAACATAGGAAAAGTATTTTTACAATCTCTTCATAGAAAAAAAAATTCTTAGCCTCACATTCAAAATATACAATAAGAGTGTTTGAAAAGAGTAATTTCATGAACATTTTAAGCTTTCATATACAACAAAACAGCACAGGGATCTAAAAGATGAATGGCAAACTGTGAGCCAATATTTCTAGCACAAGCAACCAGGAGCCAGCGTTATGAAGGGTCTCAAAGTGGTTCTTCAGAGAAAGATGGGCAGTCTGCTAGAAAACTTGGAATAGTGGCTTAAGAAAAAAAAAAAAGTAGCTAATAAGCAATCTGAAAAATGATTGATCTTATTAATAATTAAGGACTGAAAATTCAAGAAGGAAGATGAAAAACATCACTCGCCAGTTTGTCCGAATTGGAAGGAGGTTGGCGGACATTCATTTTTGAGGAAATGAAAATAAATTCTAATTTGATATGAAAACAAAATAACTCCAGAACTAAATATTCAAACGTGTTAAAATTATAACAATAAAAGCATGAGAAGAAATCAGGAGAAAAATGTGTGGCAGTGCCATGAGACGACATCCCTGCCTCTGACCAGGGCATGAAAACGGGGTCCTCATCTGGAGGGTTATTGGACTGTGCACTGGGTAGTTTCATGTGTCGGCTTGACATGAACTAGAGTCATCAGAGGAAGGAGCCTCAGCTGAGGAAATGTCTCCTTGAGATGCAACTGTAAGGTATTTTCTCACTTAGTGATCAATGGGAGAGGACGCAGTCCACTGTGGGTGTGCCATCCCTGAGCTGCTGGTCCAGGGTTCTATAAAAAGGTGGGCTGAGCAGTCCAGGGGAAGGAAGCCAGTAAGCAGCTCTTCCCATGGCCTCTGCATCAGCTCCTGCCTCCAGGATCCTGCCCTGTTTGAGTTCCTGTCCTGACTTCCTTCAGTGATGAACTCTTTCCTCCCCAACTTGCTTTTTGGTCATGATGTCTTGTTGCAGCATTAGAAACGCCAACTAAGACAGACTACATTTATCAGAATTCAAAGTATGTACGTGAACCTTCTGGAACAGCACCTTCATCTTAACCTGGAAAGGTCCTGGCTTGGCCTGGGATTTGGGTACGTGAGAGGATACATTATAGAAGGAGCCCTTAAAGGAAGATCTTCGGAGTTGGAGACTCCAGGTCACTCCTGATTCTGCACATAGCATGGAGTCTTGAAGGCTTCTGAGGTTTGGTGGATGCTGTTAGCATTTCCAGGTTCAATGTGACACTGGGCAATAGTTGTTTCTAGAATGACCACTTGGAGGATGTGACTGAAAAACTTGCTTTTGCTCTTACGAAAGTTGTGATACAGACAGCACACATTTGTACAGGGCAAGAGTTAGGGAGCCAGCATGAGGTCAGAGGTTACCTTCATTTTACCCTTATTTTAAATAGGTCTCAGATTGGGTTGTGTTGACATGGTGGCACACACCAGTAATTCCATCAGAGACAGGGGGATGGTGAGTTAGAGGCCTTGTCTCAAAGTAAAGAAAGAGTGTCAGTCAGGAGGAATTGGCAGCAGCTTGAATCTAACTGTCCACAGGCAAAGACCAGGCACAACGTGCTCTATAGAGCCTTCCCAAAAGGCCAGGCTTTCTGTCCTTGTCCTTGTAAACCAGAGTCTCTTCCTGCATTTGAGACACCCACATTTCCTAGGATGATTACTGAGAAACGTGTATGCTTCCTTTTCCTGAGCAAGGGGACTTGTTTGTAAGGTATGCAGATGGGGATCCAATTGTTATCCTGAGTTATTAAAACCATGCTCCAAGAAATGAAACCTGACTGACTCATAGTCCAAGGAAAAGGGGATTTAAGGAAATAGTGATACAGTCTTTGAAGTGGAGTTCAGGTCTACCCTTTTCATTTGCCATAAATGGAAATTGAAATAATTCTCTGTAATTTACAAGGTTACCAAAAAAAAACCCCCAATATATATGGAAACATTTTGTAAATTAGAGTTTTTCTTCGTGCATGCATGTGTGTGTGTGAGTATGTGCGTGCATGTGTGTCTGTGTGTGGAGTACAGGTGTACACATGCCATTACCCAGGTGTGGGGGTTGAGGGCAACCTCAGCCTGTCAGTCCTTACCCTCTGTCCTGTTTGAGACAGGGCCCCTTGTTTTCTGTTGTGTGCACCAGGCTAGTTGTGCTGTGAACGGCCTGGAACTCCTCTGTCTCTGGTCTATCTCCCTATAGGGGTCCTAGGATCACAGAGGCTGTGCTGTACATCCGGTTTTTATCTGGGGATCTGGGGATTTGAACTCCAGTCTCCATACCTGTAGGCTTTACCTACTGTAGTCAACAATGTCACATGATGGAAATAATATCAGGTATGACTTGTGGATTGCATGAAGGCTGAAGACTTGGATGGAAGAAGAAACTTGGCCACAAGATTATTAATCTCCCTGTAACTGCTTGGGGGAACTCACACTGTACAGGTCACTGAAGGAAAATCTTCAGGTACAAGTGGTTGACAGAGCACAAGCTACCAGGCTGGCAGTCAGGCCTTTCACATCGTAACTGAACTGGATGTGTTTTCCCAGGGAAATAAGCCCTAGCAGGAGTCCAGCTGAAACCCTGAATGATGAGCTAAAAACAAGGAGGCATCCTCAGGGACGCTTTTCTAAGACAGAGCACAGGCAGGTGGCTAGAAAAACACTGTCCTTGCTGGGAAGGGACAGGTGGTGTGTTGGGTTCGAAATCACCAGCAACAGGAAAAGTGTTTTCCAGCTGAAGTCTAGTGAAGGGCAGAGGACGTGCAGGCTGCTATAAAACCGGCTGTGTGCCAGCTCAGTTTGGAAATAGAAAGGACTCAGCCTTAGGAGGGCCACACTGGCCTCCAAAGGTGCAGCCGTTCAGGGCAACACAGGAAAGCAGAATCAATCAGGGTCCTACAACACAGACCTTCCAGCCCCATCCCCCAGGGATTTGCGAAAGCGGGTTTCACCATAGCTCCTGAGGGTTTTACTTTTTCTCTGTCACACCCCTCGCCCCATGTATGTTATATGCATGTGCATATGTGTTTTGTGAGTGCACATGTCCTGTGTGCAGGTCTGGAGGCCAGAAGTTGACTTCTGATGTCTTCCTCTGTTAATTTGCATCTTATGGCTTTTTTTAAATAGGTCTCTCACTATCTAGGGCTCACCAATTGGCTAGACTGGCCAGTGGGCTCCAGGGATCGTCCTGTCTCTGGGGTTACAGACAGGTGTGGCCTTGCCTGACTTTTTACATAGGCACTAGGGATCAGAACTCAGGTCTTCACACTGACAGCAAACACTTCACCCACTGAGACATCTTCTCACCCCCCAGATTCTCTCCTAATGCTGTCAACACGGCAGTCCATGGAGTTATACTGTTAGTAGCTGGTGTACTTCACCGTGTTTGGGAAGTTGGCAACCCTCTTCTCACAGTGGCTGAAAAAAAAATCAGAGTTTGTCCGATTGGTAGAATGTCCATGGAGAAGAGGCAACTGAGCTAAATAATTCTTTAGACCCTTCAAGACTTAGAACTGGTAAAATTCCATCTCTGTTCCCTACTGAGACCTTAGTTTTCCATGAATTCTCAGCTCATCTCGAAGATGCTCAGGGATTAAGGACCAGTGAGAGGAGAAAACCAGCCCAGTGAACATCTTCAGTACCTGCAGACTTACGTCTGGTGACTGGCATGAATGAATGGAAGGATAATTAGATGAGTGTTCCGTAGTGGAGAGTAGACGGTATGCATGTAGACCCTAGATCTGAGTGGATGTGAGTGGACCCAGTGTTATCCCTCCGTAGAGGTGGACGCTGACTCCAGAGAGCGTGTGACAGTTCACAAAACCTTATATTTAAGCAGCACACCCAAGGATTGGTCTGACTCACCCAGGCCTCTCCTTCCACATTGTATACACAGACAGGTATGTTAAAGTATAAAGTATGTGCTTAAAATTTTCCTCTGCAGGGCTGGAGGGTTGGGGGGCTGGAGATGTAGCTCAGTTAGTAGAGTGGGGTCCAAGGTCCAGGATTCAATTCTGAGCCCTGATTTAATAATGGGCAGGGTACTGCCTATCTGTGATCATAGCATGTAGGTAGTAGAGGCCGGAGAATTAGGATCTCAAGGTTTGGTTGAGTAGTGAATAGGAGGCTAACCTCAGCTACAGGAGATCCTCTCTCAAAACAACAACAACAACTACAAACAAACAAACAACTCTTTTTTTGTCATGTCTATATATATAAATGGACACTCACTGAAATTTTAGATAATTTTACATTGTTGTTGTTTTTTTTTTTCAGGGAAAATTTAGTTCTTTAATCTGATAGGCTCTCCAAACATTTTTTTGCCTTTTCCGGGACCCCCCACCCCGCACTATTCTCTCTATTACATCTACCCACTTCAGGATAAACAAGGAAATCTATCTAAAAGGCAAACAGCCCCAGGGATGGGGTGGGGGAACTCCTACGCAAAGACACCTCCCACAAAAGTATTATCCCAAACCCACAGAATGAGAAGTGAGATAAAGCTGAGTTGGTTCACATGCTCTGCCTAAGCCTGGTTGAGCTGCCGTGATTCTCTTAGTCCTCTGCGGAGCCCTGCTCTGTCATCCCCGTGTGTGCGCACACCCGTGGGCTTGCAATTTAAGGCCAAGAGGGGAGAGGTCATTCTGTGGGGAATGCTTCTATTTACAGAAGAAAAGGTATAACTCCATGAACGCTGAAGACAGAAAAGCCCAGAGTTCAACGTACCTAAGATTAGATGGTTGCTTAAGATACTGGAGGGTGTCTGTGTGAGCAGTTTTGGGTCTGTGTCACGTGGATAAGTGTCCACAAACACAGAACTGAAAGACCGTGGAGACAATGTGCCGCCGTCCCCAGAGGCACAACAGCAAGTTTTGATGATTGTTTGTGGTTACGTAAAGGACAGGGATTATCAGAAATGAATTCACTTGAATGAATTCAAGGAAGTAGGTAGGGGGGCATCCCCCCACTGTGGTTAAGCCTTTCCACAGATGGTAATGCCAACACAGCTGTCTGCCAGGCATTAGCTGCCCCCACAGTGAAATGTGATGTAAACACCCATGCTCCAGTGACAAGGACAACCCATTTGTGGAATTACACAAAGATTCTGGGCACTTCTTTCTTTCTCTCTTTCTCTTTCTTTCTTTCTTTCTTTCTTTCTTTCTTTCTTTCTTTCTTTCTTTCTTTCTTTCTTTCTCTCTCTCTCTCTCTCTCTCTCTCTCTCTCTCTCTCTCTCTCTTTCTTTCTTTCTTTCTTTTTTGAGTTCCTGGGATCCTTCTGACTTGGAAGGAAATGGATGAAAATGCTGTGAGGTTTATGTCTAAGAATGCAAAGTTAAGCAGGATGTGTGTGGTCACCACACACACACACAAACACACACACACACACACACACACACACACATGCCCACGCACACACATGCCCACGCACACACACGCCCACGCACACACACACCCGCGCGCGCGCACACACACGTACACGTAGTGGATAGCTGTTCTGATTAATATCCTAGACCTATCCATTCCCCTTTTCCTTTTTCCTAAGGAGAATACTGAGTCTAAATTTTATTGTTCCACCCCCAACCCTATAATCATTTATCCACAAACCTGAGAAAAATGAAACCTGGGAATTAGACGCTGATTCTCTTATCTTAAAGGTGAATACAGAAAGACACAGAAAGCCTGAGAATGTCATAGGCATCCATTTGTAACGTCAATACGGGAAGGAAGGCGTCTAGCTTTGCTCTGTACCTGGAGATGCCATTGTTCCTTTGACTTATTGTCCAACACAGGACACCCAGTTGAATTTGAATTTCAGGTAAATTCATGTTACCTGCCATTGGAGAATGTTCCAAGTATCACAGAGAGCAAAATTATCCTAAAAATGTTATTCATTACTTATTTGAAGTTCAGATATACCTACCTTAGGGTCTCTTGTTTTTATTTAATGAATTATCCAACCTATAGCACAGGAACCAGAGAGTGGAAGATGATTAGTTCAGGCTTTGGCGCTGTGATGGTTAATACTGATGTGAACCTGAAAGGTGACAAAACTCTGATGTCTATGAGGGAGCTTCTGAATTAGGTTAGATGAGGTGGGAAGACCCCTGAATGTGGGTGACACTATTCCATAGACTGGCGTTCAAGACCGGATAAAAACAGAGACAAGGAACAGACCACCAGCATGAGACTCTCTCTGCTTCCTAATTGTGGCTGCAATGTGACCAGAAAACTCAGTGCCTGCTACCATGCCCTCCTTGCTTGATGGACTATACCTTCAAGCCATGAGCCAAAATGAGTCTTCCTTACTCAAGTTGCTTTTTTTCTGATATTTTGTCACAACAATAGAACTTTGACTAATACAGGTACCCAAACCTGCACCAGACACTTATCGCAGAACCAGGTTAAGTGTGCAGATCTTTTACCTAGAGTAGAAATTGTCCAGAAATACATCCACCTGGACATGAGCATTGCTGAATACTTTTACTAATATCCATAGCTAGGCTGGACCTATTTAAGATTTAACAGCCTTTAGGAAAACCATGGATGTCTAGGTTTTCTAAATGTTCCTCTTCTAGTCTCAGCCCTTCCCCTCTGTATCTCCTCCGCTGCCTCTTCACTTTCTCTTCTTTCTTTATGGTCATCTATTCACGATTGGCCTACCAACCAACACAACCTCAACCGTGCATCACTGATAAACATTTCTGAAAATCCCAAGAGGCAGTCCAGAGGAAGGGGGAGGGGAATAAGAAGGTGGGAGAGAAGACTTCCTTAGGATGCTCAGAGCAGTCGCCCAGGCTTTCTGAGCTGGGTTTACAGCCTCAGGCTGCACCTGGGAGAAAGAGTTTTTAGTAGGTGAGAGCAGCGAGTTGTGGAGAATCATGTGATGGCCAGGGCTTTTATTTAGTAATAGTCCTTGGCACACAGAGAAGGGACAGATGGGGCACACATGCACAGACACTGTTATCCTATTCATCAACTCCAGGGTTACAAGTCACAAGCAAAAGGATATCTAGCGATTCAAATTAAAAGAGTCTTCCTGGAAATGGTGAAAAAAGCGAGGGAGTAGCCCCGGGCCCTAGCTCTGGGGCTGGACT
This sequence comes from Peromyscus leucopus, assembly GCF_004664715.2. Classification (NCBI taxonomy): domain Eukaryota; kingdom Metazoa; phylum Chordata; class Mammalia; order Rodentia; family Cricetidae; genus Peromyscus; species Peromyscus leucopus. The sequence continues at coordinate 66,884,790 of NC_051084.1, forward strand.
GCATTGAAGTATTAACTTAGTCATGCTTGAAAGCTTAACAATTAAATGGAAATAAACTAAAACTAAGGAAAGTACCTAAGGTTTGGATATATCCAATGGTCTGGTTATGCATACTCATTATCTCGGAAATTCAAAAGTAGAGGCAGGAGGATCAGTCCATTGCTGCACAGTGAGTTTGAGACAGGTTCGTTCTACATGAGACCTTGACTCAAAAAACAGCATGGCAGTTACTTTGAACTGTCACTTTAATGTAACTTAGAGTCACCTGAATAGAAAGCCTCACTTGAGGAATTGTCTGAATTGGGTTGGCCAGCAGGGGAGTCCACTAAAGACTGTCTTGACTGTTAAATGAGGGGGTGAAACTCACCCTGAATGTAGGCTTTCTCCTTTGGTTGCTTTTTGTCAGGGCGTTTTGTCATAGAAACAGAAGAGAAACTAGAACACACACACACACACACACACACACACACACAAAGAGAGAGACAGAGACACAGAGAGAAACAGAGAGAGTATACAAAGTACAGCTCAGGAAAGAATTCAGTTTTGCTGTGTGTGTATGTACATATATACATATATAAAATAAAATGTCCATTAATTCAATCAAGTGGATAGTAATACGTGTCTACCCTGAACACACGTAGACATTTTTTTTTGTCATTCCCTAAGCAATGCAATATAACATCTGTTTTCGTAGCACTTACATCACACTGTTCAGGTGATCTACAGATGACCTGGACTCTGTGCGAAGATGTGTCTAAGTCACTGTCAGATACTCTGCCTCAGTGGTTCTTAATCTTCCTAATGCTGTGACCCTTTAACACAGTTCCTCATGGTGTGGTGACCCCCCCCCCATCATAAAATCATTTTCATTGCTACTTCATAACTGTAATTTTGTTACTGGTATGAACCATAATGTAAATATCTGATATGCAACCCCTGTGAAAGGGCCGTTCAACCCCAAAGGGGTCGCAGCCCTTAGGTTGAGAACCACTGCTTTACTGTTCTATATGAGGGATTTGTGCAGATATTGGTATGCTAAGTGGCCCTGGACCAATCCTCAAATGCTGATACAGAAAGATAAATGTGTGTGTGTGTGTGTGTGTGTGTGTGTGTGTGTGTGTGTTGTGTTACTGCAGGCTAGAAAAAAAATTGAAATGTTGTTCTTCAAAGACAAATACCCATTAGCTTGGAGAACAGTGAACGCAGGCAGAAGGAAGCGGGCTTTAGAGCAGATAAGCCAAGACCTAAAAGAGTGGCTGAAGCATAGGTTACCTAGGTTACCGTCTGCAGACTCATCCAGCCAAAGATCTAAGAGGAGTCTTTGGCAAATGGGAAGGTGGGGTGTGAGAAGACCATTCATTCCCCCAAGGGGATAGGTGATGCAGATGTCATCTGTGTTCCATGCTTCCTGAGCAGCCCCAGACGGCCCTAGAAAACCAGCCGTGGGTATAGTAGTCCTCCCCAGACCTGACCCTTTTCTCTCTAGGTCAGAGAGCAGCATCTGGTGGAGATGTCAGTGTGCACATGAAGACTTAAGCTCACCAAGAAGCAAGGTAAGTGACGGAGAGAGCCCCACTCTGTACAGATCTGTACACTTACTCCAGTGGTGGATTATTGAGTCTGGGAACCATTTTTAGAACTATTTTCTATGGAGCTGTAAAAGAAATGCTGAAAATCTATAGGGAAATAATCCTTTGTCTTCCATCACTGCTATCCAGTTAAACTTTCAAAAATGGTGGAGGTATTCTGTGATGTGCCACTTAGCCTGGTAGATGCTGGCCACTTGTGACTTGTGAATCTTAGAAATACATCCAGTAGCTAGGGATGCGTTTCAGTTGATAGAATGCTTGTGTAGGATGTGTGAAGCACTGGGTTTATCCCCGAACCACATACAATGACCTTGGTGGCACATGTTGGCGGTCCTAGCACTTGGGATGCACAGCTAGGAAATTTAAAGTCATCCTTAGCTAGTAGTGAATTAGAGGATAGCCTGGGCTACATGATATCCTATCTCAAAAACACGAGGACAAAAATATGTATACTTAATGCAGCTGAGAAACTGATTTTGTGTGTGTGTGTGTGTGTGTGTGTGTGTGTGTGTGTGTGTGTGTGTGTGTGTTGCATTGTGTTCCTGCAGGCTGAATTCTTTCATGCTAGGCAAGTGCTCTACCACCGAGCTACAGCCTTCATCTGAGAAACTGAATTTTAAATATGATTTTAATTAAAAATGAAAAATGCGGAGGCCTCGAGTGCCTAGTAGCTAAGTATTAGGCAGAACAATTGTAAGTCAGCATGATTTTTCTCCGACACCAAATAGCCGGGCTATAAAAGATTAATTTTGTGACCATGTCTGTATTAGTTATTTTTCTGTGGCTTCGATAAAAGAGCATGACCAAGGGCAACTAGAGGAAGAAAGGGTGTGTTTTAGCTGACTGTCCGGAGGGGAAGTCTGTAATGGTAAGGGAAGCGTGGCAGTAGGCAGTGGGAACAGGAAGTTAAGAGCTCATATATTCACCCACAAACACACAGACGAGAAGTCGGACTGGAAGTAGGTGAGCCTGTAAACTTCCCAAAGTTGCCCCCCCACCCGTGATGTGCTTTCTCCAGCAAGCCTTGACCTCCTAAAAGTTCCACAACCTCCCCAAACAACGCCACCACCTGGGGCCCAAATGTTCACACACCAGAGCCTATGAGGGACATTTTTCTTTTAACTCACCACAATGTTTATGTTGAATTCTGTCCAAATTATTTAGCATAAGTAGAAACTTAAGGACAATTTTTTGCTGACTCCATTAGCTAATGAGAAGGGAACTTTCTAGACTGGCTGATTGCTATCTTTAAGTTTAAGCACGTCATAGTGTTTATGCTTCTTATAACCCTTGGATATTTTCTTGGGACAAAGAAAATGCCAGAGCCTCTCATTAAAGATGGCGGAGACAAGCAGACGCAGGTAGGCCTGTGGCAGCGGCCCGCAGGGACATTCAGGCTCGGCGGCAGCCGGCGGAGACTTTCAGGCCCAGCAGCAGCCCACAGAGGTGGACAGGCCTGGTGGCGGAGATAAGCAGACGGAGGTGGACGGGCCCAGCGGCGGCGGCAGCCGACAGAGACATTCAGGCCTGGTGGCGGTCCACAGAAGTAGACAGGCCACGCGGTGGAGACAGGCGGACGCAGGTGGGTCCACAGCGGCGACCGGCGGAGGTGGACAGGCCGGTGGCAGCAGCTGACAGGGACATACAGGCCCAGCGGCAACCGGCAGAGACATACAGGCCCGGTGGCAGTTCGCAGAGGTGGATGGGCCCGGCAGCAGTGACAAGCAGGGGTAGGTAGGCCCGCGGCGGCAGCCGGCAGAGACATACAGGCCCGTTGGCGGCCCGCAGAGGCGGACAGACCCAGCGGCAGCTGACAGGGACATACAGGCCCTGCGGCGGAGACAAGTGGACGCAGGTGGGCCTGTGGCAGCGGGCCACAGGGGTGGACAGGCCCGGGGACGGAGAGGGCCAGACGCAGCTTGGAACGGGGACGCCCCTGGCCCCAACACCTGGGGAGGGGGCTATCTCCGTGGGTCGGAACCAGGGCGAGTCTGGGCACTCTGGGGACAACCCAGGGCCCAACTGCTGATCCTGTGAAACCCAACAACTTGGAGGTGTTGGTGAGACTACCCTGCGCAGCTGAAACCCATCTGGGAGAGGATTCAGATGCCTACAGTTTGAAGTCTGAAGAAATAAGATCAGCTGAGGAGTTGACAAATGAACAAAACGTGACCTGGGAACACAGAAAAAGGCGCTACCCAGCCACTAAAACAGATCACCAGAATCATAAGTATATAATTCACCGACTGAAATCAGCTGTCCCTGAAGAAATAGCCCAATAGCACCAATTTAACCAAGAACCCCTACTAAACCAAGACTAAAAATTAGAACAAGGGAGGCACTCTCAGACACAGACACCACCTGTACCGCACAGAGGAAAAGATGAGTAGACGCCAGTGCAAAAATACAGGCAACAACATAAAGACCTATATGGCAACATCAGAACCTAGTGATTCTATACCTACAAGACCTAAACATACCATGACAGAAGAAACAGAAGAAAACAACCCTAAAAATGACTTTAAGAAGATGATAGAGGCCCTTAAAGAAGAAATAAAACATTCCTTCAATGAGGAAATAAAAACTTTCCTTAAAGAGGAAATGAAAAACTACCTTAAAGAGGAAATAAAAACTTTCCTTAAAGAGGAAATGAAAAACTCTCTTAAAGAGGAAATAAAAACTTCCCTTAAAGAGGAAATGAAAAACTCCATTAAAGAGGAAATAAAAAACTCCCTTAAAGAAATGGAAGAAAAAACAAACAAAAAATGGGAAGAAATCAAATCAAGCCAAGAAAAAGCAATTAAACAGATGAAAGAAACATTCCAAGAGCTGAAAAATGAATTTGAGACAATAAAGAAAACACATGTTGAGGGAATGCTGGAAATAGAAATCCTGACTAAACGAACAAGAACTACAGAAACAAGCATAACCAACCGATTGCAAGAGATGGAACAGAGAATCTCTGACACTGAAGACACGATAGAGAAAATAGATTCGTCAGTCAAAGAAAACACTAAAGACAAAAAAGTCGTAACACAAAATGTCCAGGAAATTTGGGACACCATGAAAAGACCAAACCTAAGAATAATAGGGATAGAAGAAGGAGAAGAATACCAACTCAAAGGCACAGAAAATATATTCAACAAAATCATAGAAGAAAACTTTCCTAACCTAAAGAAAGAAATACCTATGAAGATACAAGAAGCTTACAGAACACGGAATAGGCTGGATCCAAAAAAAAAAAAAAAAAATCCCCTCGCCACATAATAATCAAAACACTAAACACACAGAACAAAGAAAAAATATTAAGAGCCGCAAAGGAAAAAGACCAAGTAACATATAAAGGCAAACCCGTCAGAATAACACCAGACTACTCAATAGAGACTATGAAAGCTAGAAGATCATGGACAAATCTCATGCAGACACTAAGAGACCACGGATGCCAACCCAGACTATTATACCCAGCAAAACTCTCAAGCCCTACAGAAAGCACTAGAAGGGAAAATTCAACCCAAAGAAGCTAAACACATCCATGAAAAATCAAGCAATAGATAATCCTACACCAACATACACCACAGAAGGACAACACAACACAACCACAAATAGATGGTTGATGTTGGGATGGTTATTCAAATCAAGTGATGAGTGATGAACTCCAAGTCATCCTTGGAAATAGCAAATCTGTAGCCCAACATAATTATCCTTTAAACTAGAGAATATCACTTGTGAAAAAAACCATCATGGCTACATGGCTGATCTAGAGTGGAGTGCTGAGTTCTGGCTAACAGCTGCATCTTTCTTCCAGTGAGTACCTGAACAGGGCTGATGTGAATTATGTACAGTCCAGATTTTAAGAATCATACTCTCTCAGGGATCTCCACAAACTAGTGGGTGTCCTCGCTGCCCCTGTGAGACAGCCTCTGTACGGGAGAGGCCTCACGTGACTTTATCCCTGATGTTCCTCGGGGGACACCTGTGTGAGAAACTGCATGCCCCAGAACCAGCTCTCGTGTCCTTTGGCCAATGCCGGAGTGTGAAATGGTCCAACGTGGGATTTTTCTTACTAGTAGTAAACAAAGGATGATCCCAATAGGGAATCATGACATTTTTTTTTTTTTTTGATGATGGTCATGTTCTGTTTTGAAATAACCTCTGTGTATTTCATTTATTTTCTTTTACCTGGCAATCTCTATACAGGCTTCAGATTTTGACAGTTGATGAAAGATACGACAAGCATTAATGTGTGGGTGAAAAGCTTGGTGAAATTCTGAGTGAAGTTTTAGTTAAAGTTGGTTGAACTTGGGATTGACTGGGAGGCCAAAGATTTAAAAAGCAGAAGATTCTCTCAAGACACAAGTTGTGTGATAATAGTGTGTTTTGTGTGTGTGAATGAGAATTTGTAAATGTTGAATTCTAGGCTCCGACAATCATTGTCAGTGCAGATCAAGCTGCAAGTATTTATGTTTTAAAACTTAAATTATAAAGCTAGTTACGTCTTTCTAACAACTAGTTTTAATTTTTATGAGCATATTTTACCTACATTACCTTTTCAGGATGTTGAGAAAGATGCATCACAAGCACAGGCTCAAGGCTGGGGGCTAGATGGTTTTGAGGAAGTGGTCTTGGTGGACTCTATCATAGAGCAAAGGGAAGCAATGCCTTCTGGGAAATGAGCTAAGTTTTAATCTAGTCTTTAAGATTAGAAGTCAAAAACAAAATTATTAAGGAAATAAAAATCTAACTGATCTTTGAAGTATTGTTATGTGGAATTGAGTGGGATTTTTGAGGCCTTTCTTCCAGAAAACAAGGACTTGGTTGTCAGGCCTATATTAGGCCTAAACCTTGGTGCCATGTAGTTGTACTTAAATCATTTCAATGGAAAGTGTCTTAGTGATTGGAACTTCTAGTGCAGTTTGGAGTTCTTCCATTTAAAAAATGTGACATTTGCATGGGATTGTTTGAATCTTGTTTTCTAGTCCCTCTCCATCACCACACTCATAGTCTGAAGGTAGATTTTTTCTCTTGATAAAGGAACAAAAAAGTAAACATCTTGTTTGTAAATACGTATCTAGTAACTAGTGGTAAACTTGAAATGGTAGAATTCTTTAAAGCCTAATTCTAGGTAGCCTTAAGAAAATGTACCTTAATTATTTTTGAACCTGTATTCACCTTGTTTTTTTCAAATATCTTAAGTTATATTTTCTTTTTCAGAGCTGCTTCTTATTTGGGGGCTACTTTTTTTTTTAATTGAGGCGTAATTCATAAAAGGGTATATTGTTTTGATGAGACTTTTTACAACTGTGGCTGGATGTCTTTCTTTAGTCTTCCAAGAAGGGCCATTTTACTTTTTTAGAGTTACTTTTTAAAGTCATGAGGTCAACAACTTGGACTACTATGCATGTAAGTGCTAATGCAAATTAAAGCCCAAGTTGACCTCCAGCAGCAGTTCATTCTATGTTGACAGTGAGAGAACACTTTGCCTGTTAGGATACTGTTACTCGTGGACTGAAATGCTGAAGAAACCCCTCCCCCTATTTTGTTTTTTGCAAAAATCAAGGTATATTCTAGGGTTTCCTGGTTGACCTCAACAGATAAACTGAGATGATAGTCTTAGTTCAGAAATGATCTGAATGTAGATTTACAGTCTACGCGTACAGCTGGCTAAGTGAGATCGCTTTCACAGTTCTGCATGTATCCCATTGGCTCCCCATTAGTCACTGAACTCTTAAAACTGGTATTGTAACATTATCACAATGTTTTTCGCCAATTTTATAAACTTTACAGTGCTGTATGTGTTCCTTTTCTGAGGCAACCCAAAGGTATATTTCTCAAGGTTCTGCTGCTATCAGCAGCGTTGATGGAGGATTTTTTATACATTTGTAATAGATAGAAATAAACCAGAAAAAAAGAGAAAAAAAGTGGTGGAGGAAAAGGTGAACACTGCAAGAATACTCAAAAGGGCTGAGAGTTGCAAACGCCAAGAATGGCTTTGCATAGTAAATGGAATAGAACAGCTCTGAACTATAGCTTACTTTTCCTGGTTTGGGCTGACAGAATGATTGAATGTTTTTGTACAAAAATCAGAGCCTTAAAAACAAGAATTTGGTGAGATTGTAAAATGGTGTGCCACTTTAGCAAAACAGTTTGGTGGTTGGTCAAAATGCAAAACATTGTTACTCTGTTACTCAACAATTCTACCCTTAGGAATACATCCTCAAACTACTGAAAATGTACACCTATGAAACATGTACATGAAGGTTTACAGCAGTGTGTTGCTAATAGTAAAAAAGTTAAAACAACTCAAATAGCTATCAAATACTGGAGAGAAATAAAATGTGGCTTATTCATACAATAGAATATTATTAAGACATAAAAATGAATGAGAAACTGACAGATTAAATGACTTTGGTGAACCTTCATAATTTCATTTGTAGATCTTTCCATTTCTAATTTATAAATACATTTGGGGTTATAAATTATAAATGTACTGCCTCCTGTCAACATTGTATACTTCTATTTGATGATTTCTGTGTCAAACATTATATGGAAATGTTTCCAAGTATTTTCTGTATTAACTGTGAATGAATAGAACAAAATAAATTGCCTGTGATGGAAAAAAAAAAAAAAAAGAAAATGCCAGTAAAACTTAAGGGGCTGATGTTGAATGTACCTGTTTACAGTCTTGGCTCATAATTTTTGTTTTAGTACGCTGCCTCCCAGGTGACTAGACACGGGTGTCTATGTTCAGTCCAGAGAGGGGAGAAGGAGCTCCTGGAAATGAGAGTTGGATTCCTGTGGCTCATCCCTTTTTTCACTCTGACCAAGGGCACTAATGACTTCCTGCAGGTGAGTTGGTGTGCATGTTTCCCTTGGCAACCATCTCTCCTCTCCACCTTCCTGTCACCTTCAGAATCTGTCACTGTGCAGGCAGCTGAGCTACCGAGGCTGGCGGACTTCGCATCAGAAGTCCTGAGTTCTCCTCTCAGGATTACCAGCGTTCGCTGTGAGGTCTTCAGGAAGCTATTTGATCTCGCTGAAGTGCGCATGACTGCATTGCAACCGAGGCTCTCCCCCCAAAATGTAACCCTCTTGTCTAGTTCAGCACATTCTCTGCTATGGCCTCTTGGGCACAGAAAAGCCATGTGGGTGGACACTAACGACCCGTGGGCCTTCTCTATCATTTCTACTCCCCCTTTTTCTTCCCCCGTTGTTGCTCAGTACAGGGTCTCATGCAACTCAGGCTGGTCTCCAACTCACTGTGTAGCTGAGGCTGGCTTTGAACTACTGATCTTCCTGCCTCTACCTCCTACTTTTGAGGATTATAGATGTATGCCATCATCCTTTCCTTGTTTTATGCTCTTCTGTTGTTTTTTGAGACAGGGTTTCTCTGTGTAGTCCTGGAACTTGTTCTGTAGACCAGGCTGGCCTTGAACTCAGAGATCTGCCTGCCTCTGCCTCCCAAGTGCTGAGATTAAAGGCATGCGCCACCACTGCCCAGTGTTTTATGCTTTTTAGGACAGGGTCTTGTCATGTAGTTCTTGCTGGTATGGAACTCTTTGTGTAGACCAGGTGCACATGTCCTGTTTCCCTTGACAACCATCTCTCCTCTGCACCTTCCTGTCACCTTCAGAATCTGTCACTTCTGCTCACCTCTGTCTCTCAAGTGCCAATGTACTTACATTTCTTCGTTTTTTATTATGTGTGTGTATTTGTTGCAAATTTATGAGTGTGTATGTTTGCACGTGTGTGTGCACATGTGTGTGGGCATATGTACACACACAGAAGCCTGAGGTTGATAGCAGAAATCCTTCCTAACTGTTTTTCCACTTTATTTATTGAGCCAGGATCTCTCAGGCCCAGAGGTCTGTGACATGATGACTCTTTCTAGCTAGCTTGTTCTGTGTATCCATCTTCCAGGGCTGGAATCAGAGGCAGGCCACATTGCCTACTCAGCATTTACATAGGTTCTGGGGACCCACACTCTAGTGGCTCCTTACCCTTGTACGGCAGATGCTTTGACAACTGAGCCGTCACCCCGTCTATGGGCTCCTCACTTTCTCGGTGGTTTCATCTAGGATCCTGGTCTGAATGGTTTCAACTCGCTGACAATTCCCGAGTGTGGATTTTCATCCGGATGCTTCGTCCTGAACTCTTCACTCACGGAGCCACCATCCATTTGGGCATTAACACCCTCAACTTCACATGTCCCAAACTGAACCCTTGAACTTTTCTAACTAAGCCTACTCTTCTTTTCCTGCGACACCACTTTCTACCCAGGTGAAATGGTGCCATGCTTGAATCTTGTACTGTTGCCTCTGTCGACCAGTTTTAAAATTTACTTTAAAATATATCCAGCAGCAGTCAGACACTCCTAACTTCTCCCACTGCTGCGGCCTCCATCGTCTACAGCTTCGCTGTCTTGCTCCTGTAGTACCTTGGTAACCCCAGAAATGCTTCCATTGCTTCTGTGCCTGGCCATTCTTTTTTCAAAAGGCAAAAAAAAAGACCTTTTTTAAATTAATATTTTTCATTTATTTTATATACTGACCACAGTTTCCCCTCCCCCCACAGTCCCCCCACACATACACACAAACACACTTCTCCTCTCTCTCCATTCAGAAAAGGGCAGGCTCCCATGAGAGTCAACAAAGCCTGGCACATTAAGTTGAGGCAGGACCAGACTCCTCCCCCGGCATCCAGGTTGGGCAACCCAGCACCGAGGAGGGCTTGTCCATTCTTAACATGGCTTCAAGGTTAAGGCTTCTGTAAAGTAAGTCAGAGTGAATCTTTCTTGTGTTCCCCCTGTCTGAACTCCACATCACTCTTAGGTAAAAGCTAAAATCAGGGCTACAGAACTGATGGAACTGATGCGGTGGTGAAGATCTTTTGTTCTGGAAGCATGACGCTCCAAGTTTGAATCCTCGGCATGCACTTAAAAAAAATACTGGGAATGGTTGTAACCCCAGTACAGGAGTGTGGAGACAGACAGACAATAAGCCAGGCAGTCTAGCCAAAACAGTGACCAGATTCACTGTAGTGAGACCCCTGTCTCCAAGGGATAAACTAAAGAGTGATAGAGGAAGACATTCAATAGCTTCTTTGGTCTTCCCATGGGCACATGGGTGCACTCACTAATATACCCATGTATATGCAACATGCACACACACACACACACACACACAACAACAACAACAACAACAACCCTTCCTACAAATCTTAAAATCATGTTTCTGTGGTCTGCTAGATGTACACAAGTTGCTTCTGTCTATATGCCCTGCCTCTGTCTACATGCCCTGCCTCTGTCTACATGCCCTGCCTCTGTCTACATGCCCTGCCTCTGTCTACATGCCCTGCCTCTGTCTACATGCCCTGCCTCTGTCTACATGACCTGCCTCTGTCTACATGACCTGCCTCTGTCTACATGCCCTGCCTCTGTGGACTCCATCCCCACCTCTTACTCTTCTCCCTTCCCTCACTTCTTCATGCTCTCCAGTCCTTTACTTTATCGTCACAGCTGGACTCATTCATAGCTCTGGCCTGCACACATGCTGTTCCTGCCTCCTGCAAAGACCATCACTTCCCCTTCCTGCAGACTCAATCACTTCCTCTTCCTGCAGACTCCATCACTTCCTCTTCCTGCAGACTCCATCACTTCCTTCAGGTCTTTGCTCAAGCAGCCTTGGCAAGGCCTCTCTCAGCCATCTCCTATCACTCTAGGCTTGGGTATTAGATCAGCAATTTCAGGTCATCTGGGAAAGTCCACAGGCCTTGTGATTTGGAGATCACAAAGCTTCACCACAGCCATCATCTTCTTTCCTTTTTTTTTTTTTTTTTTTTTTTTTAGCAGAAAAATGGCAACAACAAAACAAAAGGAGATGTCAGTGTGGTTGAGAAAAGACATCCAGGTAAGACCCTGCGAGAGGTCCTGGTCCCGGGGACACTGATGCCAAGCAAACAGGCTTCCTACCCTAGCAACTGCCAGGTGGTCTTAGGCATATTATGGAATTATCCAAATCTGTAAAGTGAGAATAGTGGTAATACTTGAGTAAGACGTTTTTTAAGGATTAAAGAAAGACACGGTGTACTGGGTGGTCTATTTGCTGCTGTGGCCAGATGTCTTACCAAAGCACTGCAGTGAAGAACCGGTTAATTTGGGCCCATGCAGTCCATCATGCCAGGAAGGAGTGGCAGGCAGCTGGACACACCATGTCCACATTCAGAAAGCTTAGGGATGGTTGCTGGTGCTCAGTGTGCTTCCTCTCCCTCCTCTTCTATTCAGCTCCTGGGATGGTGTCATCCACATTCAGGATGGGCTTTCCTTCTCAGTTAAACCTCTCTGGAAACGCCTTCAAATACCGCTCCAGAGGTGTGTCTCCTAGGTGACTACAAATCCAGGGAAGCTGACAAGGGGGATGGGCATCGTGCACCACACCCTCTCTTTGTTCCTTTTCTCTTGTGCCTCTGAATGTAATTAATGCATAGAGCTCTCAGCTTGGGGATGAATCCCGGTGTGGATGTCAACACTTAGACCCGATGTTTGGAGCACTGAATGTATTTCCTTATGAAGACATTGACCCACACAGAGATGATGGCTAGGTTCTAGAGCAGTCCACAACAAACTTTCTGGCATGCAATGCATTTAAGTACACTTACATGGCACACGGCCATGTGCTAGGCTTGGCATGAACCATGTCCCCAGTGCAAGACTACAGTTCTTCAGGAAAATGAAACAAAAAATAACTTTAATATGGAATGCCACAAACAGGATCTCCCCAACAATAACACCGACAATAAAATACAGCAAGTATTTATTTATTTATTTATTTATTTATTTATTTATTTATTTATTTATTGGGCTGTCACTATGTCAGGCTGTGTTTAGTTCTTTTATATAAATTAAACCATCATACTCACACTTTGACTGTTCATGGTCATCTTTATTTAAAGACCGTGAAACTGGGGCCCAGAGCTAGGGGTTGTAAGTCAGGATTTAACCCAACCTATCTGGTGTCAGTACCACTGACTCCTGGGAAAGTGAACAGGGTCACATTTACCCTGTTCCCCACCATTTGGGGGTACTCCTAAGGAACTGTAGAGAAGATTTGAACCCAGTCATTCTGGCTACAGAGTTAGCACATGCAAAGGCCCAAGGTAAGATTGGGTTTGGCATGTGGAAGCCCAGGACACCAGAGCCCCAGGGACAGAAGGCTCATCTTTGGGGAAAGAAAGGAAAATTGTTTATTTACAGAAATGAGTAGCTGGAGGTAAGTGTGCACAGATATAAACTAAGGTCTGGTTGTGTTTTGCTTTTGTATTTCAAGCAAATCCCCAAATTGCCACTAATTAATGGAACATTAAAAAAAAAAAAACAAGTTCTTTGGAAAGGGTGAGGTTGTGGGGGTTATGTTGGAGATATTTCAAGGAAACCAAAGCTAAGGTATGACGGAAGGGTGAGTAGGATGTTGAAGCCTGTTTCCGCTTGAGTCTGGGGTAGGACAGAGAGCATGGGAACTATTGGCCTAGCAGAAGTGGGAGGAGAGGTCTGTATGAGGCATGTGTGAGGCGTGTCTGCTTGCGCAAGTGTTAAGTCAACATCTGGACGTGCAGAGTGTAGTGACCAGTGTCAGGGACAGCCCGGGAGCTCTAAGCAGGACGTGATGACAGCTAAGTGATCTTCCCCTCACACAGAGACCTGCTGATAACCTCTCTCTCCCTCCAGCCCAGGAGTATGAGGTGTTGCTTCAGATGACATACAGGGATCCCAGAGAGAAGAGAGAACTGAAAAGATTTCTGAAGCATTTGAATTCTCCATCACCATGTTTACATGGGCCCAGCAAGATCATCAGAATGAAGGCCACCACATGTAAATTAGCTTTCCAGGGACTGGGAGTGTAAATGGGAAGAGGGGCGGGCCAGTCAGGGTAGGCAGGCTGTGCTGTGAAAAATGATCATTTCACACAAGCTCTGTGGCATCAAGACCTAATGTTTCTTCTTAATGGGACATGTGCATTGTATGTTGGCAAAGGAGCTGTGTCTGTGGTTGTCGCTCAGGTACAAGCTGGTGGATGAGATCCTACTTCAAATGTATCTATTCTGAGTAACAAAGAAATGAAACCCTGGAGACCATCTTACAGCCAATGACAATCTTGGGCTGAGAATGGAAGACACTAATTCTGTTCCTATCTTATTGGCCAGAATTTATTCTATGACCCCATCCAGCCTCATGAAGCCAGGATACGAAATCCCAGTGTGTATCCAGAAGATAGCAAGAAATATTTGGTAACTCAAACCATGAAAGTGGTTCCCAGAGAAGTTTAATGACTTGGCTAAAGCTGTGAGTCCCAAGGTATTCAGATCACCACCACCATCAGGAGCAGGGAACTGGATAAAAATGAAAATTCTTTAGTCCATGTGTTGGATTAGAAACTCTGGGGGTGAAATGCTCCAGGAAATATGGTAAAGTTTTACAAGCACTCACTACACACTCCCATGTATGTTTCTCGGACATATCCTGGGCTGTCTCACCCTCACATCCCTGCCAGCCCCTGCCCAGCCTCGCCCTTCACCTTTCTGTTAAGATGGAAGGCTTTTGATGGGCATGTCAGGTCCAACACAAAATAACAAATGCACAACATCGACTGGTAGTCATTTTCATCATTACCCCACCTCCAAATCATTCTTCCTTTCTAAGCTTTTAAAACACTTAAACACTTAAAATTTTTGTGAATTAGTGCCCCCCCCCCAAGACAGGGTTTCTCTGTGTAGCCCTGGTTGTCCTGGATCTTGCTCTGTAGACCAGACTGGCCTTGAACTCATAGAGATCCTCCTGCCTCTGCCTCCCAAGTACTAGAATTAAAGGGGTGTGCCACCATACTCAGCATGTATGAGTACTTTATCTGCATGTATATATGTATACTACATGCATGCTTGGTACCCGAGGAGGCCAGCAGAAGGCTTTAGATGCCTTGGAGTGGCAGTTCTAGATACCTGTCGGCCACCAGGATTGCTAGGAACCAATCTCGGCCCCTGCAGAGCAACAAGAGCTCTTAAACCCTGAATCATGTCTCCAGCCCTGCCATGCGGCTGTGAAGGTGTCCTTTGGAGTGCTGAAAGGTGAATGACTGGGGACTCCATGAGATAACAGTCAAATATCCTTTAGACCCTGTCAATAACTCTATGTGGTGACCATGCGCTTCTGCTTGTCTTCCATCACAGTGGGTACTGGTGGGATTTGTAGCCTTGTTTTAGATGCAAAGCCAAACTATTTGGGTTTTTGTCTTTGCTAGGATTTTCCACAGCAACCTCAGAATCTGTGGAGTTGGACACTTCTATATCTTAAACACACTGCCATCTTTCCAGCTTCTGCTGAGAAAGCCTTGGTTCGGATTCCAAGTCAGAGCTAAAGACTGAGGAGAAGTTGATTTAGAAAGCAGACACGGTGAAACTGTGCTCTGTCTCTTTTTCTCTATGTAGACTGCAGAAGCCTGAAGGGGTTCCCGGAGTGTGTCTGTGAAGACAGCTACATGTGGTTTCCTCCCTCTTGCCTTGATCCCCAGAACTGCTACCTTCACACAGCTGGACCCCTCTCAAGCTGTAACTGCCCTCTCAAAGACCTCAGCCAGAGTGTTAATTTCTGTGAGAGAGCAAGTAAGTACCTCTTGGCTGGAATACTCTCATCCCGGGATGCGGCACAGACAGTATTATATAGCTCTGCTTGGCTGAGGGCAGCTGATGCTGAAGGGTGTTGGTGAGGCAGAAATACCCTGTTAGATTTGTCTAGACCCAGTGAAAGCTTCCTCAGAGCAGCAGATCCCCAACCACAAGATGATGTTTGGATGCTGTTTCAGCCCCTAGACACATGCAGCTCCGCTCTGTGACTGCAGAATTCTATAGAGATTTAGAAAGATGCACTGTAATCCAAGTGGGCAACTGCCTGAGCCAGGATGCTTTCCTTCTCTGCTCTCTTCTTTCCCAGCATTGATTCTAGATGTGTGAATGCAGGAGGAACACTTGGTAGATAAATCAAGGCCTGCTCTGCATTGCAGCAAATATATTCCAAGTCACACACACACACACACACACACACACACACACACACACACACACAAAATGTATATAGCCTTAGAGACTAGGGAAACCACTGTTGACATAAGTTTCTGTTTTATGAAGAATGAGATAAGGCTAGTGACATGGACTCCAGGTCTTAATGGACTTTAAGAAAATTCCCCCGAGCGTGGGAGTTCGTGTCTGTAACCCGAGCACTCTGGAGACAGAGGCAAGAGGGTTGCCTTAAGTTTGAGGCCAGCTTAGGTTGCATAGTAAGTTCTCGGACGGTCTAGGCTATAGTTTGAGACACTGTCTGCAAAGAGGTAGAAGAGAGAAGAGAAGGAAGAGGAGTTGGAAAAGGGATGGAGAGGAGAAAGAGCAGGAGGAAGAAGAGGAGGAAGAGGAGGAGGAGCTTCCAAAAGACTGGTCTAGTCATCTTGAAGCTCTGGGTTTTCGGTACGAGGAAATACTGAGGGAGGAGCCAGAAGTAGTCCAGATTAACTGAGCATGCCTACTTCTCCTTCCCAGGACACAGCAATTCATGTTATGGCATCATGTGTCTGTTAAGGACCATCTTCATGTCCAGTTCCAGAGTAGACCCTTGTAGAAGCCCCAAAGCATTTGTCTTGCTATGTATGAACTATCAGGCTCATGGGGGAGGCTGGGTTGTAATATAAGAAAGAAAAGAATTTTTTTCACCAAATGCCAACGAAAGCCCACATTTTGGAAGAAGACCTATTTCTGATCCATCCACAAGAAATAGAAAGAAGGCTCAGACAGGCGATGTACTCGTGAGGGGCTTCCCACCAGTACTGGGGAGACACGTATAGCCAGATGGAAAAGGCAGTGATGGAATTCAGAAGTAGAAGGATTTTGCATTTGGGGACCACAGAAGGGCTTCCAGAGTAGCTGATGATTAGACCTGAATGCAGAGTGAGCAGGAGCTGTCCACAGAGAGACCAGCTCTGTACAGAGGAGCACTGGCCCTGAGCTGGTAAGCATGGGGCTTGTGAGAGTTAGCATAGAGCTTGGAAGTTGTGTTGGGGCGGAGGAGATGACTCAGCCAATGAAGTGCTTGGTGTGGAAGCATGAGGACTTGAGGTTGGATCTTTAGTTAGTCACAGTGGCGCATGCCTGGAATCTCAAAACGGGGGGAAGCAGAGACTCCAGGATCCCTGGGCTCTTTGGCCAGCTTATTTATCAGAATTCGTGAGCTCCAGGTTCAGTGAGAGACCCTGTCTCCAAAAATAAAGTAGAGAATAATTGAGACAGACACCAAACATCCCATCTCCATGTACACAGACACAGACAGACAAATACAGACACACACACACACACACACACACACACACACACACACACACATACACACACACACAGAGTGTTGAGTGACTTGTCTTGAGAATTATGGAAAAACAAACAAATAAGTAAATAGATAAAAATAGCTACCATGGGTTCTGAATTGTACTTTCATAATTTTATGCTGCTGATAAAATCAAGTTAGAAATTTATTGTATCTATTTTCCCCATTTCCTATAGAGGTTTGGGGCACTTTTGAAATTAATGGAACTTTTACCAAAGAGCTTTGGAATTCATCTTCTGCTGTATACGCCAACTACACAACTGAAATTGAAAATCAAGTAAGCACTATTTATTATGTGAGGGTTTTCTTTCCAACCACAAGGTCAGGTGCTCTTCAATTCAGAACATGTATTTAATCCGTATTTTATATGTGTGCATATTTGTATATAGGGGTCACCCATGTGGGTGCTGTGTGCACATATGGGGAGCAGAGAAAACAGCCTCAAATGTGTTTTCTTTTCTTTCCCTCTCTCTTTCTTTCTCCTCCTGCTTTTTTTCCCTTTTGGACTGGGATTTCTTTGGCCTGGGGCTCGCCAATTTACCTGGGCTGGCTAGTAAGTCTGTGTGATCTGCCTGTCTCTACCTCCTCAGTGCTGGGGTTATAAGCATGTACCATCACATCTGAATTTGTTTTTTTAATGTAGGTCCTGGGGCTTCATGCAAGACAAGTGCTTTACTGACTAAATTATCACCTTAGACCCTTAATAACATATTTTTTAAAGATGTATTTAATTTGTAGTGTGTGTGTGTGTGTGTGTGTGAGTGAAATGAGTGCAGTACCTGCAGAGTCCAGAAGAGGGAGTCAGATCCCCTGGAGTTAGACCTATGGGTGGACATTGGGAACAGAGGAGGTCAGGCCCTCTGCATGCTCCTAACTAACTGCTGAGCCAACTCTTCCGTCCCTTAATACATATTTAGTGACTTATATTTGATGAGTTCTTACAGAGCCCCTAGTCTCTCTGCCCACAATTGATGTTCCTTGAGCGTTCCTGAGATTCTATCAGTTGACTTGGGTTTGGTTTTTCTTGCTGATTTGAATGCTATACTAAGGATCCTTGACTATTTTATGGTTTTTAACTACACATACTAAATGATCACAACCTAAACTCAATCGTCAGCATTTTAATTAGTTCCATAAAGAAGCATCTCTTAGAAGCTGAAAGAGTTACTGAACAAAACTTGACTTCATAGTGAAGTCATGTAAGAAGTAGACCAGTCAGTGTGCCAGAGCACAGATCTGGGTACATTTACCACATCATTTACCCTATTCCCCTTATTCCAACACCACCCGTCTCTGTGTGCACGTGTGGAGGCCAGTGACAGATGTCAAGTACCTTCTGGTTAATCTAATTTAAATGTGTCCACACATTATCATTGCTATTATTTTTGAGACAAGGCCTTCCACTGGACTCACCAAGTGGCTAGACTGGTTGACCAACCAGCTCCAGGATCTGCTTGTCTCTACTTCCCAGCACTCGGGTTACAGAAGTATGTGGCTATATACTTCATTTACATGAATGCTGGGATTCTGAACTCAAGTCCTCATTCCTGTGGTAATCTCATTCCTGATGGAGCCACCTCCCCAGCCTCTAGTCATTTACACACTCCTAGCAGCCTCAAAAATAAATTGTGTGCATGTGTTCTCAGCTGTTATTTTAACTGTATTTGTTCTGACACATAACTTCTTCCCAGGGTCCCTTCTTTCTTTGCTCATCTGCTGTTGGTTTATTTGTTGTTTGCATCTGTGTTTTGCTCCAATTTTGTTTCTTTGATGTGCGAGGACAAAGATCGGAACACTGTCGTTTGTTTTCTTTCTAAGCTTAAAGAAGCATACAGAGGAATCCGCGGTTTTGAGTCAGTTCGGGTCACCCAATTTCGGTAAGTCACAGCTGGTCTTAAAAGGGCTGCTCTAGAATTCCGCACCAGTCCTGAGAATGCCCAGTGATATTCCTGCTGGTCCTGACAGAATTGTAAAGTCAATGCTAGGGAGATGTCTTAGCCTGAGATCTGAAGTCTGACCCCCCCCACACCCACATAATAACACCTGGCATGGTAGTGCACACATGTAATCCCAGGGCTGGGGCGGGAGAGACAGGGGATCTCTGGGGTCCACTGGCCAGCTAGACTCACCTAATGAGATCCAGGCCAGTGGGAGATTCTGTCTCAAAAGAAGTAGAGAGCATTCCTAATGACAACCTGAGGTCATCCTCTAGTCCCCACATACAAGTACACACATGCATGTGCATGTGAACACACACACACACACAATGCATGAAAGAATACACACACATTAAAAAGAGAATTGTAAACATATGGGTGTAGGTAGGAACTTGAGAGGAAGGGGGAATCATGGTGATAGGTTCAGGAAGAGGTGAGGGGTGGCATGAGGGATGTGGCTGTAGAGAGATGAGCATTTTTCTACTACAGAAGACATGATGTTGTATAATTTGGAGTCACGATGGGAACCTTGGATAAAACAGTCCTTCTGTGCAGGTCTCAAGTATAGGCTGTGGTTCAAAATTCAGAAGTCACTGTCTACAGCAAATAAAGAGATATTTAGTAAATTAGCCTTTTGTTTATGATTCAATTCAAAGTTATTTGGAGTTGATCATGTGTGCATCAACTGCCAGCTACTTGTAGTCCGCGTGCTGGAGGAAGTAGCTTAGAGGTCAGAGAACTTGAGTCATTATTTTTTCCACGGTTAACTTCAAACCAGTCATGGGAAATTTTCAGCAACACGAGCTATAAATGTATTCTTATTCCATAAAGTCATTTAGAAAGTCCCATGGGAGTAATTTTCTTTAAAATCCAACACAGAGAAGAACATGGCTTCCTTTTACTTCTATTGAATCTGTATAATGGATCATTATTTCCTTCCTTTCTTTCTTTCCTTCTTTCTTTCTTTCTTTCTTTCTTTCTTTCTTTCTTTCTTTCTTTCTTTCTTTCTTTCTTTCTTTCTTTCTTTCTTTCTTTCCTTCCTTCCTTCCTTCCTTCCTTCCTTCCTTCCTTCCTTCCTTCCTTCTTCCTTCCTTCCTTCCTTCCTTCCTTCCTTCCTTCCTTCCTTCCTTCCTTCCTTTCTTCTTTCTGTCTTCTTTTCTTTTTTGCCGTTGCTGTCAGTGAACTACTAAATGAAACTGAGATTTAATTTCAGTAATTTTACAGTCAAAAACTGAGAAAACAGCCAGGCGTGGTGGCACATGAAGGTAATCCCAGTGCTTGGGAGGTGGAGGCAGAATTGCCATTATTTCCTAACTGAACTAGAGTACACAGTGAATTCAAGGTCACACAGGGAGACCCTGTTTTAAAGTAAAACAAAATAAACACTAGGTAGGAAAACAGTCGGCAAGCGGAATAGGGAGGGCCGTATCAGAGCAAAAGCACCTGAGTTTGCATTTGGAGGCTTCAGAAGTTCCGGCCAATTTCTCATTTCCAAACCTGGCTTCTCTCTGTGTCTGCATTCTTTAAAATGTGGGTAGCTGGGGGGAGGGGGTGTGTGTGTGCTGGAGAGTTAGCCCAGGGGTGAAGAATACATACTGGTCTCCTAGAGGACTTGAGTTTGGTTCCTAGAGCCCATATCAGATGGTTCACAGCCACCTGTAACTCCACCTCCAGAGGTGTCTGGTACCCTCTCCTGGCCTCCCTGACACCTGTATTCGTACAGGTGTACACACATCCCCCTTCTCCACATGCACATAATAAAATATTTATATATTTTTAAAATTTGTATTTTAAGCTTAATTACAGCAGCACTTTAAAATAAATACCTTTTTAAAGTCAGAAAATACAACATTAAAACAGAGGTAGCTGGGCATGGTGGCTCACGCCTGGAATCTCAGCACTTAAAAAGCTGCAGCAGGAGGATTGCTGCAAGTTCCCAGCCTGCTTGGGTTCCGTGGTGAATTCCAGGCCAGCCTGGCCTGCGGAGTGAAGGTGACTCAGTGCTGATCTCTCGGACTAACCACAGGACTCATTTCCTCCATATGCGTGCTGTCGAGTGTGTTTGTGGCTTCAGAGGCCCTCTGTGTACCTGCGGCTTCGCCTGTCGCCTGTCTTGGCCTTGAGCTCTGAATGTCAGCCACCAACTGGACATTTCTGCTTGCTCTTCCAGTGGGCATGTCGAACCCAGGGCCACCTCTGCACCCCGCCCCCCGGCCCACTCACTCCAGACCAGTCACCTTCTCACTGTCTTCTCACCTGACCTTCCCAGTTGCTGGACTCAAACCTTGAGCCACGCTCCGCTCTCAGTTACTGTCTGAGGAGTAATGAACACATCACGCTGTACACAGATTGCCAATGCACAGTTCCATCGGGTCTGACCTGCTGCACACAGCCTGTCCCGCCCAGTCAGACTGTCTCCAATCCCTCCAGTTCCTCCAGTCCCTCCAGTTCCTCTGCAGCCAATCTCCATGGCTACCACCACACTCTCCACCAGAAGCTGCCACTAGGGCTGATTTCTACTTCCCTAGGTTAGTTTAACCTGCTCTAGAATGTCATATAAATGCAAGGAGTTGGTTTTTGTTGTTGTTGTTGATGATGATGATGATAATTTTTTTCATTACCTGGCTTCCATCGCTCAGCATGAAATCCTTGCAGTTCATTCTTGTTTTACCCAGTAGCTGTGAGTTCCACCTTTTTTATTGTCCAATAATATTCCACTGTATAAACACACTAATTTTGTTCCCATTCTGTGAAATTATTCTCTTTTTTTTTGTATTTATTTATTTTGTTTTTACATCCTGACCACAGTTTCCCCTCCCACCTCTCCTCCTAGTCCTCCCCTCTCTCTCCCTTCTTCCTCCCCATCCATTCCTTCTCCCCTTTTCTTCAGAAAAGGGCAGGCGTTCCATGGATATCAACCAGCCATGGCATATCAAGTTGCAGTGAGACTTGGCACCTCCTCTTCTTTTAAGGCTGGATGAGGCACCCTGGTAGGAGGGAAGGGTCCCCATAGCAGGCAACTGAGTCACAGACAGCCTCTGCTCCCACTATTCAGAGTTTCACACTAAGACCAAACTACATATCTGTAACATATATGCAGAGGGTCTAGTCCCATGCAGGCTCCCTGGTTGTCAGTTCTGTCTCTGTGAGCTCCTATGAGTCCAGATTAGTTGGTTCTGTGGGTGTCCTTGTGAAGTTATTGTTAACTGGTTTCTTTCTTGTACATCCCAAACCTGCTTTCCTAGCAAGTCTGCCAAGTATAACCTCAACCTAAATGCTTCCACAGAAATGGTTAGCCAACTAGTTCAAGCCAAACCACTGCCTCCTTAGCTCATCGTCCTGCTTTCCTTATCACCTTCCTTTAGCTACTTTTCCCGATGTTATTTCCCCTGTATTACTTCCTACCATTCTCTCTAGGTTATTGGACTAGTCACTCCAGTCTTTAAGGTGGTCACACTCTGCCTGTCCCAGAATGTTTATAGATACGTGCATGCCATCAAGAATATTGCTCATCCCTTGTCTCCTCCTCTATGCTGATTAGTTTCCTGTCAACTGGACACAAGATAGAGACACATTTAGGAACAGGGATTTTTAATGGAGAAGATGTGTCCATAAGATTTGCCTGTATACAAGTCTATAGTACATTGTCTTTATCACTGATTGGTGTAGAATCCAGTTCATTGTGGGTGGTGCCATCCCTGGGCAGGTGGTCCTAGGTGTTATAAGAAGGAGGCTAAGCAAGCCGTGGGGAACAAGCCAGTAAGCCGCATTCTTCCACGGCTTCTGCTTCAGTTCCTGCCTCCAGGTTCCTGCCCTGTTTCAGTTCCTGCCCTGATTTTCCTTGGTGATATTCCATCACCTGGAGGAGGAAGCCAGAGAAGCCCTTCCTTTCCTCCCCAAGTTGCTTTTGGTCATGGTGTTTTATCCCAGCAATAGTGACCTGACTAAGACATCATCTTAAAGGCCTGTGTCAAAAACCAGGGATGTGTTCCACCGAGAAACCTTCTCCACCCTGCCGGCATAGAGTGTGAGGCATTTCCTTCTGCCTTCTATGCTCGCCACTCTCTACCTGTCTCTCATAACCTTTAACATTTAGAAATGACTGTGGGCATATGTACATACATGTGTGTACACATGGATGCTAGGATGAATACGGGTATGCATGTGCATGCAAATGATATGTACATATGCATGCATGGATAGAAATGTATGTGTGCACATGTATGTGTGCACACACACGTGTGTGTGTGTGGGGGGGGAGCATTTGTTTATTTCTCAGCTCCATGAAGGCATGTAGACAATCTGCTTGCTTCATTCCTGTGGACTCCATACCATGCACTCACAGATTTGTCCCGAGAGACTAAAGGCAGGGACAGCGAATCTCTACTTTCTCCCACTCCTCACTGCAGAGAAGGAAGCATCGTTGTTGGCTATGAAGTGACCGGCTCCAGTAACACAACTGAGCTCCTGTCTGCCATGGAGCGGGTGGCTGACAAGGCGCGGGTGGCCCTGAGAAGACGGTTCTCGGTTGAAGATGGCTCTTTTCGAGTGTTCAGGGAAGGTAATGCTGGGCTTCCATCTTTGATTCAATCTTTCATCAGTCTGCATGATGTAGATTGCGGATGCCTGTTTCCAAGAGAACTGTTCTAAACCCTACTTTCAGTAGAACCTGGCAGCCTCCCCCACCCCCATACCACTCAACCCCAGCTGACTCTGTGATAGCTACTAATTGGAGATCAGAGCATCTCAGGTAAACGTGCTGAAGCACTGACCCCACTACAAGCTGAGATGAATACTACTCAGCAGCGCTGACTCATACAGGCTGTGGTGGACATGACTCAGCAACGCTTTGCTGATAGACACATGGGAAATGCCTTGGAGCAGATGGTAGTTTTAACTCATCACCTAAAGACCCAAGGGGAAAGTGCACACACCCTCCTCTCTCTACATTTTAAAAATACTGTCTTAGTTCATTTCCTCTTGACGAGGTAAAATACCTTGATAAAAGCAACTTGGGGGAGACAGGGTTTATTTGCCTCATAATTCCAGGCTATAGTCCATCTTTGGGGGAAGTAGAGGCAGCAGGACCTGAAACAGCTAGTCTCAGTCACATCCAAGTCTAAGATCCCGCCCATGGAATGGTGACATGTTCAGAGTGGGTCCTCCTACCTCAGCTAACACAGTTAAGAAAATCCACCACAGACCTACCACACACCATCCCGATCTAGACAAGCCCTCATTGACTCCCTTCCCAGGTAGTTAATTCTACACTGTGTCCAGTTGATGCTGATGGTTAAAACAAATATCACACATTTCTTCCTTTCCTTTCCTTTCCTTTCCTTTCCTTTCCTTTCCTTTCCTTTCCTTTCCTTTCCTTTCCTTTCCTTTCCTTTCCTTTCCTTTCCTTTCCTTTCCTTTCCTTTCCTTTCCTTTCCTTCCCTTCCCTTCCCTTCCCTTTCCCCTTCTCTCTCCCCTCTCTCCCCTCTCCTCCCTTCTCCTCTTCTCTCTCTCTCTCTCTCTCTCTCTCTCTCTCTCTCTCTCTCTCTCTTCAATTTCTTGAAAGAGAGTGTCTCTCTGTAGCCCAGACTGGCTTCCAATTCTCAAACTCCCACCCACCCCCAGCCTTCTGAGTCCTGGGATTATGGCTGTGCATCAGTATGCCTAATATTAAAAAAAAAATTAATTAGACACAGAATAGTCATGCACATTTATGGGATGATAATGTACTATTTTGCGAGCTGCTGGCATTGTGTAATGATGTAATTAGTACATCTATCACCTCAAACATTTATGATTTCCTTGCAATGGAAACAGTCAATGAACACTTCCCAGCTATTTTGATATGCAGTACTCGTCAGCCCCTGAAAAGGATGATTCTTGCTACCTGTGGCATGATGGATGAGTTCAGGGGACATTACGTTAAATGAAAGAAGCCAGACACAGAAAGATCAATACTATATATCCTCACTCATGTATGGAGTCCGAAAGAATCTATCGATCTCACAGAAGCCGAGAAATGGCATGTGGTCCCCAGTGGTTGTAAAGAGTATGCAAAGGGGTGTGTAATGCAGGGCTGGGTCTGCAAGAAATAGAAGATGCAGACTAGGAGGTCTGCAGTTAGCCATAAATGTTGTGTATTCATTTTACTTTTTAAATTCAGCCTTGGCTATCTCCGGTCACAACCTCTGTCAGTGTCTGCCAACAGCATTCACTCAGCCAGCACCCACTATCTGCTATGTCAGACACAGAACAGGACAATGAAGGAATCAAGTTTCCAGGCCTTGAGGACCTGGCTTCTGACGATGCCATCTCCTAGTTCCAGTCATGAGAGGATATATTCTAAGGGTCATTGGTGATGCAGTAAAAGCAGCTTTAAAATAAGTACATGGCAGGAAGGATCATGTCGCAGTGACAAGCATCCGTATTCCAACTGCATTATCATTCTTTGTTCTATGGCATCCTCGGGGTTATCAGGTTTGTATGCGTATGGACACAAATATGTATGAGTGCCGGTGGAGGCCCAAGGTTGATGTTGGATGTCTTCCTCGGTTGCTTTTCATTTTATATATCCAGACAGGGTCTCTTACGGCATGTGGAGCTCATCGTTTCCGGCTAGTTTGTCTAGCCAGATTGATCTGAGAACTCCCTGCTCATGTCTCCTGAGTGCTGGTGGGATTAAAGGCGGGCTGCCATGCCCACTTGATTTTAAATCTGCAAATGTAACTTCTAAATCCCTTCAACACTGCAGTTTTGTTGTTGTTGTAGAGTGCTAGAATGTTCTGGAGTCTTTTCCCCCATGTACCTGTTATTTTCCAGCCCAGTGTAACAGCATCTCCTTTGGATTCGGGTCTGAGGATGATGAATATACTCTACCCTGTAGCAGCGGCTTCACTGGAACCATCACTATCAGGTGCCGGCGCTCTGGGTGGCAGATCATCAAGGAGTCCTGCGTGCTCTCTCAGCTGGTGGAACTGAAGAAGGTGATACATTTTAAGGAGCTTGGCAGTTTGAATTTCACAGTGGACATCACCCAGAGAGTGTGCCTAGGTAGAGGGTCAAATATGACTATTTGTATCTTTAGATAGAGTGCAAAAATATGAGGTCTCTGTTGGGCCACAGATTGTGAGCAAGATGGGCAGAGTCCGAAAACGCCTGAGTTAATGGTTTTGTCTTAGTAGAGTGAAGGCACTCAATGCTTATAGATATGATAGATGCTTAAACAGCGACTAAGGTCAACTTGGAAATCCAAGCGGCCCTGGAGTTGAAGACTAAGGGGAAGCATGAGTTAGGGTAATGTACTTAATATAAGTGAGAATGTACAACAAATATCTTCTATTGGAATATCGAGTAGGTTGGACGGGGGAGCAGGTGGTGACCCACACAATAGACCTTGCATATAAATATAAATGAAAATCTAAATCTAAATCTTCAGGAAACAAGGGACAAAGCAGCCAGTGATAACAATTATAGTGATCTGGAAACAAGGTCCCTTGATTCCTTGATTTCTATTCCAGTGCGGCGGCTTACATTCTAGCTTTGTATTTAAAAAAAGAAAAAGAAAAGGCAAAGCAAAGAGGAGGTAAATGGTCAGGAACAGGAGAAATGAAATCACAGGGGGGGCGGGGGGAGGCTTTCAGACCGGCTCAGCCATTGCACTTGCAGCAGACCTCCATATGGAGTAGAGCTTCCAACCTGCCAGAGGCCTCCCTCTCACAATAGAGAACACCAAAGGAGGGCTGTGTGTCTAAGCACAAAGCATCCCGGAACGATTACCAGCCCCTTTCTGCCCTCTGTGTCTGCACCTATAGACTAGAGCAGGGAACCACTGGAGTCCAGTCTTGCTCTCTCCTTCCTTGCCCCAGCTCTGAACATGGCAGTAGTTAGAACTTGCTGATCCCGGATGGGAGGGCAGGCAGAGAGCAGGACAGTCAGCTGAGGAGAGCAAGGAGGTCGGGTGGGATCTGGGATCCTGGGTCAACCTGTGTTGATGGAGGCGAACACTCCCGCTCACCGTCCTCCCCCCACCTCTCAGTTAGCCTAGCATAACAGCAGTAGACGAGCCTGAAGGAAGAAGCGAGACTCTAAACCCAGCCACATAGTGGGGTGGACCCAAGCCCAGTAGCCATATTGACTCATGTGCCCATCCCTTTCTCACTCTGTACAGGAGGTACAGGATTAGTACTGGCAGAGCTCGGTACTGGCAGTACCACTTTTAGCCCAGTACTCCTTGCAAAAATCACCAAATCTCAGTCATTATCCATTTTCCTATAACTGAGTTTGTGATATATTTGAAAAGGTCTTTCAGTGACTTTTTTCATGATCCATTTCCCTTAGCGCTAAAATATCAATAATAAAACTAATTCCTTCAAAGAGCATTGAAGACGTTCAATCAACAATTTCCTAGAAAGCATTTAGCACAGGGTCTAGAATATAAGAAGCATCGAACACACCATTGCTGTTTGCCACTGCTGTATAGTTATCCGCTGATACACTGCACTGTTTGTTCTGTGGACAAGACATCTGATTTGCAATCTAACGATGTGCAAGCATTTCTGTCCCCCCTCCACTGCCCCCAGAACTCAATCTTCTTAATCTTTCTTTAATTTTTTTAAAAAGAATTTCAGCATGATTGCAGGCAACATCACAGAGGCAGATGTGTCTTCTTTGGTGCAAAATCTTTCCGCCATCGTTGAAAGCTCATCCACCACAGCTGGGAACCTGGCTTCAGTGGTGTCACTTCTGAGCGACATTTCATCCCTGTCACTGGAGAACTCTTTCACTGTGTCCAACTCGACCCTGAAGGTATGGTCTTCCTACGCTTGAAGGACTCACTGTATTTATTTATTTACAATTTAGCATTTTACGAGACTGGATCTCACAATGTGGCTCGGGCTGACCTGGCCTGCAAGACATAGGCTAGGCTAACCTTGAACTCCTGGAAACCATCCTGGTTTACCTTGCTGAGTGCTGGGATTACAGGCCTGTACCACTACACCCAGATTGAAGGTCTCACTTCCAATGCTACATCTTGTGGGAGGTGTAACAAGAGCCTGGATGATGGGGAAACTCTTGAGAAAAGCAGAGAAACCATGGAACATTCCCAGTGTGAGCTTTTTTTTTTTTTTTTTTTTTTCCATTTTCACAGTATACAATAAACTCATAGGATAAACAGACTAAATTCAAATCTGCCCACAAACAGGCTGCTTGTGAAGGTTCAGGTTTAGAGGATGGGGTAAGCTTTTGCACTATTGAACATGGGCATTAATATTTCATTTCTTCTCTCCCCGGACCCCGTAGTGAGGACTGAACCTGGGGCCCAATGCTCACTACACCCTCAATCCTTGGTGTGTGTAATCTATAATATGTGTCATCTTAAGTTTTGTAAATTCTGACCTTTGCAGTGTACAATGTAAGAACTGGCTGGTTTAGTTTAGATATTTAAATTTTGGTACTTATCCATGACAGGATAATATTTGGTCACCATAAGAAAGGCAGTGCAACTAATGTGTTTTGTCCAATAGAGTCTCTGGGGATACAAACCACACTTAAGAGCAACCCTCGTGTGCTTCTTACAGGTCCTTTGAGTACACAGTGTGGTTCCCTGTTTTGTGTGTTTATGGGATTTGTGTGCAATCTGTGTGTGCCAGTTGGTGTGCAGCTGTGTGTTTATGTGTTTCTTGGCTTTGCCCCCGTTCGTCTGTTTTGTTCTATTTTGGTTTGTTTGCTATTATTTCATCTTACTTTACCTTATTATTATTATTATTATTTAGATGCCTGTTTGTTTTCTAATGAGAGAGAGAAAGGGTGTGGAATTGGGTGGGGGTGGGGGGACTGGAGGGGGGACATTCATTAGAATAGACTTTATGAAAAAATTGATTTTCAATTAAGAATAAGAACAAACAGAACAGCAGTGTAAGACTTGCTGACACAGGCCTGCAGTTCTAGCCCCTGAGAGGCTGAAGGAGGAAGATGGGGAACCTGAAGTGAGTCCCCTGAAAGAGCAGTAAGTGCTCTCAGCCTCGGAGCCATCTCCCCAGGCAACAGTTCAATACTGCACGGTTTTTAAGGATCACTGTTGGATATTCTTATGCAGTAAACAACAACAAAACCCCAGGAATTGAAATTTGAGCACCTGTGACATGAATTTACAAGCCTTTTCAAATGGAAAAATAGGTGTTGTTCATACACTGTATCTTGATTACAGTCCCCTCCTTCCTCTATTTTAACCACTTTTCCCCACCCCACCCCCCATCCAGATCCACCCCGTTTTGGTCTCTTGTTAGAAGAGAACAGGCTTCTAAGAGATAATAATAAAATAAGATACAATTCGATAAAACGAAAACAAATTCTAATGTTAGCTAAAGAAGCAAAAGGGGGAAGCTGTTGGAGGTCATGCTCCTGTCTTTGTGCTGTAGCTGTTCACTAGTGCGGTCACCTCCCCCATCCCAGCGATGAAGGAATGCACACCTGTGTGTTGTAGGGTGCTTATTCCTCCATGCTGAAGAAAAGCGCTACTGTGATTGCAGATTCCTTGGGATGACCACTCTGGATTTTATTTATTCTGTGTGTGGGGGGGGGGGAGCTGCATACACTGTAGTATGTGTATGGAGACCAGAGGACAACCTGTGGGAGTTGGCTCTGTCCTTCAATCAGGTGGGTTCTGGGACTTGAACTCAGGTCACCAGGATTGGCAGCAGCACCTTACTACTCACCGAGGTATCTTGCGATCTTGGCCCAAGTTTCTTTACACAGACACTTGTACTGGATTGAGTGACAGGACTAACAGAAGTCCTGAGTTTTCCTGTGATCCTCAACTCACCAATTCTACGGCCTTTTCCCCTCATAAGATCAACCTTCCACTCTTAGCTCCCCTCTCTCAGAAGACCTAAACTGACTTTGATTCTTATGTTTCAGAATGTCATCAACATAGCTAATCATATTCTGAACTCAACCTCCATAACTAATTGGACAATTTTATTACAAGAAGAAAAGGATGCCAGCTCAAAGCTGCTAGAGACATTGGAAAACATCAGCACTCTCATACCTCCCACTGCCCTGCCTCTTAATTTTTCTCAAAACTCCATCGACTGGAAAGGGACTCAAATCCAAAGCACACAGGGTTACAACTATCAGATTGAAATGCTACAACAAAACGCCTCTCTGCCCATCCGAGGCCACGTGTTTATTGAACCAGATCAATTCCAGGAATCCCATCCAAAGACTATTATCAGCATGGCCTCTTTGACCTTTGGGAACATTCTACCCATTACCCACGGAGGAAACGCACGGATCAATGGGCTGGTGATAACCACACTTATCCAAAATGATTCCATCAATGAAATTTTCCTAAACTTTTCCAAGGTAAAGGGAAACCTGAGCCAGCCTCATTGTGTGTTTTGGGATTTCAGTCATTTGCAATGGAATAACGCAGGCTGCCAACTCGTGAATGAAACTCCAGGCACAGTGCTGTGCCGATGTATGCACTTGACCTCCTTCTCCGTGCTCATGTCTCCCTTCGTCCCCTCTTCGATTGTCCCTGTGGTGAAATGGATTACGTACATCGGACTGGGCATCTCCATTGCAAGTCTAATCTTATGCCTGATCATCGAGTCTCTGTTTTGGAAGCAGACCAAGAAAAGCCAAACCTCATACACACGCCATGTCTGCCTGGTGAACATCGCCCTGTCACTCTTAATTGCTGATGTTTGGTTTATCATTGCTGCCACCGTGGATACCGCCGTCAGCCCTTCTGGAGTCTGCGTAGCTGCCGTGTTCTTTACCCACTTTTTCTACCTCGCTTTGTTTTTCTGGATGCTTGTGCTCGGCGCCCTGCTGGCTTATCGAATCATCCTCGTGTTCCATCACATGGCTCTGCCTACCACGATGGCCACTGGGTTCTGCCTGGGCTACGGGTGCCCTCTCCTTATATCCGTCATCACCATTGCAGTCACCCAACCTAGCAACAGCTACAAAAGGAGCAATGTGTGCTGGCTTAACTGGTCTGATGAGAGCAAACCCCTCTTGGCGTTTGTTGTTCCTGCGTTGACAATTGTGGTCGTGAACTTGGCTGTGGTGCTGCTGGTCCTCAGGAAGCTCTGGAGGCCAGCGGTTGGAGAAAGACTGAGTCAGGACGACAAGGCCACTGCCATCCGCATGGGAAAGAGCCTCCTCATTCTGACCCCACTGCTAGGGCTCACCTGGGGCTTCGGCATAGGAACAATGGTGGACAGCCAGAATGTAGCTTGGCATGTTCTTTTTGCTTTGCTTAATGCTTTCCAGGTAAGAACAATAAGAGTGATGTGTTATGAACTCCTGTCTAATAGCTTTTATGTAGCCTGAGAATAGGTATCTCTGCCTACACAGTAAGCCAGATCAAGCCCAACTGAAAAAGTAAGAGACCAGGTTTATTTGAGCAATGCAATTCCTGGGTAAGTTCTCCAGTCCCAGAGATCGAGGCAGAAGTCACAGACCTAAACTAAAGCAGGGAGGTTATATAACTTTGTAGGTGAGGGGTGATGATGTGTCTGCCACAAGCTGGATTTGTGCCCAAGTGTGGTAAAAAACTGAACATGTTAGACGGGGACTTGGGCTGCGGGCAACTTCTGGGGAAGAGCCACCATAGTTGCCCAGAATGTGGAACTGACTGGGCTTTTGGGCCCCTTTTCTTTGTTGAAGATTCTGTGAGAAGGCAGGCTTTGGAGAGAGAAATGGGGCTTCTCAGACTGTGCAGGAGCGAGCTGGAGGTTCCAACCGAACACTGTCATCGGAATATGTATAGAGAACTAGGGTTAGTGGATGAAGATGATCTCGTCTCCTTGGCTCCAACAAGTCTATAACACAAAGTGCATGGAAACAGTGAGAGGACAAACCCATCCATTTTCCCCAAAAGTTCATGTCATACCAAAGCAGAATTCTAGACTTTCCCAGTAACCCACTGCAGAGCTTAAATCTATTAGAGTTCACGTAACGGACATTTATCTCTTTTGTGGTTGATGCAGTCATCTCTCATACGAATCTCTGACAAAGCAAAGAAAGAGAAATAACTCAAAAGTACTTGTTGGCCTTGACAGATATAAAGCAAACAGCTCCCTGGTATTTAATAAACAGAGGCCAGCAACCGGACACCAACAGCCAAATTTTGTAAATAACATTTTCTTGGGACCCAACCATGCCTGTTAATGTCCACAGAACCTATGGCTCTTTTCTCTCCAAAGCAGAAGAACTGAAACAGCTGTTGTGTGTCTTACAAAGACCCAAAGACTTACAATTTAGTCTTTCCACGAGAAGACTAAATTGCTGATCCTTACTCTTCAGGGTGGCCTTTATATTCCATAGTCAGAAAGTGTTCAGAAAAAAATGGAAAAAATAACCCTTAGGTCTTGATGTGTCTGGGAGAAAGTCTTCAACCATGGTTTATTGCAGGTTAGGGCCAGACCACTGAGGACAATGACTCAAAGAGATGGTGGTCACCTTTTGGGTTCTGGAGTCAAGAGTGTTTTCTCTCAAATACCAACTGTGTTCTCAGTCTCGGCGTCCCCCAGTTTTCCCAGTTGATGAGTAGCGGCCACAGTAATGGTGAGGGAACAATTTGAGGGTTAGGGAAGGTAATTCAGCACCTGGCACAGTGCTCCGATTCAGTAAATATTGAGAGAGTTTCCTGGAGGTGACCCGGCAGTCAACACCACAGTTAACGTGCAGGCGTTCGTCACAGATGAAGTCACAGAAATCACGCACCCAATGGTGACAAGTCTCGACAGCTCTAGGAAGGGCAGGCTTGTGAGCAGTGTGCTATTTGACAAGCATGAATGAAAGGGTCTCTGACTGGGAGGAAGCAAGCCTTTGCCAAGATTTTCTAAGAGACATACTTGAAGAGAAGTTTCCTCACAGAGACCACCTTCCTCCTCCTGGTCACAGGGATGCTGAAGCCCAGGGCCTGCCGCCATCGCACGTACATGATAAATGCTTATGAAGTGCTTGGTCTAAAGAATGGTTAATTGGGAGCTATCTGGGGTTTTGAATAGCATCATGGTAGAGGATGAAGTTCCACATGAGTTTGCAACCTCATTCATTCAATCATTTGCTCATTAACACACTCATGAAAAACAAGCCGTGAGCCCTTGGTGATGTGCCGGGCACTGTAGAGCTCACACTATTCTTGCCTTCTAGAAGCCTGCAGTCTAGCAGGGGGCAGACAAGAAAACAAGCTCAAGCTGAGCATAGAGTGCCTGGCTGTCACCCAGCACTCAAGGGGTAGAGGCAGAAGAATCACAACTTTGAGGCCAGCCTGGCCTGTAGTGAGTACCAGGCTAGCCTGGGTTATAGAATGTGACCTAACCTCCAAAAAGAGAGGGAAGAAAACCAACATTGGAGTATAGTAAGGTTGACAGGATGATAGAATTGTGTCATATAATACATAGATTATTTCTTGTCTGGAGAAGAAAACATAATACAATACACATGATTTACTCTTTGCTTTTGGTTGTTAAAGGGATTTTTCATCTTCTGTTTTGGAATTCTCTTGGATAATAAGGTATGTGTATATTCATTTCTTCCTTCATTATGTAATGCAGGCATATTTAAAAACCTCCCCTTCAGTTCCAAGGCCTTTTTTATACATATGATGGGTACTTAGGTAATAAAATTCTATAATTTTACAAAAGACAGACTCATCCAGGAGACGAAGGACCTAAGCCATCCTTGCTGATTAAGCATATAGAGTCAATAGCAAGTAAAGTGAACCTCACAGCAGAGAGAGAGAGAGAGAGAGAGAGAGAGAGAGAGAGAGAGAGAGAGAGAGAGAGAGAGAGAGCCTTTTCTAGTTAATCTTTCTAAGCCTGGTGTGGTTGTACATCTCTGGAATCCCAGTAACTCAGAAGGCAGAGACAGAAGGATTACAAGTCCCAGGCCAGCTTGTGGTACACAAAGCGTTCCAGACCAGCAAGAGGAGTGAGATTCTGCCTCCAAAGCAAGCAGGGGAATCACTTTCTAATTTAAATTATGCTCTGGCAATGGGTCAGGGTCAGATTGCTTTCTGAGGGGATGAGTTCTGTTTTGTGCCTTGAATTCCTTTGCCGGTTTATTTAACATATGCAGGAAGGACACAACTTCCACATTTCCAGGCTATCGAATGCTAAGTAGTTTCTCACATTAAACAAAGTTCCCAACAAAGGACTATTAGTTTTAGTGAAAGATAAATAGAAAAAAAAACTGTGAAGAACCGTGCCCCTCCATTCTCCCTCCCAAGTAGCAAGCAATCATGTCGAGAGTAGAGGCAGCAATGGATGTTTCAGTAAGAAGACAACAAGGTTTTATTATGGGGGCTGGAGTTGCTCCTGCAGAGGACCCAGGTTTGGTTCCCAGCACTCACACGATGACTTACAACCGCCTGTAACTCCCATTCCAGGGGACCAGCTGCCTCTTCTGACCTGCACAGGCACACCCATGGTGTATAGACATACATGCAGGCAAAAATACTCATACACATCAATCAACCAATAATACTAAAAATAGAAAAGATTTTATTGTAAACTCATTTGCCATATATTACCACCCATTTACAGGCAGTTTTCTAACGATTGCCATGTTCCTACCAGACACATGGTTAGGAAACCAGACCCTTCCCTCCACAGATAAAATTCACCCCAGCAATGATTGCCAGATGCTCGTGCATTGTTACCTTAGATACTGTTGTTTCATGTTGGATTCTAGTTTTGCTTCTAGGAAGTGAGGTTATGAGAGTCATCTACTACACGTTTGTGTAATGGTCTAGATGTGTTGCTTAGAAGTGATGTTGCTAATTAGCAGTTTTAAAGGGTGCTTTTTTCTTAATATGCTGACACCTGATTATTTCTCTCTTTTCACCACTTTTTTTGATGTCCCGACAGCTGCGGCAACTTCTGTCCAATAAGTTGACTCTGTTAAGCTCACGGAAGCAAACATCAAAGGTAATGTCCTCCAGCTCCAAGGCACGAAGTAGGAGCTTTGCATTTTTCCCTCTACATCATCTGTGGCTAGCTCATTTCTGTGGAAGGCCCTTGTTTTTCCGGCATCATTGGTATGGTGCCCGGCCAGGGCTGGCGGATAGATAAAGAGCTACGTGTAAGGAGGCCTGGGCAAATGTATAGGAAGGCTTGAAACCTACAGGACTTTGGTGCTGTGTCAGGGCTGCCCGAGATGGGTCTCTATTCTGCCACCAGCCACTGGCAGTGGCCAGAGTGTTCAGAAACCGTGTTAACTCCGTATTAAGGTGGTCTTCTTGACAAAGAATGCAGAAAAGAATCTCAAGGTGGGCCAGTGTGAAACAAGGTTAGAGTTTACTAAGAAAACATGCTAAGCATGGACATTAAAAGGGGGAGGGAGGGCTAGAGGGGGACAGTGGCACACAGTGGGGCCACTTCTCAAGAGAGTCACATTCTAGTGTGTTAGCCATAGCTACGTATACAATTTCGGCGACTTTGGAGTTACACTGTTTGAAAGATTTTAGAAGCTAGGTAAAAATAATACTCTGGTGAACTTATTTTTAACTAAGAACTTTAAACAAACAAACAAACAATGCTGGGCAGTGGTGGCGCACGCCTTTAATGCCAAGCAAGATGGTAAGATATTTCTTGAGGTGTATTGTATAGGTGACTTAAAAATAGAGGTTAAAAAAATTAAAGGAGCCAGGAAGTGGGGGCGTACGCCTTTAATCGCAGCACTCAGGAGGCAGAGGCAGGCGGATCTCTGAGTTTGAGGCCAGCCTGGTCTACAGAGCAAGTTCCAGATAGCTAAGGCTACACAGAGAAACCCTGTCTTGAAAACAAAACAAAACAAACAAACAAAAATTATTAAAGAAATCCCTAGTACACATAGCTCACTGTGACGTGACACTTTGCCCGTAAATGTCATTCATGAGATTCTTTGATTCTCAACCAGGAGAAGTGGGAGGGAGATTCTTTTCTCTTCCCATGTCTGCTTATCCCCCTTGTCCACTGCCTTGTTTGCTGTGAGTGGATAAAACATTTGATTCCCTGATATCCCCAGCCTTTAGGTCTGCAATCCAGAACCTGAGGAGTTTGCATAGGAAAGATGGGTTGGGGTGGGGTGGGGTGGGGTGGGGTGGGGGTGGGGATGGAGTAGGGTGGGGGTGGGGTCGGTGTGTTGGGGTTGGGGTTAGGGTAGGCTAGGGGTGGGTTGGGATTGAGGTGGAGTGGAAGTGGGGGGTGGGGATGAGGTGAGGTGGGGGTGGGTGGGGTGGGAGTGGGGGTGAGGTGGGGGTGGGGTGGGAGTGGGGGTGAGGTGGGGGTGAGTTGCAATTTCATTCTTTCTACAAAAGTGCCCTGAGGGTGGTGTGCTACAGCACAGCACTCACATACACATTTTCTACTTTCAATGTTAGTTTAAGACTTTTGACAAGACGTAGAGGACTTTTCAGAAAGAGTGCTAAAGTAGAGATGTCTCTATTTGGTAAAAAGTCATCCAAGTTAACTGTACACACAACCTTACATGAGTGTTCAGAGATTTTTATAAGAAACAGTAGAATTTTAAAATAAAAAAGTGTAGAGGTATACCACAGTGGTGGTTTGAATAAGAATCGTCTCTCTTGGCTTATATATATATATATGAATGCTTAATCACCAGGGAGTGGAACTGTTTGAAAGGATTAAAATAATTAGGAGGCGTGGCCTTTTTGGAGGAAGTGTGTCACTGGAGGTGGCCTTAAATGTTTCAAAAGCCTATGACTAGGTCCAGTTTCTCTCTCTCTTTGTCTCTCTCCCCCCCTTTCCTCTCTCTCTCCTCTCTCTCTCTCCTCTCTCCTTTTGCTGATAGATCAGGATATACCCCTCAGCTATTTCTTCAGCACCATGTCTGCCTGCCTGCTGCCATGCCCCGTCATGATGAAAATGGACTAAGACTCTGAAACTGTAAGCAAGCCCCAGTTAAGTGCTTTCCTTTATAAGAATTCCCTTGGTCATGGTGTCTCTTTGTAGCAATAGCAGAGTAACCAAGACAACTATAATCCTAATGTTTAGGGAGGTGTAGGCAAGAAGATCAGGAGTTCAAGGCTAGCTCTTGAAACATAAAGAGTTTGGCTCTCATAGGCAATACGAAATGAAAACAAAAATAAAATTATGGACTGGGGAGGCAGCTCAGTGGTTGAGAGCATTTGCTATTCTTCCTGAAGGTCCCTAGCACTCACATCAGGTACCACATAACCATCTGTAACTCCAGCTCCAAGAGATCTGACACACTCGTCTGGCTTTTGTGCTCACCACACATATGTGGCATCCTCACACATATACACACAAAAAAGTAGACTTAAAATAAATCACAGCTCATTGAGGAAATCATCATAGAGCTCCCTTGATCTCCGTTAATAGCAGAGCACTGCTGTGGGTGTAAGGAACAGTAACCCATCTTGGCCCATGTCCCGTGACTTGTACCCCATTGGCCACAGGTCTGAGGAAAGTCTTACAGTGGCTCAAAGAGGTTCTTACAGTCTATGATTTTAATATTATGTCTTGAACTCAAACCGCTGTGCCAGAAGGCGTGAGACTGATGCTATTGTGTAGTCTCAGGAAAATGAGGAAGTTACAGAAAAGAATACACATCAGTGAATAAAATGAGGCGGGGCACTCCCTGCCCTTCAGAGCAGGAAGTCGGTGTTTTTCCTCATTGAAAATCAAAGACAGAAAACAAAACAGACTCGAAGGCTCCAATGCCCAGCAGCACTTCTCCATTTCTGACATGCCATTTCAGTGCTCTTCCGATGTGAGGGTGGTCACTAGCCGGTGACGGTCACCGAGGGCCTGTTTCTTCGGCATCCGTGGCCCTCCGCATTTTGATTCAAGCCAGGTGGTCAAAATTAGATTTCCATTTTGGTTGTCTGGTCCAATGATTGTCCTGGCTTCACTTTCTGTTTCTGTGGTAAAATATCAGGCAGAAAGCAACTTAGAGAAGGAAGGGTCGTTTGGCTCACACGTCCAGGTCATTTGTTACTGCACTCAAAGTGGCAGGAGTCCGCAGTCAGGAGGGGCTGGGGCAGAGAACATGGGCTTGTGCTCAGCTTATGTGCTCATTTGTGCACAGTTCAGGATGTCCTGTCCAGAAAAGGATGGCACATCAATGAACATAATTAAGATTTTCCCTCACAGACACACCTGTTGTATGATAATAAAGCTTGGAGATCAGAGGGCGGAGCTAGCCACTAGTTAACCAGAGAGGCCAGGCAGTGGTGGCACAAGCCTTTCATCCCAGCACAGGGGAGGCTCATGCCTTTCATCCCAGCACAGGGGAGGCTCATGCCTTTCATCCCAGCACAGGGGAGGCTCGTGCCTTTAATCCCAGCACTTATAAGGTGGGTGGAGACAGGATCTGCACCCCCATTCAGTCTGAGGATTCATAGGGGTCATAAGAAGTCTCTAGTGGCTGCTGTTCTGCTTCTCTATCTTTCAGCTCTCACTCTGCTATTTGACTCCAGGTTTTTATAGATAAGACTAATTAGGATGGAACTTCACATGCCTCTGTGTCAATCTAAGGTAGGCAACTCCTCATTGAGACTCTCTTTCTAGGTGGTTCTGGATATGTCAAGCCAATAATCAAAACTAGCATAGTGGTTGTCTGTCTCTGAGGAAATTTAAATGGAAAACAAAACACAATCAAGAACCCAGATTATGGATTATTAGAAAGTAGAGACAGGAACTGGGGCAAAATGGCTCAGTGGTTAAGATCTCCTAGGCGTTCTTTCGGACAACCCAAATTCAGTTCCCAGCCTCCCACACTGGTGGGTCACAAATGTCTCTGACTCCAACTCCAGGGAGTTCAGTGACATCTGCTGGCCTCTGTGAGCATTGCACTCTTGTTCACATACACACAGTCATATACATGCATCCATAACTGGAAACAACAAGAAAGAAGATCAGGAGCTTGTGAGTGAAAAGACCATGAGAATAGAAGGGGACAATGTATAAACGCAGGACCAAAAGCAGTGAGCTTGTTAGAACTGTGGGATGTGGAAAGCAAACGGACGAAGATAAAGGAAGCAAGAGACAGATTCAGAAACAAAATAAAGAAGACCAGAGTGGCCTCTTTTCTTGACATAAGGCCTGTCTGAATGAGGGAAGGTGAGCAGCAGGGACAGGTTAGAGCCATGAGGCTGAGAGTTCACTGAGAGAAGGCTTGAGAAAGATGTGATGAGGCAGGGATCTACAGAAGGACACTGAAGAGATGAGATAGGGCAGAAGGGATGGGAGAGGAAGCCGCCATGTTCTCAGTGAGGACCATCCATCCACCCTGTGTCCTGCAGAGGTTGCCTGGGAGGTGGTCATTGCTGAATCTACATCTCCCTTCTTGGTTTAGCATCCGTGTCATATGGCATGAGAATGGGAATGGAAAGGATTCCTCCCCACTTCCTAATGCCTGGAACAATGCTTGCTCTTTGCTTGAAGCATTTTATTTCAGCTTTAGTGGCTCAGTTTCAATTTTTAAAAAATATTTTTATTGTATGCCTATGACTGTTTTGCCTACATATATGGAAGAATGTACACTGTGTGCATGTCTGATGCTCACAAAGGCCATGGATGCCCTGAATTGGAGATACAGATCCTCATGAGTCACCTTGTGGGTGCTGGGAACTGAACCCAGGTTCTCAGGAGAGCAGCCAGTGCTCTCAACTGCTTCACCATCTATCTCTCCAGCTTTGTGATTCAGTCCCTAAATTATTACAGTCTCCACGGTCTGTCTACCAATAAGCAATGGCTGACTCACAGGACTGAATGCTAAGTTGTACAAGAATGAGGCAAAGCTGTGCCGGGGCTGTGTTTACAATGAACATTAGCTTGTTTCAGTGCTTTGAGTGGCAAATGAGCGAAGTATAAGCATGGATATGAAAAGGGGTAATGTTTCCCTCAAAGCCACTTCCTAGTTGGTTCCTGGGACCGTAAAGACACAGAAACACAGTATTATTTGGAGATAAATGCAGGCATCTCCTATACTTTCAAAGGCAGACGAAGGGATGAACGAGTGACTATTCTATATTCTTGCAAATAGAATCCTAGCTTATGTACATGGAATAAAAGAGAGTCACAAGACGACACATTGAAGACAGGCAGAGTTCATTAAGGAATAATACAATAATGCAATCAGGAGCATGGGGAAGGGCAAGAGAGATCACTGTGGAGGACCACACTCCTGGGGGATGAGAGTGGACAATAGACAGAGCGACCATTGTTGAAGAAAGCACTCTCATAGGGTGTGAATGGACAATGGCCAGAGAGGCCATTATGTAGGGCTTACCAACACGCGGGGTAAGTGTGCACAGCGCCAAAGGGACTGCCGTGCCAGCCTGCACGCTCCTGCAGTCTTTCTACTCTCACACAAACTTGCTGGGACTGATGGCTTCCCAGCCAGGCCTTTTCCCGTCCAAGGACTGAAAAGGTAAGGAGAAAGACTATGAAGTGACTGGCAAGCCCGATTTAATTAACTCTTTGGGGGCAATGGTCTGTCCATGGTATTTACAACCAGGTTTCCTGCTTGATAGTAACCAAGATATTCTGGTTTTCCGTAAGTTTCCATAAGGCCATGCCTTCACCCATAGTCAAGACAAACTTCAGATTCTGTTCTTTGATCACATGACAGCTGGATGTGGCACTACATGTCTTTAATTTCATCCCAACACTCAAGAGGCAGAGGCAGGATGATCTCTGAGTTCCAGGCTAGCCAGAGCTACATCAGACCCAGTCTCAAAAACCAAACCAAACCAAAATAACGCCACTAAACACCAAAATCACGCAATAGAGCAGATTAAAAGAAGCTGGGTGTGATGGAGCACACCTTTGGTCTCAGCATGCAGAGGCAGAGGCAGGCAGAGCTCTGTGAGTCCAAGGCCAGCCTGGTCTACAGATTGAGTTCCAGGAGAGTCAGAGTTATACAAAGAAACCCGTCCCAAAAACGCAAAACTAACCAACCAACCAAACAAACAGACAGACATCAAAAAAAAAAAAAAAAAAAAAAAAAAAAAACAAAAAAAAAAAAACCCAAAACCAAACCAAAAGAAGTTAAAGAAAAATTGAAACCTGTGTTTTCCCAGGGGGAAATGTCTTCTCTTGATAAGTCATACTAAAGCCTTCTTCTTGGTTTAATTTATGGCTATCTTCAAAACGTTTTTTTTTTTTAAGGCAGGGCTTCTTTGTGTAACAGCTCTGACTGTCTTGGAATTTACTCTGTAGACCAGGCTGGCTTTGAACTCACAGAGATCCACCAGCCTCTACCTCCTGAGTCTGGGATTAGACATGTGCCATCACACCTGGTTATATCTAAAATTTTAAAGACTGGTCACTGCACTGCTTTTTTTCTTCTTAAGTGTGAGTCCTTAAGTTACACTGTTAACAGGTATATAGGACATGGGTTCCCAAACTATATTATAAAGGATGATAATTATAAAGAGGAACCACACCTCCGTGACCTTCAAGTCTGATTTCCAACTAGCTACCTAACATAAACTATTTTGTTGTTCTTTTGTACAGCAGAGCTCCTCAGATACAGTTACCAAGCCCAAATGCTTAAAGCCTTTCAACATACTTCAACACAAAGGTGAGTTACGATACAGCCAAAGAGTGTAAGAGGTAAGAAGAGAGGTTATGATTCTGAAGAGAATCTGATAGTAACTATTAAAAGAAACAGTACCAGATGGCCGTGCCTCTGAGTTCCTCTGGGTTGTGTTCAGAGCTGATAAAGCAATACTGGGGATTTGATCTTCATAAGCATACACACACACACACACACCCGGAGCACTCATCATCGAGCCCCTAGGGTTGAGGAGTATGGTTAGACCAGCCCCAGCTAACTCCCTACTGGGAGTCATCCCTCTTATGCCAGGTGCTGAGCAGAGGGCATGGGATCATGTGCTGGTGTTCAGTGATGGACACCTGTTATTTTCTAAACTGACCTGCAAGAGGGAGGTGTGACAACTCAGGAGGTTGAGAAAGTACTGTCCCCACTGAATTCATATAGTGATGATCACTGGACATTTAAACATGGCGGAGTTGCGGTACTCTTGCAGGAAGGGTGGGGCATGGAGGAAGAAGTAGAAGAGATATATTGTGTTCCCAGTTACATTGTAGTCCTACTGAAAAGCTTCAGTCCCATTTTACATTGAATTATGACAACATCAGGGTTAAGTACATTTTAGGTTTTCATCAAAACTATTTAAATTCTAGCTGTGGAGTGTGTAGATGTAACCAACTGTCTTGTTAAATAAGAAACACAGAACCAATGCAAATAAGAAAGCCAAGAGGTCAGAGCTAAGAGCTAAAACCTTACCCTTCCTCCTGCGGTGGTCCTACCTCTCCGAAAGAGAGCTACTTCCTGTGTTAAAGTTTTTATAAAGACTTTCTGCCTTCTCATTGGTTGTAAACCTAACATGACTGCCTTGTCACTACCTGTCTGTACAGACCTCCAGATCTTCTATGGTTGGTATTGAGATTAAAGAGGTGTGTATCCAATGCTGGCTGTATCCCTGAACACACAGAGACTTAACTAGCTCTGCCTACCAAGTGCTGGGATTACAAGCGTACACCACCACCCAGCTTTGCTATGGCTTGCTAATAGCTCTGACCCTGGGGCAACTTTATTTATTAACATACAAATAAAATTTTAATACAAATAAAATATCACCATAAGAGTGCTTGGTTCTAACTGGGATATCTATATGATACCTACTCTTCTAAAAGTTTAGGGATCTTCATGGGAGAGGAGGTAGAATGATTATAAGAATCAGACATAGTGAGTATCTCTCCCCAAACAGTATTTGCTGGACAAGGGGGGTGGTGGTCATCATAGTGTAAATTCATAGTGACTGTGACTGCATGCATAAAACCTGCACAAAATCAATCCTGCCAAACTTTCAGCATAGACGAGGAAAGGATTGAGGGAAATCCCTAGCTGAAGAGTCAGTTTTCTTAGAGGTGTGGTCCTTGAGAGGCTGCCTTTACTTTTCTATTTCTGTGACAAAATATCATGGCCAAGGAAAATTAGAGAAGAAAGAGTTTTTTTGGGCTTATGGGTCCAGAAGGTTAGAGTCCATGATGGTAGAGCGGAGTCCAGGAACTCAGCAGGTGGCAGGAAGTGGACGCTGGGAACAGGAGTGGGGGAATCACATCGTCAACCACATCTGGAAGCAGAGAGAGGGAATTAGAATTGGCATGAATCTTTCCATTCTCAAAGCCCACCCCCAGTGACACGCTTCCTTCAATGAGGCCACACCTCCTTCTCCTTCCCAAACACCACCACCAACTGGGTTCAAATACCACAGAGCCTATGGGGTACGTTCTCATTCAAATCACCACACTACCCATGTCCAGTAGATGGTCTTACATCCCTGCACATACACAGAGTACCTAATGAGCTCAGTAGATTTGAAAACAGAGCACATGAAATTGGTAGAGGAAATGGGAGGATAGGGGACAAATTGGAGGGTGGGAATGGGAAGGATTTGCTCAAAACACATCATTTGCAGGAATGAATTTCTCAAAACAGTAAAACGGTTTTAAAAAAGGAAAAAAAAAAAAAAAAACTTAAAATCCAGATTCAGTTCAAGTGTTGGAAAAAGTGCCTACCCCAGCCCCTTCCTTCCTGTTTTCACAGTCTCCAACCAGACAGAGGGTTTTGATCTCCACCTTTCCAGACATTTGTTCCTCACCAGTTGGGGGGGGGGGGAGACAGACCACTTCCAGGGCCTCTTCCTGTAAACTATACATTGAGTTGAAGTCTACGCTATCTCATTTTCCAGCAGTAGCTGAGAAACAATGTCTATTCATCTACGGGGGTAGATAGCTGACGAATGCAGGTTCCTGTGGTCTCAGCGAAGGGCTGTCCCTCTCAACCAACCAAGCACGTTCTCTAGTTTTCCTCGGCGCCTTGCTAGACCTAGCCCCACTTTAAGGCATCCCCTAGGCTCATTGTCGTTTTGTTTTATATTGGAATCAAGAACAACAGCAGTGACTTACCTTGTCTTCTTCTCCCCCTCAGGCATGTATGCGCTTTCTCACACTGGAGACTCGTCCAATGAGATCACATTAACCCA
Organism: Peromyscus leucopus; assembly: GCF_004664715.2. Lineage (NCBI taxonomy): Eukaryota > Metazoa > Chordata > Mammalia > Rodentia > Cricetidae > Peromyscus > Peromyscus leucopus. The sequence goes on from NC_051084.1 coordinate 66,928,785, forward strand.
GTTTTTATCCACGGAATAAAGCCGTGTGTCACAAGCAAGGGCAGATTTTTCTCTGAGAAACACGTCCTTCGGAGCCACGCGTCAGAGAAGACACGCGCAAATCAGAAGAGATTTTGTGGCTTAGGGGTCTGAGGACAAATTGAGTACTCTGAGGCTGGAGAGGTGGCCCCGTGGTTAAGTCACTTGTTCTTGCAGAGGACCTGGGCTCAGTTCCAGCACCCGCATGGTGGATCCCAACCATCTGTTCCAGAGGATTTACTGCCCCCTTCTGACTTCTATGAGCACTACACACACGTGGTGCATAGACATCCGCGCAGGCAAAACATTCATACATGAAATAAAATAATCTGTTTTTAAAAACCCAACAAAATAGGTGACTTTAGTGGTTCAACCCTGCCTCCTTTATCCTAAATTAAATATAAATGATATTAGTTACAAAGTGGGCAAAGAAAAAACACATATTGTTAATCCAGGAAGACATGACAGTGACCCCCAAAGCCCCTGGTCAATATGTCTAACCCTGAGGGAAATAAAAACACCAACAAGATAACACCGTACAGGTTGGGGATTCAGCTCAGTGGTAGAGCACTTGCCTAGCAAGCGCAAGGGCCTGGGTTCGAGCCTCAGCTTTGGGGGGGGGGGGTGGGAAGGATAATGCCATACACCTACTAGACTATCGGAGCAAATACTCCAAGCCCCTACCCCAAGTGCAGTGTATATTTCGATTCATCCTGAACCCTAGACAACAAGGTGGTCTGTAGAAAGAGAGCAAATCGGTTGTCTTAGGGTAGGGTCAGGAGGGTGAATTAAACAGAATAGGAAAGGAGCATATACATTCCCCTATAAAGTGAAACACATGTTCACTGTCTTAATTGAAATAATGACTTGTCAATGCATCTACCCATCAAAACATATTGCACATCACATGCAACCAGTACATAGAATTTATTGTCAATAGGGTTTTTAAAGGCAAAAAGGCAGTGTAGGTACAGGACAGATCAGTGTAGTTGGTTCAAACTTAATTTGAGAAACAATCATGAGCTAGGCAGTGGTGGCTCACATTTTTAATGCAAGCATTCAGGAGACAGAGGCAGGTGGATCTCTGAGTTCAAGTCCACTCTGGTCTATTGAGTTAGTTCCAAGACAGCCAAGGCTGCACAGAGAAACCCTGTCTTAAAAAAACCAAACAAAAAAAAAAACCAAGAAAAGAAAGGAAGGAAGAAGGAAGGAAGGATGGAAGGGAGGGAGGGAGGGAGGAAGGAAGGAAGGAAGAAAGAAAGGAAGGAAGGAAAAAGAAAGGAAGGAAGGAAGGAAGGAAGGAAGAAAGGAAGAAAGAAAGAAAGAAAGAAAGAAAGAAAGAAAGAAAGAAAGAAAGAAAGAAAGAAAGAAAGAAAGAAAGAAAGAAAGAAAGAAAAAAAGAAAGAAAGAAAGAAAGAAAACTCACAGGCTGCCCGAGGACCTGAGTTAGATCCTCAGGACTCACATATGGAAAAAGACAGCTGACTCCCACAGGTCGTTTGTTCTCTGGACTGCCCACACTGACCACAGCACATGTATGAGTGCGTGCACACACACGCATGTATGCACAATAAATTAATACGTAATTAATGACTTTTTCTAAAAACAAAGAACAATGAAAGTCCCGGGTCCCTCTCTAAGCCAAATGTCCGGACAACTGTGCCCCACACCCCCAAATCTTGGAAGTAGATTATATGAATAGGTTAGAAAAGATGGACCACTGGGACCAAGAGATAACTGAAGTAACTGAGGGAAGGATTATCACCCTAAAAAGAAAGGGCCAAGTGAACACTCACAGAGAAGCAAGTCTCACGCTTTCCAGGCAAGAGTCCAGACAAGCATCTCTAAACATCTAATTCTATCAGGAGAAAATACCAAAGACACTGACTTTGACCAGGTGATGATGGTCTTTCATCCACATCATCCCAGAGAGAAGCAAGAGTTATCAAACTCCACCCCAGGATGCCCAGTCAGCTTTCTGTACTCTGCTCTTAGGTATAAACAGCTCACCAGGGGCACTAGAAAAGCCACTTTCCTAAACCAGTGTCCATTCTCACTCCCTTCTAACAGCTTATCCTTTTATCGACAGATAAGGGTAGCTCCTGCTCCTCATCAAAGAACCTTCCTTTTGCAGCGGAACAGAGACCATCATAGAAACCCACAACTGGTCAAAATGCAGAGAACAGACTCATGGGTGCCCATCACCAACCAATTTACAACACAGCTCCGACACCCAAGGCCCAGGGGACATTGCGGAAAAGGGGATGGTGAGAGCCAGAGGACTAGGATGGCTGCCGGGAGATAGTATCTTCTGAGAGAGAGAGAGAGAGAGAGAGAGAGAGAGAGAGAGAGAGAGAGAGATGGAGAGAGGGAGGGAGGGAGGGAGGGAGGGAGGGGGAAAGAAAAATAAAGGAAAGAAAGAAAAGAAGGAAGGAAGAGAGAGGAAGAAAAATAAAGGAAGGAAGGAAGGAAGGAAGGAAGGAAGGAAGGAAGGAAGGAAGGAAGGAAGGAAGGAAGGAAGGAAGGAAAAAAGAGGAAATGAAGTGGTGGGGGTAGGGAGGGGTGGATCTGGGAGGAGTTGTGTGGAGGAGTACAGAGTGACTATGACCTAAACATATTGTATGAAACTCTCAAAGAATTCATGCAAATACTATGATTTTTAAAAAACAAACAAACAAACAAAAAAACAAAAAAACAAAAAAAACATAGAGGCCAGACAAAATTCCTTCACCTCCACTACACACGCACATGATAGAGTGAGTGTCTGGGTCCTTCAGACCCAAGCAGAGAAGGTTCTAGCAGGGCCCAGACCTCCAGTGGGCATCTGGGATCTGAGGCAGCTTGACTATGGGTCCACTCTTCCACCAAGTACCTTTGTGACTCATCACTCGTGGGTGCTGTGTGGGTCACATATTAACTAAACCTGCTTCCTCACAATACAGGCTCCTCCAGCCCACACTTTGCCTTAGAAGCCTTTAAACGTAGAGACATCCTTTGTCTTGTGGGCCTCAAACTTTGCCTTTGGACTCCTGCTGTGGCCTATTGCCTGAAATGAATGACATTCACCGCGTTAGGCAAGTTCAAGCCCCAGATAGACAGCATGCAAGTGTATGTGTGTGTGTGTGTGTGTGCGTGCGTGTGTGTGTGTGTGTGTGTGTGTGTGTGTGTATGTGTGCGTGTGTGCATGTGTGTGTCCTCCTCTTATGCTCCCTAGAATCTAATATTATACACTCACACATCTGTGGGGGTAGAGGGGGACCAGTGAGTGGGGAGCATAGTGTAGGGGGGAAATCTATTTTTGTGTTTGCAAAGTAAAACGTTAATTATTATTTTTAATGCTTTGATATGTTTAACATATGTGTGGGTTTTGTCTGCATAGCACATGGGTGCTTGCCAGAGGAGGGTGTCAAAGTCCCTGGCATTGGAGAACAGCAAGTGCTCTTAACCCCCAGTCATCTCTCCAGCCCCTGTAAAACATTAATTATTTTTAGTTAATGAAAATTTAATTAAAAAACTTAGAAGTCGTCTGCATAGTGCTTCCCTCCCCCCATAAACTCTAGATTTTTAAAAAACTGAGGAAGAGCCAGTTTTATTTCTCTGTTATTTCTAGAGCAAATGAAGAGGCTGAGAGATGGCCACTTCACCCACTAGAAAGTTACTCAACCCAAGGCAGGCTTCAGTAGAAACTCCCAGGTCTATTTCCTTGGATTCTTTGGCAAAGACAAGGGGGCTTTTGCAGGAAGACAGCTGAGCTGAACTGTAGTTACCCTTATTGAACTGTAGGGGGCAGGCTCTGACCAAGAACCTCACCCAGACACCTTGACAAGATAACCGCACCTGAGTGCCTCTCTAGCTCACAGGAGTAGGGGGGTCAGGTGGGGTTAGTGCTGCTCTTCTGATTAGCAGTGTGGCTGCATCCTTGCTCTGTTTAATAGGAGAGGTTAGGAAGCTCAGAGCACAATAGCTCAGCCGAGTGACAAACAATGCCTTTCTTTCCCGGGTTTGTGCCCCAAGGTGCCGGTCAACAGTGCGGACCGCTTAAGCAAAGGAGGAATCAGCCACGGTCTGCGAGCAATTTCCACCGGCTAGAAAGCAGCCTATGTGGGTGGATACACCTTGGACATCTTGTGTGGATACATAAGTTAAGGGTCAAGTCAAGGTCCTTAGGCCACACTGACTGAGACTACCTTGAGCTTTCCGATTTAACTGATTGGAAAGAAGTAGTTTGAAAACGTACGTTAAGGTTTGAGCTTCCCCCTCCCCTGCAGTGATGGTGGTGGTCTTCTTGTAGGTTCAGTTTTGTTCCTAAGGCCAAATAAGAACAAACAGTGATTGGCAGCCAGAATAGAGATTTATAGTCAAGCGCCGCCTGGAGAGATCAGAGCTGCTGGGCCCTCACTGCCTGTTCTACTCTGCTTCCTGTTGCTGTGATAAACACCATGACCAAAAGTGACTTGGGGAGGAGAGGGCTTGTTTGGCTTACCTGTCCCTACCACAGTCCCCAACACTAAGAGAAGCCAAGGCCTGAATTCAAGCCTGGCAGGAACCTGCAGGGAATCCGTTTACTAGCTTGCTATCACGGCTTGCACTGGGGGTACCACGAACCACTGTGGGTGGGCCCTCCTGTGTCAATCATCATCAAAATGCCCCAGAAACTCGCCAATCTGATGGGGACATATTCTCAGTTGAGGTTCCTTCTACCCAGATGACCTTAGTTTGTGTCAGGTTGACAAGAAAACTACCCAGTACAGCCCCTCGACCCTCTGTCCCAGGGCTCAGCCCATCCCAGGAGACGGTAAAGAGATTTTCCTCTCCATCATCAGTCAAGCAATGCCTTCCAACCCTGTGGCCCATAGCTAGACAATATACTCCACTAGAGCACATATCCACATCCCCATGGAAATGTTATAAAATTAGGTCTTTTTTTTTTAAGCTGCAACATACACAGTTTAATTCAACAAGAACAACAACAACAACAAAAACATGTAATAATCAAGTGAAAATAAACTGAACAATAAACTTTGTTCCTGGGGAGATTTCATTGTGTACTCCTTCTGGCTGGCTCACACAGAGCCAGGCGTCACTCTTAGGTATAAGCACACAGGTGAATAAAGAGGATTCCACCTGAATCCCACCCCAGCCTTCCCCACCCTCCAGCCTCCAGCTGCGGCTGTGATTGAAGCCCCAGCAGGGTCTCTCTTCTTCATGCTGCTCAGCTTCCCTCAGAGAAGCAGCAAAGGCCGTGCAGCATACCCATACAGCTTTAGTCCTCTTGGGTTGTGATTGAACGCTGAGGCTCTCTTGAAAAAGATGTCATTCCCACAATGGGTGTGGTGACACATGCCTGCCATCTCTCAACTCTTGAGGCTGGAGCAGGAGGCTCATGAATTTGAGGCAAATCTAAGCTACACAGGGAGACCTGAGCTCAAACAACAAAAGTATATCCCTTCTAACACCAAACCATGGGGTAGCCCCCCTCCCCAGATTCTGTGCTAGAGCTCGAGTGCATACGTGCACTTTGGAGTGAGTCAGTGGTCTCACATAAGCCACGCAAGCATGCTACCACACTACTGTCAAGCTATATACTCCCACCGCCACACACACACACACACACACACACACACACACACACACACACACACACACTTTTTAGACAGAATCTCATTTATCTCAGGCTGGCCGTGACATCTCCACGTAACTAAAGGTCCCTCTTGATCCTTTTTGCCTCTGCCTCCTAAATGCTTGGGTTGCTGTGCTGGTTTATAGGCTACTGAGGACTGAACGCAGGGCTTCATGCATGCTAGGTAAGCAGCACTCTACCAACAGAGTGGCATCCTTTGCTCATTCCAGATCCTTCTGAAAACTGGGGCAAAGTGGAAAGAGAGCTGGATCAGGAGAAAACTATAGGAAGGGTCTCATAACTCAGTCCCTACTGCTAACTCTATAGTAATTCCACAGTTCACCTGCTTTGAACCTAGCTGAATGAGTCAGGATTCTACTCCATAGACTGACTCCTGTGAGATGATGTGAAGGAGTCTCTCCAGGTCAGGGAGACCCTGGGGGACCCACACCCAACTTTCTCTATTGTTTCCACAGTTGAGTTCTTCATCTTTGAAATGGCAAACCTGCACTCAATAGATAACCTCAAAGGTCTCTTGGATCCTGAACTTTCTATGGTTCTGTGACTCTTCACAGTTAACACCCTGGAAGAAGAGAAATTTATCGCCAAAGATTACCAGCCCAAGTGGGTTTGGCAAGGGCTTATCTTGGTGGGTAGGAATCATCGATACAAACATTGCCACCAGCTACGTTATGCCAACTGCATGGGAGGGGACACCCTATTGGAATTCTGACCTGATGATCTGATCCACAGCAGAGGAGCTCCTCGCTGTGATGTGCTGCCAAGGGACACATTGGTTTTGTGGATAAGGCTTCCTGGTTCTTAGATCTCAGCCACATCCCTCACCAGGACCTGGGGAAGGCAGCTTGTGAATTCCATAACAACACATTGCCAGGTTCTGCCAAGGATAACTGTGCCGTCTGAGAGCTTCCCCTGGTACTGGCGATAATGCGGCTCTGTTTTCCTGGAGCCAGCTGGGCCAGGGAACTAGCTCCATCTATCATCTGTTTCATCAGAGGGAGGGAATGTTATGAAGCACCAACCCTTGCCACCGATTTTGAAAGGAAGAAATAGGAAATCGCATTCACAGAGGCATAGTCAGAATTTGCTTTGACCATATTAAAGTCTGTAAAAAAAAAAAAAAAAAAAACAAAAAAAAAAACAAAAAAAAAAACTATGACTTGGTCATGACCTGATTTCTCTAAGACTAGAGAACGATTCTCCAGGTCTCACTCCAAGCAGCAGCATCCATGTCTTCAAGCACTTGTTAGAAATGCTATGTCCAGGCTGGGGAGACTGTTCTGTTGGTAAATTGCTCATTGTGAACACATAAGGACCTGGGCTTGATTCTCCTAGATCCATGTAAAAAATTCTGGGCACAATAGAGCATGCTTGGAATCCCAGCGCTGGGCAGGGAGAGACAAGATGATCCCTGAAACTCTGTGACCAGCCGGTCTAGCTTACTTGGTGAGCTATAGGTTCAGTGAGAGTCTGGTCTCAAAAATAAGGTGGAGCAGGGCATGGTGGTGCACACCTTTAATCTTAGCATTCCGGAGGCAGGAGAAGATGGATCTCTGTGACTTTCAGGCTAGCCTAGTCTACTTAGTGAGACCTTGCCTCAAACAAACAAACAAACAAACAAACAAATAAAATAAAAAGAAAGCAATTGAGAAAGAGTGGATGCTAACCTCTGGCCTCTGCACATACAGGCGTGCACACCTGTACACACACCAGCACCAACATAAACACGTACAATAAAATAAAACGTAGACACCAGGGGCCTGCATTTCCACACACTATCCAAGCAACTGCTGCCTACTCAAGTTCAGAGACACTAAACTGGAAACTTGAGAGGAGGTTGTTAGAGCCTGAGATGTGATTGGGCACCAAGGTGGTGATGGTACAAGCCCTTCTTTCTGATCGCTTTTGCATCATCACTGGCCTTTCTCTGAGCTTCAACAGTCAAGAGTGTTGGGAAAGGCCTGAGCTAAGATGTTGGACAGAGGTTTTCAGGCGATGTAGTATGGGTGTTAAGAATGAAACGGGTTGGAGGCCTGGCTCCTTCCCTAAACTGTACCAACCTGGTTACCTAGCAACCCTTGGGCACATTATCATAAGAAAAACTGTGGGTGAGAGTATGGGAGGGAAGCCTGAAAGTTCTCTGAAAAGTCTCTGATAGGGGTTCAAGACGCACAGGAAGATGGATTATTGAAGGTAAGAAATTTATTAGAGGAGTTATCAGTGCCGTGGGCAGATAGACAGACCGACGGCAGCATGGCAGGGGCTTTGAGGCAAGCCCAAGCTCCAGACAGATGACACGGCTGGGCCTCTGGAGAGAAGAAAGTCGAGGCCCACAGGGCTGAAGTGGAGCCTTTCCTTAGACCTTTCACAGTGTGACCACCGATGATACCTGCTTGGAATCTGCTGGGTAGATATTCCCAGGAGAGGCTCAGTGCGGAGCCTGTCAGTATCTGGGAGGGCTGCTGCAGGTCTGCATTCCGCGGCCTGAGCTGGGTTCCTACATGCTTGACATTCTTCACAGACTTCCTGTTATTTGACGAGCTCCTGACAAAGGGCCACCGCTGTTTTTTATTGTCGGTAATGCTAACACGGAGCAGCAGCGAGGGAAGAACTCCGCACAGCTCTGCTGCGAGCGTAACTCAGTGTGTTTAAAGGAAAGGCATCATTCGAGAGGACAATGCACACTCAAACCTCATTTCTGTCACTGACGTCCTGGGACAGACTACCGTACCGTAATCTGTAAAGGGGGAAAGACGACAATGATCTTGCTGGGTCCTTGGGAGGCTCAGGTGGAGAAGCAGACAGGAAGGGCAGCTGTTGGGGCGTGAAGCACTGAGGATTTTTCAACAGCGTCTTCCACTTTTCACCGTCTTCTTCAGTGGGGGAAGCGAACTCGGGCATCCTAGAGTGCAAGGACAGTCAGTGTACTGTCTGTTCCACCAGGCAGGACACTCTCCTGCACCACACCAGGGGCAGGACTTTGGGACTATGCACATACTTTCCCCCTTGCTCCTAGCCTTTCTCTATTGAAACTGGAAGCTCCTGTCAGTACCCCAAAGATGGATTTGGGGTCTCTGAACAGCCCCATTAACTATTTCTCTTTCCTGTGGCCACATTGAATAAATCTCCCTTCACACACACACACACACACACACACACACACACACACACTCACACACACACACACACACACACACGCACACGCACACGCACACGCGCGCGCGCACACACGCACACGCACACACACACAATGGGACGTTCTATTCATGTAGACTGGAAAACGCCTCTCTAAAGCTAGAGGGAGGGCTGGAGTTAGTCGTTGAGAGCACTGACTGCTCTTTCCATCACCTGAGCACCTGGGGTCAGTTCACTGCGCCCACCTGGAGGCTCACAGTGGCAGTTCCAGTCACAGGGACCACCAATGTCTTCTGTCCTCCATGGGCTTCTGTACACATGCGGTACACATATACCTAAACACAAAATAATAAAATAAATCCTGTTTTAAAAGCTAGAAGGGAGGTCTATGGAAGGGGCTGAGAATAAGAAAGAAACATATTTCCATTTCTTGTTTATTACCCTATAGAAAATGTTGATGGCCCCTCGTCAGGTAGAAACAAAGGTAGCAAAAGAAGCCTTCTAAAAAAAATAAAACTGAAGAGTTACAAAACAAGACAATTCTCAATTTCTTTTTTTTTTCCTAGTTAACACAAAACAGACATTTTAGGGCTGATGACGTGGTTCAGTGGGTAAAGGTGCCCATTGTTAAGTCTGATGATCGAGTTCAGTCCCCAGGATCCACATGACGGAAAGGGAGACAGACTCCTGAAGTTGTCCTCTGATCTCCACATGTCCCTGTGGCACACATGAACTGAGGCACACTCTTTTTCACACATAACTACACACTCAAAATAAATAAACAACCAAACAAATAGAGAGAGAGAGACAGACAGAGACAGAGACAGAGACAAAGGGAGGGAGGGAGGGAAGAAGGAAGGAAGGAAGGGAGAGAGAGAGAAAGAGAAAGAAAGAAAGAAAGAAAGAAAGAAAGAAAGAAAGAAAGAAAGAAAGAAAGAAAGAAAGAAAGAAAGAAAGAAAGAAAGAAAGAAAGAAAGAAAGACGAGACTTTTATTTAGGACCTGGTTCTCAACCTTCCTAAAGCTGTGACCCTTTAATACAGTTCCTCTTGTGGTGACCCTCACCCATAGAATTATTTTGTTGCTATTTCTTCTCCTTACTGTCCTTTAAATTTATTTGACTTACCAACTGCAGTTTCCCCTCCCTCCTCTCTCCCGTTTTCTTCTCTGACCTCCTTCCTAACCCCCATCCACTCCTCAGAAAGTGTAAGGCCTCCCATGGAGTCAGCAAAGTATGGCATACCAAAGGCATCCCACCATAGGGAATGGGTTCCAGAAAGCCAGCTCATGCTCCAGGGGCAGATCCTGGTCCCGCTGCCAGGGGCCCCACAAACAGACCCAGCTACACAACTGCCACCCCTATGCAGAGGGCCCAGGTCGGTCCATGCCTGTCGGTCTAGAGTCCGTGAGCTCCCACCGGCTGGGGTCAGCTGTCTCTGTGGGTTTCCCTCATCGTGATCTTGACCCCCCTTGCTCATATAAACCCTCCCCCCTCTCTTCCGCTGGACTCCAAGAGCTCGGCCCAGTGCTTGGCTGTGGATCTCCGCATCTGCTTCCATCAGTTGCTGGATGAAGGTTCTAGGATGACGTTAGGGAAGTCACCTATCTGATCAGAGGAGAAGGCCACTTCAGGGACCCTCTCCACTGTTGCTAGTTGCTATTTCTTAAGTGTCATTTTGCTGCTGTTGTGAATCAAAATGTAAATATCTGTGTTTTCTGATGGTCTTAGGTGACCCCGCAAGTGGGTCGCGACCCGCATGGTGAGAACCACTGGTTTAGGCCCTCTTCAAGTGCAATTCTTCCTAACCCACCTCTCCCCCTGCCTTTGTTTTCTGCTCTACAGAGGCCCAGACGCCAGCATCCAGCCCTTTTCCGGTCTGCCCCTCCTCCAGACCATATGGGAATGTGTTTTTCTTATCCTGGCCTTGCAGGTGCAGGGAGTGCCCATGCAGAGCAGTAATATACGTCTGATGGAGTGTTGAAGTGAGGCGTAGTTTACTTCCGGAGTATAATCAGAGGCCGCACAGAAGGTGTGACTATAAGGCAGTGGGATGGAACTCTTTCTTCCTAAAGGAATTTGGCTTTTGTTTATTTGTTCATTTGGGGAAGTTCAGGACCGTCTCCAGACTGCAGACTTCGAGCTCCTTATCTATAGCACCTCTTACACTTACCGTACATCCTCTGGTAATTAATCTCTCCACAACTTTGAAACCTCAGCTGTGAAATAAGGAGAGCCAAGGTCCTGCCTACGGGTTGCTGTGAGAATTAAATAAGTAGTGCATTTAGCAAAATTCCTGGAACACATTCAGTGCTCAGTATACGTTCCTATTAACATCTGGTTAATTAGTGTACAGCTGCCCAGCAGACAGTGAAGATTCCTCTCCTTGTTACACTTTCCCTTCTTAAGTCCTATTCACCCCACCAAGACACAGCCTGAAAGTCCAGATCACACCTTCCAAGACTAGGCTGAGAGACGGCTCTTGCTGAGGACCTGAGTTCTCAGCACCCATGGCTGGCAGCTCATAACTGCCTATAATTCAACTCCAGGAAATTGACCCCCATTTCTGTCCTCCATGGGCATCGGTATATACACTCTTGTACTTACTTACACAAGCACAACCCCCTCCCCCTCCCCACACATGCATGAATAAAAATAAAATCTTTGTAAAATAAATAAAACCCTACTCGCAATATTTATTTTAAATATTCACACCCCTGGGCCAGTCATGATAGGATATACCTTTAATCCTAGCAACTGGGACGCAGAGGCAGGTGGATTTCTATGAGTTCAAAGGTAGCCAGAGCTACAAAGTGAGACTCTGTCTCAAAAAAACAAAAACAAAACAAAAACAAAAAGCTTTCAAACCCTGGTCAAAGCTGCTGATTGGTCATGATCAGTGGTGTCAGCATTACTGATGGTAAAAAGAGGGCAACCTCCACCCTGCGGTAACTCCAAGGGAAGCGTTTGTTTGCTCAGCTTCCCTCCCACACTTCCCTGGCTTTGAGTGCTGTTCCCAGCCTCCATAGCCTCCCTGCCAGGCCAAGCCCCAAATCAAAGAGGAGGCCAGCCTCTCTTGGAGTGCAATCAATCAAAGCTGCTAGGTATTTCGCAATGCTCAGAAGCGATCCTGGGCAAGGGGCAGCTAGACTCGATGCAGTCAGTACGCTGGGCTGGCATAAGGTGACAGCTTCTATAGGCAAGAAGTAAGGAGGCAGCCTGACACAACACCACTTTGCCTTTAGGAATGCCTCTACTGGGTGGACCCAAATGCACTACAGCATGTGTACATGTCTGTGTGTGTGTGTGTGTGTGTGTGTGTGTGTGTGTGTGTGTGTGTGCACACGCTTGTGTGTTTCTTCTGTAGGTGCCCATGTGTGTGCAGAGGCCAAAAGCTGACCCTGGGATATGCTCCTCAGGAGCCACCCAGCTTTCTTTTAAGACAGGTTTCTTAATGTTTGGAACTTTCCAAGTAGGCAAGGCTGATTTGCCAGTAAGGCCCAGAGATCTATGTGTCCCTGCCTCCTCAGCTTTGGAATTACAAACACATCACAACACCCAGCCGTTCCACGTGACTTCTGGGGATCCGGCTCAGATCTTCAGGTTGGGCACTGTAACAATGAAGCCGGCGCCCCAGGCTTCGGAACTCCAATTACAGCTCAGCAGTAGCTTCATACAGATGGACGTATAGATCTAACATAACAAACCCAGTCCTGGAGACGAGGAGACAGACGAAATTCATCTAGAAAGTGGCAAAAATAGAACTCCAACTCAAGATGTTGCCACTCCCATGCTATTCTCCTTCCCAATCAGAAATGCCAGAGATCTGAGGAGGGCTGAGGAGGGAGGGACTTCCGGAGTGCTTTCTGGGGCTCATCAGATTCTTCTCAGCTAATGTTTTTCTTTTAATCTGTTAACTTAGCTCTGGCAAAACACACACACACACACACACACACACACACACACACACACACACACACAAACAAACAAACAAACAAAAACAACCAGCCAACAAACAAACCAAACCTCGATGTTTAGTGGTAAGTAAACTCATGCTAGCCCTGGGTTTATGGTTGAGAGTTGAATCTCTGGACCAGCTTATATTCTTTGCAGCCCTGCAGCTCCCCAGGCTATCAAAAGTTCCAGTTCTTGCCTCCCTGACTTTAACTGCCAGGACCTGAAAGCAGATAATAATGTCAAGAAGAATGAAGAGGTCCTGGGTTAGAGACACGCCCCCAGGAAGCCAGGCCTGGGGCTGGACTTCCTAGTGGGAAGGAAAGAGTTCTCTTCTTTCTCCCAACAGTGGGGAAGGTCACAGGGGAAGCAGTTGCCATGTTTATTCTCAGCCTGTCTCCCAGGGAGGCGAAAGCAGGGAGACCCGTCTAATAGTCAAACAAGTTAAAAAGAAACCCACCTGGGTTGGATGTTGGAAGCATGTGAGGAGGAGAAATTAATTAAAGAGGATAAAGGTATTTTTTTTTAATTCCTGCTGAAACTGTGAGTCTGAAGTAAAGGCCATTCTATTGCTAGAAAGAAAAAACCCAGTGCAAGATGTGGAGAGATGTGGGTCCTTGTTTACTGAAGAGCTTTGAGAGAAAGAGGCATGTGCAAGAAAGGACCTCTGTAGTTTCTTCTGTCAGAAGGAAGAGGCCAGGAGGCACTCGCGCGCGCGCGCGCACGTGTGTGTGTGTGTGTGTGTGTGTGTGTGTGTGTGTGTGTGTGTGTGAGAGAGAGAGAGAGAGAGAGAGAGAGAGAGAGAGAGAGAGAGAGAGAGAGAGAGAGAGAGAGAGAGAGAGAAAGACAGACACAGGTGCATACAGAGGCCAGAGGAGGGCATCAGATCCCCTGCAGATGGAATTACAGGTAGTGTGAACCATCCATCATGTTACTGGGAACTGAACTCAAGACCTCTGTGAATGAGAACATGACTGTTCCTAGAAACATCTGAGAAGGAGGTCTTTATTGTAGATACGAGATAGAGAACAGTCAGAGGCATCTGGACAGGTCCAGACTGAACTGGGCCATGAGAGGCGTCTCCGTTTGCATTTCCTGTTGCTGTGAAGAGACACCATGACCACAGCAACTCTTAGGAAGTGAACATTTTGTTGGGGTGGCTTGCTTACAGTTTCAGAGGTCCAGTCCATTGTGACCACGAAGGAGAGCATGGTGGTGTTCCGGCAGGTGTGATGCTGGAGCTGAGAGTCCGACATCTCGCAGGCAACAGGAAGTCAACTGGCAGTCACACTGAGGGAAGCTTGAGCAAAAGAGATCTCAGAGCCCGCCCCACAGTGACACACCTCCTCCAACAAGGCCACACCTCCTACTAGTGATACTCCCTTTGGGAACCATTTTCTTTCAAACCACCACAAGAAGAGAGGAAAGGGGAGGGGAGGAGAGTGAAGGGGAGGGGAGAGGAGGGGAGGAGATCAAGAGAGGAAGAAGGGGGAGCTTAGTGTAGGGGCAGGGTATGCCACCCCAGGGTGACTCTGTAACAGGTACTTGTGAGGAAGGACTGAGGGAACATAGGCCTTGATATGCGCATGTCCCTTTTGCCAGAGATGAGGAGAAGGATTCCTTTCAGCAAGTAGGAATTATCTTAAGTCCCTTGGGGAATGCTGGCTTTTGTCTAAATGCCAGACTTTGGGGAAAGGACCTAGCACTCAGAAAGAGTAGTACAAACCCTTAACCACTGAGTCCTCTCTCCAGTCCCTCACAGTGGACAGTTCATCCTGCTAGGACTGGATCATCAGAGCAGTGGGAAGACAGAACCATGGTGGAACGTGGCAGATATATCACTCAGTACTAGGATGAGAAAATAAAACATGGTCCACACCTGTTGAGTTGCTGGGAATCAAACCCAGGGCCTATCAAATGCTAAGTTGACATCTACCACCGGGTGACAATCACAGCCCTCTTGTTTTATCTTATGAAATGATATTTCAACCCCCTGTGTTCTTACTTGGGACATTTTCTTCTTATGAGTCTATCCCTAGTAAAGGGCCATGCCTTTTCTCTGCAGTTAGCTGAAGCCATGTTGGTGGATTTAACTAGTCTGAATTCATTCCTCACTTGATAAGCTGTCCTGCATGGATTTAGTTCTTAGGCTGCACACAAGAGGTAGTCTCAAGATATGTAACTGGCTTGTTCATAAAGTGCTGAGCACTCTTGTGGCTTTTATTAATGTCACTCTCCTAAATGTTGGGGACAACAATCAACATTTATACTTCTAGGCTTGGGCAGGGAGGAGATAAGCTTAGACAGGATGTTTATATTCAAGTAATTCTGAAAGGAGGCATTTCTTGGGTTCCTTCAGCTTTACTCTAATGACAAAATGGAGAGACAAACAGCATTAACTCCTTCTAGAATGGTTCTCCTTAGATGTGTATGGACTAGATACGGAAGTGAGTCTTAAATGTAGGACTGTGCTGTGTAGAGTTATCTGAGAAGAGGGAAATACACTGAGAACATGCCTTCATCAAACTGGCCCGGTAGAGAAGCCTATGGAACATTCATCTAATCAGTGATTGATGTGAGAGGTCCCGATCTACTTTGGATGGTTCAACCCCTGGGCTGGTGGTCCTGGGTTTTATTTTTAAAAAGAGACTCATCAAGCCATGAAAAGCAAGACTGTAAGCTTCTCTCTCCATGGCCTCCACATCAGCTCCTGCCTTCAGGTTCCTCCCGTTTGAGTTCCTGCCCTGACTTCCTTCAATGATTAATAGTGATATGGAAGTGTAAGCCAAAAACAAAACCCTTTCCCCTCCAAGTTCCTGTTGTTCATGGTGTTTCATCACAGCAATAGACAAGGACTCACTCATTCATTTTATAAAGTTCATTGAAGGTTTCCTCTCAGTTAGGCACTCTGCCCCCAGGAGTACAGTGGGATTATGGTGAATAAGGGAGATGATATCACCACCACTATGGAAACTATCACTAGTCACATATCCATGTGATACCAAGCCATGTCACCCAGCACATGTCATAACTATTAACCCTGTCTGATGGGTGTTTTCTTGCTTTCTTTTAGCCTCTGCCATCCTGCAAAGTGAGATTTCTTTTATTGTTGTTGATTGATCTGAAACATATAGGACCTGCCAATGGAGAACTCAATATGTTCATGCTTGTATGGTTCCGTTCCAAAGGAAAAAACTTGCCATTCACTGTTACTTCACTTACCAGGAAACATGCTTACTCTCCTACCTGCACAAACGTTGTCTTTTCAAGGCCCATGTAGCCGATTTCCATCTATAATTTGAAGTGCAAATGTGCTCTCATAATATTCAACATGAGGTGTACCTATTCCTTTGAACAATATGACATATAAATGTGGCCTGTTTGGTTTTCATTTGCTTGTGTTTACTGTGTGCGTGAATGAATGTGCACACATCCACTTGTGTATAAAATTTGCACATGCCACAGCGCGCCTGTGGTGGTCAAAGCATTAAGGCCCATTAAGGAAAAAAACTCCTTCTTGTCAAGAGACTAGGGCCTGTGGCCTGGCTAGAAACATAACATTTCAATTGGGCCATGTCAATTATTTGGTCAAGCCCTGCCCTCCCCTGCACCCCCCAGGCTCACAGTAAGCCAAGCTAAGGAGAGAGACAGAATGATCATCTCTTTAATAAGCTACTGCACTTTTCCTTCCCAGATTTCCAACTCTTACTGCAGCCCCCACAGGTCATCACCATGAGGGTCAGCTGGGTCTTCCAACCTTCTGGGGCCCAAGAAAGAAAAGTATAACTTTCCATTTTTAATTTTTCTGTCTCTTCCTTTTGGAAGAGAAGCTAAGTGTGCCTTTTCCAATCCTTTAGACTTCTTTCTTCTTTCTTTAAATCTACTGTTACCAACACGTGTCTGCTTCTCCCGGACATGTCTGACTTCAGTGCTGGTTTAAATGGCATGTTTTTGCTTTTTCTTTTCCTTCTCTCCTCCAGACATTGGTTAGGATTTGGAGCTTGCCTGCCCTGGGGCTGTCTTTTAAACAGTAATAAAATTGCCCTTGAGTTTCCATTTGAATCGATTCTTAAATGCATATATGAACAAGCCTAAGAAGCCCCAAATGGGAGTCCTGATTTCCCTTGTGTAAAGAAGGCACCTTGCCGGGGTCACCACTTTCCCCCATGTGGGTTCTGGGGATAGCATTCAAGTACTGGACCTTGACCAGCAGCCCTGGGGGCAAATGCCTTGAACCTCTGAGTTGTCTCACAGCCCAGCAAAAGTGTTCTTCCGACAGGCAGTGTCTTATCTGTCCTCACCCACAAGATATCGAGGCAGAAAAACAATGGAGAAAATTCCGAAGACTGACATAGTTAGGCAGCAGCAGGGGAAGGACTGGCAGCCCCTACCTACCCCAGCTTCATTCCATCAAGGGCGCATGCTCAGAAAAGCCGTGTTTTAGGAACCTGGAAGAGGCTGCTACTATCTGGGCATTCTTCTGGGATTATGTCTCCTAGAAATGACGGGAAGACCTCCCCCATGATACCTCAACAATATGGATGCCTACACAAGACCTGAACAGTAACATCAACAGACATGCTGTTGTGAAAGAGGAGACATCTCATGGGGTTCCTAGACAAAGAACGACAGGTAACTAATGGCCGATGAGACGGGGAGAATTAGTCTTTCCCAGGGATGAGTTCTCTAGTTGTTTATTCAACGCCAAGCATTCAGCCCTGAAATCATACACACACACCAACACGTTGTATTTATGTATTTCTGCAGATACATGTATAACAATAATAGTGAAAGAAAAAGTGAGTTTGATAAGGAGAGGGGCACATGGGAAAATTTGCAGGAAAGAAATTTTAGTGGAAATGGAGGGAAGAAAGGGAAGGGGGAAAGATGTAATTATATTTTAGTTAAAATTTAAAATTACTAACTTCTTAAAGAAAAAGGTCCCTGAGGACCACACCTCAGTCAGTCTTGCCTTCTGGGGGCCAAGCCACAGGGGGGGAGGCAGGGCATGCCTCCAGGCCCCATTCTATCTGCCCTGTAACAAGCCATCCCGTCTCCTGTAACCATGCACAGACCTCTGTACAACCCAATTTAAAGGGGAATAAGAACCCGAGACTTCAGCGTCTGCCTTCTGGACCCCAGATCTGCTTCGGTGACCACACAGTGGCTTTGTTTCCATATTGCTACAGCCTGTGTCCTGACGCTGCCGTGTACTTTCCACCGTGAACATATGTGTGTACATGTAAATATTAAGTAAGACCTATGATTTATTCTTTCATGTAAACACTCGTGTTTGGTGGAAAACAAATGTGACTCACATTTTCTTGTAATTTTGCTTTACAACAAGTAGCATTTCCAGAATTGGTGCTTGGGAAATCACTGTAAAATCACTGAAGGTCAACTATAGACACCTGGGACCCACTGGGGAGGCTGTTCTGCTGTTGTAGCATCTTGCGCTGCAGATGGGGGTACGTCTGTGAACACTGAAGGTTGAAAAGTGAATAAATGGCCAAATTTCAAATTAAACAGAAAAAAGAAGATAATTGGGATTTCAAATTAGTAAGATGAACCATGTCCCCATTGGTAATTAATCTAACCTTAAGAGCTGTCTTGCCTTTGGTTACTAGGAGATGCTCAGCACCCCCCACCCCCACTTTCCCTACCATGTCCTGTCTAAGAAGATTTTTGTTTACATGGGCCATGCTGAACAGTCTAACAACATATGATTTAGAGGGTGGGAGACCAAATTTATTAGCTTGGTGTGTAGAGGTCATCCATGTGGTCCCTCAGTTAGAGCTGCATAATTGGTCCTTAATAAAAATTCTGGGTACACATGAATTCAGTTGTCCTCTCTAGCTGGTGAAACTCAGTGATTCCATATGTACTTGCGGGGGGCGGGGGGAGGTAGCATCCTAGTTTGTGGCAAAAGGTCAAATGGAAGCATTTAGAAAGTTCTTAGATTCTGCCTTAATCTGCGTGCGCGCACACACACACACACACACACACACACACACGAGAGAGAGAGAGAGAGAGAGAGAGAGAGAGAGAGAGAGAGAGAGAGAGAGAGAGAGGTTCTCACATGGTTTAAACTGGTCTGAACTCTTGATCCACCTGTGTCTGCCCTCCATGTCCCCCCAAGTGCTAACCGAGTTCTAGAATTACAGGATGCGCCATCATACCCAGCATGCATCTGTGGCATTCATCTGTCTATTTTCTCATTGTAATAAACCGTCTCCAAGAGCACCAGTGCTTCCTGTGTGAATCTGGCAGCTCCTCCTGATAGCTTATCAGAACCCAGAATGATCTTGGGACTCTGGCATCTTTAGAATTGGCATCACCATCAGGGTCATTTGGTAGACTGTGCTCAACTTGGTAGAGAAACAGTATCACTATTTCCTTTATTACAAGTTCTTAATGATTTTAAAGTGAGACACTGATTAAAATAACACCTTTCGGAAGCAATAAAATGGCACGAACATATCTTATTTGTAAAATGCCTTAGGAAGAGTAAAGGGAGTAAATCTGTCTGTTCATTGATTCATTCATTTTCCATATTGCTTTACTGTGAGACAGGGATATTTTGTTGCTCAGGATGCCCTTGAACTCAAGCTTCTCTTTTCTCAGCCTCCCAAATGCTGTAATTACAGAAACACTCCACCATACCCCTCTTGTTTCTGTTTTAAAAAGTGCACACATCTGTGTGTGTCTTCGATTGTTTCTTACTATTAGATGCATGAAAGTTAGATGAGTTGGTTAACAGGCATGCACCAGGCTTGAAGGATATGGACGTGTAGGTATGTGACGTAGAAGAGGTGAGGGAGGGGCTCCTCAGGAGGACTGAAGAGCAGGGCAAATGTCGGAAGAGAGAAGAACATGTGTGTCTTGGGGTTCTGTGAGAGAATGATCCAGGATAATGCACAGATGGATGAGCCATTGAGGGGAATGGATTTAGAAGGTATGTCTCACTTGACGGTGGAGTCATCCGAGATGCTTAGAAGTTTGCAAGACAGGAAATACTTCGATTCTCAGACCTCCTGAGAGGTGAGCTGCTGCTGATATTTGGGGAGCCTAGTCTCATGAATAACCCCGGAGTGGTGAGATGGCTCTGTGGCTAAGATAACTTGCTGCCAAGCCAGATAACCTGAGTTTGATTCCCAGAACCAACATGGTGGAAGAAGGTGACTAAGTCCCACAGACTGTCCTCCGACCTCCACAAGGTGCTGTGGCAATCATGCATTCACACATATGCAGGAACACGTGCACACAAAATAAATCAATATGATATAAAAAACAAAATGTCAAGAAAGGCTAACTTTCAATGTCAACCATTTCCAAGCACTCAGAAGAACCAGGCAGGAGATAACATACAAATCATGTGGGCAGAGTCCAGACTAAAAGTCTTTTTGCTGCAAGGACACTTAATAGAATTTAAAAAACTTGAGAGTTCTTACACAGGGCTGTAAGTGGACGTAGCTCACTTGCTCTGTTCTTCACTTATACGCACAAAGCCCTGGGTTCAGTTCCCGGTACTACCTAAAGCCAGGAGCGGTGGGGCTGTCTGTAATCTCAGCACTCAGGAGGCAACAGCAGCAGGATTAGAAGTTCAAGATTATCTCTGAGTACATAGCACATTCAAGGTGAGCCTGGGCTGCATGCAGCTCTGAATAATAATAATAATAATAATAATAATAATGATAATTATGATAATAATGATAAAATAAGAGTAATAATAGGTTCTGTGCCAGCAAGATAGATCAGCAGGTAAAGGCACTCTGGCCTACACACACACACACACACACACACACACACACACACACACACGCACACACACGCACACACACGCACACACACACACACAGGAATAATGATTTTAAAGTTTTTACACAAATACTGAAGCATTACTAGGACTTACTAAGAAAATAATTAATATTTTGCCATTAAAGTATCTTAATTCATATAATGGAAGCTTCCAAGTAACTCCTCAGCTGCCACCGAAGGCTCGTGGGCATAGCAGATATGATAAATGTTATGTCAGAGGATAAATGATGGGTGATGGGTGAATAGAAGCTATTACTGTTCCAGTATATCATCACATCGGTCGAACTCAAAGGCCAATTATTAGAGGAAATGGACAGTTTCTAAAAGGATGAAGTGTTCAAATATGAAACACCTAAGGATTTTTCTAAATATTTTGGAATGATTAATGAGGTTGTTGTATTTTGAGAGATAATACTCCTCTAGCAAAGAATGGAAAATAGATGCATGGGTTGTTTTTTTTTTTTTTTTTTTTGACAATTTGATCCATGAACAAGGATAGAGGACCCTTGTAACTCTGACTCCAATGTAGCCCTGAGAATAATTCTCCTCACTGTGTGTCCATAGAAGGCCAACTTCATGGATGTGCGACTTGCAAGACCCACAGGGTTCCACAGGGCTCACACTGGCTTCATTCTGTATTGTCCTTGTCTAGAAATTCTTAATTTCTTAAGAAAGGGACTTAAGCTTTATTCTTTACTGGGATCTACAAATTCCACACCAGAACAGGCCCCTATTGAGGTAGTTCTTATCGAGAAAGTTTATCAAGAAAGGAGCTGAGCAACTATGAGGTAGCTAAACAGAAGACATGGGTCAGCATTGGTTCCTAACGTGCTTGCATGAGGCCTTGAGTTAAATCTCAAGGAACAATGTGGACCATCGTAGCATGTACTTGGAAGCACAGCCAGAAACAAGCAGACCCCCAGGACTCACCAGAGAGCCAGCCTAGCCTACATGTCAAGTTCTAGCTAGTGAGAGAGAGAGGCAAGGATGCTGCCATCTTGACAAACACGGCAATGTCTCCTGGAGAGTGGCACCCACAGTTGCACCCTGGCCTCCACATACATACGTGCACACATGTGCATGAATACCGCACACTCACACTCACTTCCCAGCATCCACCTACCCACGGAATTCTCTGCCACAGCCGCAGTCCTCATCCTGCATTTTCTCTGTCCCACTAGCCCGCCTGATTCTGGGTGGTATCATCAATTCCTTGCTTCCTCCAAACCTACCATATTCTCTCACACGTCCTTTTTACCTTCAGAATACTTCAGAATATTTCTTCAGGCTCCTGGGATCCCCTTCCTCACAGCACATAAGGAGGACCCCACCGCTGGGACTGGAGATTTTGTTTAATGACCCTCTACTCCTGCTTAAGAACAGCACCTTTCCCCAGCCATTCAGGGTACCTTCCATCAAACTCCGTGTGTGTGTGTGTGTGTGTGTGTGTGTGTGTGTGTGTGTGTGTGTGTGTGGTTTCAAGATAGCATATTTCTTACATCTTTTTCATACTGCCTTTATACTGATTAATCTTCTTCCCCTCCCCTTCCATCTCCCCATCCCCTCCCCTCCCTGCTGAAACCATTCCATCCCTAATATTATCCCCTCTCTACTTTCATTTTATCTACACTCTATTATCTCTCTCTCTCTCCTTCATTTCTGAAGGCATCTCTGTCCCCGTGGTCCTTTTCTAGTTTCCTGGCTTCTAGAGTAGTTCAAACTGAACACATAAAATTCAGTGTTAAGATTCACATGTGAGAATTTACAGGCAGACATGTGGCATCTGTTTTCTGGGCCTGTATTTCCTTACTCAGCATTTCTTCCAGTTTTTATTTGTTTACCTGCAAATCCCATAATTTCACTTTTTTTTTTTTTTACATCTGAGTAAAGTTCCATTGTGTCCATGCACGATGTTTTCATTATTTTCTCCTCAGTTGATGGACGTCTAGGCTGATTCCATTCTCTAGCTATTGTGAATAGAGTGAGCATGAGCATCGGTGAGCCAGCATCTCCATAGTTATCTCCTTTTCATCCTCATGTCAACTACCTGACCAGAGAAAGAGCCTGAGCTGACTGCATGGGGTGTTCAGAAGAGACCTGCGCCACCTCCACCCCCCGCCCGTCATAACCGAAGCAGTCAAGGATGAAGTACAGCCCAAGGGTATGTGCTCACTTTCTCTGCCCTTTACAAGAGCATTGTATGGTTGTTTCTGCAAATATTTGGTGTTGTGTCGGAACACTGTGGGATGGAGTCATGTGTAAATCACACCCAGTCGTAACTCACTCTAGACAAGCAAATTCTTTCCCTTATGGTTCAAATTATATACCCTGTTGTTTAAAAAAAAAAAATCCCCCTTCTTTCAAACTAAGAATTCTGTTCTTAATTTTAAAAAAGTAACTTCCCATTCCCAATGTTTATCAAGTTCTTCATGTACTTGCCAATCTCTTTTTTATAACTTACACCTGAGGCTGATACATAAGTGAAAAATCAATTTTATGTTGATCACAGTCATATTTCCTGATGGACTGGATCAATATTTGCCTTACTGCTTCAGAAGACAGGAGCAGAGTCTTGAGATAAATGGATCATTTTCCTTCAGTATAAATATCCTGGGAAATTTCAAAACTTTGCCTTCTCGGTTTCCTTGTCTACAGCTTGCCTGGAGGTATCTGGGCCTTCAGAATCAGGAGTAAGACTATAATAGAAAATACCTGTCGTGATGGATAGGAATTACATCTGTGAGGAGAGAATTAATTGCCTTCTATTAACATTATGTCATATTTATGGCTTTGCAAGAAAGATTAGCTTTAGGGAAAGAGGTTACTTCTGCTTTTCCCAGGCTCAAGCTTTGTTCTTTTTCTTCCTTACTGAGGACACAAGGTCTCTCAGCACATAAACAGGGAGCTGGGTAGCCAACATCTTAGGATGTTCTCTTTTTAACAAACAGGAATAGACACGCTTGGAGGTTTTCTTGTTCACTACTGTGGTTCCCGTTTAAAGTTTTCAAACAGAAGTTCTGAAGATAAGTATGTTTCATAATCTCTCAACTCTAAATAGCAGTCACTGCAACAGAAAGAATTCATAGTTAAGTGTAAATGTTCTTCAGGAGTCTGTCTCCCTAGCGTGGAGATTGGGTCATGGCCGTGAGTATAAGTGTGTGTGAATATGAGCCTCATGAAGCAGAGAAGGTCATCCAATGTCTGAGCCGAACTGAGCCATGTGTCTGAAACACAGCCAAGGAAACTTTCTGAGGTCCAGTTTCCCTACTCATGAGCGTCTGCTGGCACAGAGGCTGGCCCTTCCATGCCTGCAAATGTAGCAGACATGGCCGGCCCACTCTGAGTGTTTCCACTCAGCCAAAATCAGGAATAAAATTCTTCTCAGTTAAATACTACCAAGCTGCATCCAGTTGAGCAGATCTTGTGTATCTCCAATGTGACGCACATATGCTTCCACAAGTAGCTAAAATATAAGGGATCCCATCTGGGAGCTGTGTGTGTGTGTGTGTGTGTGTGTGTGTGTGTGTGTGTGTGTGTGTGTGTGTGTTAGCAGACTAAACCTTTGAGACAAAAGTAAGTGTATTTTATGATTTAATTCAAGAAATAGTACCCAAAGTGAGGCAATCAAAAATGCTCATTCGATGAGTAGATAATAGAATTCTTAATTTCCCATTTGCTAATCTACTTTATCCTCTGAAAATCAGCCATTTACATACCTGGCTGAAGTAGCTCACCAATTCTATGAACATTGTATATAAAAAAAAATGCTTTGAGAGCCCTTAAAGAGACGTAACTACCAGGCATTGCTACTTGATAGCCAATTCCCTCAGGCCGGGGGAACCGGGAAAGTGTTGACGGGGAAACTGGCATTATATTTCCTTTTCTTTCTCCTTTCTGTAAGACTGAAGGAAGGACCACATCCCTGCTGCTGTCTGTTGCTTCCTCACCTGACAGTTACCCACTTTCATGAGGCTGGGAAGAGTTGGACCATATATCCGGAACAGAAGTCATTACTCGGAGTAGCTGCCATCTCTGCACACTGGGAGCCTTAGAGCAAGATATTTTCTTATGCACTTAATTTTAATTCAGCAAACTCAGTGATACTACCTTGTGTGTTTTGTATCAGGCTACAGATGCAGGCAGATGAAGAACAGTCGGTCTTTGTGAGGGGAATGGAGACCGCACCGGGATGCAACCAGATGAGGATAATGTCTTCCCAGACTGATGGGAGGATTAGGCAGGGCTTCCTGGAAGTGGAAGTCCTAAGCTTGACTGTGAAGAGTGTGCAGGCTACCCAGGAGCTAAAGCCAAGCGGAGATGCTAGAGAATGGGTGTGGACCAGTGTTTTACCTTGAAAGAAGAGAGTGGTGCCGCAGTGGGACGCTCATGGCAAAGTAGAAGAATGTGGACCCGCAGTGGGATGCTCATGTCAAAGTCTCCGTGTGGAGTATGGATGGTTCAGACTAGGAAATGTTATTCACAGATGCCAATGTGTAGAGGAAAGGCTTCACTGAGATGCAAACATCTGGACATGACAACTGGCATTAGTCACAAAAAGGAGGGAAAGCAGTTGAAGCTTACATTAAATGCCTGGCACTAAGGACAGGAGAAATGGTCATATTAGCAGAATGATGGAACAGGGATCATGGCTTCCCTAACACTAGGAGAGGCATCTCTGGGAATGCAATTCAGAAAGAACTTTTTATGCTGGAAAAAAAATCAACTCCCCCTGAAAAATCCTAAAACTTTTGCCTTCGTTTTTCTTTTCTTTTTTTTTTTTTTTTTTTTTTTTTTTTTGGTTTTCCGAGACAGGGTTTCTCTTGTGTAGCTTTGCGCCTTTCCTGGATCTCACTTGGTAGCCCAGGCTGGCCTCGAACTCACAGAGATCCGCCCGCCTCTGCCTCCCCAGTGCTGGGATTAAAGGCATGCGCCACCAACGCCTGGCCGTTTTTCTTAATAACATGGCTTCTGTCTTTGAGAAAAAATTATCTACAAATATAAATTCTGGAGTGGATCTTAAGATAACTAATTAATGATATCCATGAAAAAATTCATAACTTCCAAGACACATTAAATAAATAAAAATAAGTAACATAAAATTTTTATCTTTAAAAAATGGTTTGTAGCTAATGGGTTTATATATTCTACTTCAATGACAGAGTATGTGTTACTCTGAGTTCCTTGGAGTCTCTTTTCCAAGGGTAGCTGTAGGGCATCAAGGTGCCTGCTACCGGAAACTCTTGGGCTCTCAATAAAGATAACATGAAGGACAAATTTAAAACCTCAAACAGTCACTAGTGGAACTCAAAAACAGAAGTTGAACAAATGGAAAACATCAAAATAGAACTTTGAACGTTAGGTGGCATTTTAAAAAGAATAGTCCTATACCCAATATTTACCCAATTATAATGATGTTTCTGTGACAACAGAAAGACAGTATTTACAGAAAATAATGAAAAATTTGCAGGTTAACTAGAAATACTTTTGAAATTTGATGTTAAACTGGCCAAACACATAATATTGGTTTAAAAAATAATCATCATACCTAGATTGAGACTTTTTACAAGGGTTGTTAATAATAGCTACTAAACTAAAAATATCTACTGTATAAAAATTAATGACCAACTAAATTATGTCATCATTAACTGTATACCTACAAAGTGGTAAAAAAAATACTTCTAGTTGAAAAAACAAGAAATAAAAATTTACAAACACTTCCTGGGATTTATATTTATTATTTAAAAAGTAAGAGTTCCAAATTTTATAAAAAGTCAAAAGCTCAGCTTACCATTTTAGGCACTGGGTTTAAAAGTCTGTTGAGAATGCAGCTCAGGCATTTTCTATAGAAGAGGAAATATGTTGGGATGGATATTGTTTATGCTTCTGCTGAGCT
The DNA here is from genome assembly GCF_004664715.2 of Peromyscus leucopus. Classification (NCBI taxonomy): domain Eukaryota; kingdom Metazoa; phylum Chordata; class Mammalia; order Rodentia; family Cricetidae; genus Peromyscus; species Peromyscus leucopus. Next base: position 66,955,241 of record NC_051084.1, read on the forward strand.
AGAGATTGGACCTAATGTTGTAGGCATGCTAGGCAAGCACTCACTCTACCACTTATCTATATCCCTGGCCCTCAGCATGATTTGAATTGGGTATCAGAACACGAACTCTGAACTCAAGCACACAGTACCATGGGACAGTTCAAAGACTACACAAGGTGTTGCTTGCATACCAGAAGTTGGAATAATAAACTAAGCCAGGTATGACAGTGGTACCATATATGTAATCCTGCATCATGGGAGACTGAGGCAGGAGGATGATGAGTTTGCAGCCAGATTAGGCTACAAAACAAAATTAACGTCTAATTTGGCCATATGACCACTCATAGACATTGCATGATCACAATGGCTGAAAGCCATCAAAGCCATTTTGATTTATTTTATGTTGAGGCTAAAGCTCATGGTAAACATGTCTCAGCTTCCCTAGTGCTGGGCTCACAGGTATGAGCCACGATGCCCCGTCTGGATTTGATTTAGACAAGCTGTCAGATGTACATGAGTGTTACCCAAAAAGGCAAACGCTTTTAGGCAAGCAGCAGTTTACGGCAATCAGCAGAACATTATAGGAATCTGAACATGAGCTGTCCACATTTTATCTAGATGGACTGATGGGTTCTGTGTTGATTAAATGTGCTCTGTTAAAAATATTACAAAAAGAAAAATCCATGTTTTATTATTTTATACATGAAAGGATTCTAGTTTTTAAAAAATGTTTTTAGACATGGCATCACGTAGCCCAAGCTGACCTCAGCCTCACTCTGGAGGTGAGGATGGCTCTACACTCCTCTTGCCTCCTCTCCTTAAGACAGACACCATCAGGACCAGCTTTTTTCTTTTCCGTTTTCAGTGAAAAATGCCACATAAGACACAAAAAGGCATTCCAATAGAATAAAAATATCTGTGGACAAACAATCCTGAAAGAAAATTCTGTCAGGCTTTTCTGGCCCCAAAAGATGTTGAACGTGGTTGCCACTGATGAACAGTTTGAAGAAATGCCAGATACAGCTCTTTTCTGTCTTCTTCCATTCCAGCTTTGAGAAACTCAGTAACGTTAGAAATACTATGTGAAACTAGACTGCAAATCCACTTCCTTCAGGTCCCTGACACCTATAATCAGACTTTATTCTCTTCACTACAGATGGTAACCGAAGGGCAGGAATGAATCAGTAAAGAGTTACACCCTCTAATGGGAAGCAAATCCAGGCTCCCAGGGAAATTAGGGCAAACTCAGGGCTACTTCTTAACTCCCCACATTGCCCATCTCCCTCCTCTGTGCACCTTGGGACCTTTTAAATATCAGACTTCAATGGAAGTATCTACTTCTCCTAGTTTATTGATTTTTAAATTTTATTTTTAAGCATAGTTTATTACTAAGAGCATAATGACTTTTCTGTGTTTATTTTTTTTTCCATAGGGACACTAAAAAGGCATTCTTCAGGAATACCTTGATTCATGCTTAGTTCATTCTTTCCTTCTCTTATTCTGTGTTTGCTAGTCCAAAAGAAAACCAAAAATTATTGTATAGGTTCTTAAAACACAGCTGGAGTCAGATACATAATCTCTGATTTCAGTTGCCTTCAAAGGGGCATTCTTGCCCTTCAATTGCTCTCAGGATTGAGTGAAATCATGTCACCCACTCTAATAAAGTATCCTTGACATAATACATAAGCAATGGTATTGATTATTCTTCAAGAAGTAAATTTACTTTTGAATTTATGGAAAATGTGTTCTGCATTTCCTAAGATATGACTGGGCTCTATTTAGTGTGTGTGTGTGTGTGTGTGTGTGTGTGTGTGTGTGCATGCTTATGGAGGTCAAAGGACAACTCCTAGGAGTTGGTTCTTAAGTTGGGTTTCAAGGGTTGAACTCAGGTCATCAAGCTTATCGCCAAGCACCTCCCTATGCTGCGCCACCTCCTTGGCCCATGAATTAAAATAAGGAAAAAAGAAACAGAAAAAAGTGACTGCTAAATTGTCTCATCGCTACCCCAACTCCTTCCTTATCTTCTTTACATTTCCTTTCCTTTCTTTTATCTTGTTTTTGTTTTTAGCTCTGAGGATCAGACCTAGGACCTCGGGGCCTCAGCATGTTACACAACTTCTCTGCCTTTAGGTGACATCTCTAGCCCCTCAATTTCTATCAGATGTGGAAATGGTGTGTGTGTGTGTGTGTGTGTGTGTGTGTGACTAAGATAATAGTAGACAGGAATTCTTTACAAATGATATATTATCAAGTTGCATGAAAAAAAATCTCAATAAGGTCAGCATACCAGAGTTACAGTATTTCTAAATCTGCATAGTCAGGAAATGATTTACAGGCTGAGGGAGGCTATGAACTCCTTGGACTCAGAATGTGTCCTATTTGTTTCTATGGTGCTACAAGACCCAACATAGAGCGTGGGATAGGACTGGAGGTGTTGCGATAGTAAGACATCTTCAAAGAGGAGTCTTTGGAGTCCTGAGACACTGCTCTAGCTTCATTTCTGCTGCTGTGATAAAATACACCCTGACAAAAAGCAATGTTGAAGAGGAAAAGACTTATGATGATTACAATTCCAGGTCAGTCCAGGATTGGAGGCAAGCAAAGGCAGGACCTCAGATACGAAGTCACATCACAATCAAAATCAAGAGCTGTTGGAAACCAATGGACTCATGCTGCCCACTTCTGTCTCTACCTTCCCTCTACCTTTCTCCTGCCTCAGAGCACAGAACCCCCTCCTAGGGAATGGCGCTACCCACAGTGGGCTGGGTCTTCCTACCTTAACTAACAATCAAGACAGTCACCCATAGACAGACACACAGGCAAACCTGATCTAAGTAATCCCTTTGTTGGGACTTTCTTCTCAGGTGAATCTATGCTGTGACAAGTTGACATTTAAAAACTATCCATCACACACATGAATAAAGAACATAAAAAAGTTTCTGTTGATCCTGAAGAGTGAAGAGCTGAGAAAGAACTGTTTCTGTGACAAGAAATGATGAACCATTGAGGCCAAGAGCTTGGGAGACATCCCCTAGGAAGAATGAGTGAGTCCCCTGGGAAGTGTGAGGGTGAGTTCAACAATGGTAAGTCACAGGACGTGGTTTCCATCTGAGGGTAACCTATGACCTGGAGCCTACAGACACCCAGTAGGCAGCCTATGCCAGAACGCTTCTCATTCCAGAATATAAACAATTGAGGGAAAATTGTTTCTTAAGATATTTAGTACTTATAGAAAACATTTAGTAACCAAGACCCAAACAAAAAGCCAGAACATTCTGGAAAGTGCGTGGAACTTCAAGACCTTGTCAATGTTACTTGTGTGCACATTTTCTATCTACTAGCTTTGAGTCACCAGTGACTCTGCAAACAAAGCCTTCTAGCTTTTCCAGTCAGTGATAGAAACCAGTCTCCTGTCTCCTCATCCCATCTACCTGCTGGCCTCAGGCCAGCTATCATCTGCAGTCATTGATGAATATATTCAGCAGTGGGTGGGACAAGGAGGGATACAAGGCTGGCTAAGACACAGTGAAGATGCTTAGACTGTACAGTAGACATATACACACCAGGAAGTTAAGATGCACGAGCTCTGGATGGATGCTTATTTTAGAAGATACCCTAACTGGGTTGGACAGAGGTCAAAATTGGTACCCGCTGAACACTTGCAAGGACAGATGAAAAGAAAGAGGCCAAACTGTTGTGGGTTTTGAGAACTTAGCACTTTATATAGTAGTGACAGATGGAACCAGACAGGGAGAAAGAAAAGATGCCAGGAGGCCTGGGGAAGGTAAAAGAACCCAGTCCTAGCCCACAGACAGAGGCGTGAGGGGAGCACTGTCATAATCATCCCCAGTCACAGCCGATGAACAAAGGTGTGAGGAGAACACGGGTCATAACCATTTCCTGTGCAGCAAAGTCAAGGGGACTTTTAGGACACGGGCGACCGGTGAGGACTTAAGAGGTTTTCTGAGGTATGACCTAGCTAGCCGTTTCTCTTTTCTCTGACATTTAATAGAAGTCGGTTCTGCTTAACAGCTTTATGCCAGCTGGGCTTTAGGAAGTGGGAGATTGTGGAGTTAGGTTGCAGAAACCAAGAACCACAGCTATGTGGTGAAATATTCCTTGGGGTTCCAGGGAGGACGGCACTGAAGAATGTGACTCCCCAATGCTTTCTTTCGGAGAATCCCAGAGGATGTAGAAATATGGGATCTGGCAGAGTTTCCATGTCAGAAGTGATTAGACCTGAACCCATCATCTTCATTCTATGGTAAAGAAGAGTTATTTGGTCACACACAAGAACAAAATTGTATCCCTTGCAGGAAAAATAGATAGAATTGGAGATCATGTTAAGTGAGATAAGCTAGACTAAAAAACAGTACACGTTTCTCACATGTGTGATCTCGGGGTGGGTTAGGGGTTTGTTCATGAAGGTAGATCTACTAAGAAAAAGTGGATGGTGGAATAAATGAGGGTAACATTTTGTGGACCATAAATGTGGTCAAAGTATATTATATACATATAATGAAAATGCCATAATGAACCCCACCTACTGTTTCGGACATAACATAGGCTGTTAAGGAAAGGAAGCACAATAAGCATCCATGAGTTTTGCATTTAGGGAGAATTGGTCAAATTACCTTCTGTCAAAGGCATGTAGTAAGGTCTTGACTAATTTTTGGTGCTGCTATTTTTGTTATTTGAGTAGATAGGTTGTAGAGTCAAAAATCTAGAATGTAAGACAAAAAGGCCAGAGAGATAGCCCAGCCAATAAAGTGCTTTCTGGGTAAAAAACCATGGTCTCCTTTGTCAAGGGGTTTACCGTGACCACTCGGCAGGAGGAAATCTCTAAATAGTTGTCTACATGGCTAGAATTCCTATGAAATCTGTTTTTAAGAACCCCTGCTCAGGTGACATGAATGTCCTTTCCTTATCAAGGTCGTTGGTCGAAACCTAGACCTCTCTCCCCAGACCTGGTGAACCCCGTCCTCTTGTCTTCCATAGACCTGCTTTAGACTTTGCCGTCTGTCCCGACTGAAAACCCTGATGGTCAGCTGACAGTTCCACCATGTGCTTTTGTTATTGACACATTTTATATCTATATACAAATGGATTTGATTTCAATATGATGTTTCGACCCACACCTGTGGCATGGACTGATCAAACCTGCCTACTTCCTTTTTTAAAAAAAATTATTTAAAGAACTTTTTTTCATTTATTTTACATACCAGCCAGTTTTCCTTCTCCCTCTCCTCTTAGTCAACCCTCCTTCTCCCCCCAAATTCCCATCTACCCCCTCCCCTCCCACTCCTCCTCCTTCTCCATTCAGAAAGGGGCAGGCTTCCCACAGGCTTGAGCAAAGCATGGCACATCAAGTTGAGGCAGGACCAAGCTCCTCCCCCTGCATCAAGGCTGGGCAAGGTAACCCAGCATGGGCAACAGGTTCCCAAAAGCCAGCTAAACATCAGGGACAGGTCCTGATCCCACCGCTAGGAGCCCCACAAAGAGACCAAGCTACACAACTGTCACACACATGCAGAGGGCCTAGGTCGGTCCTGCAGAGGCCCCCCAACTGTTTTTCTAGAGTCCATGTGCTCCCATAAGCCCAGGTCAGCTGCCCCTGTGGGTTCCCCTATCATGACCCTCCTCCCCCTGCCTCCTCCACCCCACCTCCACTCCCACCCCTGGTTCTACAATCCCTGCTCCCTTTCTTCGGCAAGACTTCCGGAGCTCAGCCCAGTGCTTGGCTGTGGATCTCTGCATCTGCTTCCATCAGTTACAGGACAGAGTATCTCTGATGACAATTAGGGTAACCACCAATCTGATTACAGCAGATGGCCAGTTCAGGCACCCTCTCCACTATTGCTAGGAGTCTTAAATCTGATAGGTTTGCCTTTATATGTTACTCGGCCTTTTTCATTTGCAGCTCTTAATATTCTTTCTTTATTCTGTATGTTTAGTTTTTTTGTTTATGGTTTTTTTTTTTTTTTGTGGGTTTTTCGAGACTGGGTTTCTCTGTGTAGCTTTGCGCCTTTCCTGGAACTCACTTGGTAGCCCAGGCTGGCCTTGAGCTCACAGAGATCCGCCTGCCTCTGCCTCCCGAGTGCTGGGACTAAAGGCGTGCGCCACCACCGCCCGGCTATGGGCTATGTTTAGTGTTTTGATCATTATGTGGTGAGGGGACTTTTTTTTTTTTTTTTTTTTTTTTTTTTTTTTGGTCCATTCAATTTGGTGTTCTGTAAGCTCTTTGTACCTTCATAGGCATGTCCTTTTTAGGTTGGGAAAGTTTTCTTCTATGATTTTGTTGAATGCATTTTCTGTGCCTTTGAGCTGGAATTCTTCTCCTTCTTCTATCCCTATTATTCTTAGGTTTGATCTTTCATTGGTGTCCCAGATTTCCTGGGTGTTTTACATTAAGAATTTTTTGGATTTAATGTTTTTTTTTTGACCAATGAATCTATTTCCTCTATTGTATCTTTAACACCTGAGATTTTTCTCTTCCATCTCTTGTATTCTGTTGGTGAAGCTTGCATCTGTAGTTCTGTTCAATTACCCAAATTTTTCCATTTTCAGAATTCCCTCAGTTTGTGTTTTCTTTATTGCCTCCATTTCAATTTTCAAGTCTTGAACTGTTTCCTTCACCTGTTTGATTGTTTTGTCTTGGCTTTCTTTAACGCATTTTTAGATTTCTTCCAATTTTTTGTTTGTCTTTTCCTCAATTTCTTTAAGGGAATTTTTCATTTCGTCTTTAAGGGCCTCTATCATCTTCATGAAGTTATTTTTAAGGTCATTTTCTTCTGCTTCATCTGTGTTGGGATGTTGAGGCCTTGCTGTTGTAGGACCACTGGGTTCTGGTGGGACCATATTGCCCTTTATGTTGTTGCATGTATTCTTACACTGCTGTTTACCAATCTGTTCTTCCAACTGGTGTAGGTGGTGCTTGTGCCTATATTGGCCAAGGGGAGGGTGATGGGGTCAGTGGGTTTGGCCTGCAGAGTGGATCTTAGAGGTTACAGAGTCCAGTGAGTGTCAGGGGTGTTGGGGCAGCCTGCCTATAGGTCTCTCACCTGTTGGCTGGCTGCTGGGGACTGTTCCAGGGCAGTGAAGATCCACCAGAGTGGGAGCAGGGCCCAGCTACCTTGCTGTGACTGAGATGGGAGGGGAAGGGACACAGGATGTGTCCTGGGGCTTGGGGCCTGGAGATTGGGACTATTCAGCTGGGGGATCAGTCACTCACCTGTTCTTCCAACTGGAGTATGGGGTGCTTGTATAGGGGCTGCTGATGTTGCAGTGGATGGTTGGCCGAGAGGAGAGGGTGATGAGGTCGGGGTAGGGGGTTGGGTGGCAGAGTAGGTCCTAGAGGTTACAGAGTCCAGTGGACATCTAGGGTGTTGGTGCAGCCTGCCTGCAGGTTTCTCACCTGTTGGCCAGCTTCTGGGGACTCACCTACCTACTTAATTAGTTGTTTGTATTTATAATTTATTTGTTAGTGTTTTAGTGTGTGTGTGTGTGTGTGTGTGTGTGTTTGTGTGTGTGTGTGTGTTTGCACACACATGCAATGCACATATGGAGGTCAGAGGACAATTTGTAGGAATCGGTTGTCTCCTTCTACCGTGTGGGTCTTGGGATTGACGTCAGGTTGTCAGGCTTGGTTGCAAGTGGCCCTACTCACAGAGCCATCTTGCTGGCCTTCCACACACCTCTTTGCTCCCTTTCCCAATTCTTAGTAATCACTATTGCCCTTTTGTCTTAGCTCCTTTTCTGTTGTGAAAAGACACCCTGACCGAGGCACTTTATGAGAGAAAGCATTTAACTGGGGACTTGCCTGTAGGTTCAGGGGATGAGCCTTTGACCATCATGGTGGGGAGCTTGGAAACAGGCATGCAAGAACGGAGCTGTAGCAGTAGCTGAGGGTGTAAATCTTATCCTCAAGCTGGAGGCAGAGAACCAGGGTGATTGGGAATGGTGTGGCTTCACCCCCGATGGCACACCTCTTCCAACAAGGCCATACCTCCTAATCCTTCCCCAAACAGTTCCAGCAATTAGAGACCAAGCAGTCACGTATGTGAGCCTATGGGGGCCATTCTTCAAACAACCACACCTTTCAAGGGGAATTTTTCTCAGCTTCCATACACTAAAAACAGAACAAAATAAAGCATGCAATCTTGTCTTCCTAAATCGGGCTACTTAACTGTTACTTAACATAAATATCTCTAGCTCCATCTACTTTACTGCAAATGTCCAGGTTTTAGTGTTTTATGTGGTGGGATAAAACACCACCGTGTATAGTAGCCTTGTTTATCTGCCCCATTCTCCTGTTGCTGGGCACCTAGCCTGATTCTATATCCTAGCTCTTGTGATCCACACGGCAATAAACGTGGGCACACAGGTATCTCTGTGTTGCTGGTTTGCTTTTCTCTGTGTATATAACCAGAGGTGAGCTAGCTGGGTTACATACTAGATCTATTCTTAGTTTTCCAAGGGCTCACAACTGCTTTCCACAGTTACTGTACCAGTTTGCATTCTATTGACAGTGTGTAAGAGTTCTGTTTTCTCTACATCCTTACCAGTTTCTTTTTTTCTTCTTTCCTCTCTGCCTGTCTCTCTGTCTCTCTCTGTCTCTCCCTTCCTCCTTTCCTCCCTCCTTCCCTCCCTCCCTTCCTTCTTTTTTTGTTTTGCCCTTTTGATAATAGTCACTTTCACTAGGGTGAAATGTGTTATCTCATCCTAGTTTTGATTGGCATCTCCTTGACAGTTAATGATATATATTATCCCCCCCCCAGTGTTGGCTAGTTCCTCTTTTGAGTACCTTCAATTTGCCCATTTTTTTAAAGTCAGTTTTTGTTTTGTGTTGTTGAGTTTTGAAACTTTACCATCTGTCAGATGGCAGATAAATTCTCCCATTCTCCAGGTTGTCTCTTCAGGCATAGTTTACTTTGCTGTAAGAAAGTGTACAATGTAGTCCCCCCCTTTTTTCCTTTTCTTTCTTGAGTTTTTAAGGTCCTACTAGAAAAATCAGTGTTTGCACCAATGTCTTTAAGTGTGCCCTCTGCTCTGAGTTTCGGGTCTTACATATTTAGTTCTTTCATCCATCTTTTACGGGGTGAGAGATAATGGCCAAGTTTCAATCTTCCCTATGAGAATACCCAGCCTTCCCAGCACCCTTGCTTAGATGCTGCCCTTTCTCTAGCATAAGCCTTTGGTAGCACTGTTAAGAGTCAGTTGACCAAGGATGGACACACTTATTCCTAAGTTTA